>NC_046673.1:5156379-5484510 GCF_003369915.1 Drosophila miranda
AGACTGCGCTCTCCCCGCAGAGCACACACGACACTTGAACACCTCCACATTCCTCCAACGACTTTAGAAATCAACCACTGATAGTTCTCCTTTGACTCCAATCCCACAGCTCCGTCGGGCCCGCCTGTAGGCTTTGTGGGCTCCGCACGGTCCATGTCTGAGATCATCACACAGTGGCAGCCGCCGCAGGAGGAGCACCGAAACGGACAGATCCTGGGCTACATTCTGCGCTACCGGCTCTTTGGGTACAACAACGTGCCCTGGTCCTACCAGAATATCACCAACGAGGCGCAACGTAACTTCCTCATCCAAGAGCTGATCACGTGGAAGGACTATATCGTCCAGATTGCCGCCTTCAACAACATGGGCGTGGGCGTCTACACCGAAGGGGCCAAGATCAAGACCAAGGAGGGTGTGCCCGAGGCACCGCCCACCAACGTCCAGGTGAAGGCCATCAACTCGACGGCGGCACAGATCACGTGGAAGCCACCGAACCCCCAGCAGATCAACGGAATCAACCAGGGCTACAAGATCCAGGCGTGGCAGCGACGGCACGTCGATGGAGAGGAGCGCGACATAGAGCGACGCATGATGACGGTACCGCCCAGCCTGATCGATCCCCTGGCCGAACAGTCGACGGTTCTCGGCGGGCTGGACAAGTTCGCCAAGTTCAATGTGACCGTCCTCTGCTTCACCGATCCCGGCGACGGTGTGGCCAGCCAAATGATGCCGGTGGAGACCCTGGACGATGTGCCCGATGAGATAACGGCCCTGCACTTTGACGATGTCTCCGATCGGTCCGTCAAGGTGCTCTGGGCACCGCCGCGCTTCGCCAACGGCGTACTCACCGGCTACACGGTACGCTACCAGGTCAAGGATCGTCGAGAGACCATGAAGTCCTTCAACCTGACTGCCGATGACAACGAGCTGACGGTGAACCAACTGCAGGCGACGACCCACTACTGGTTCGAGGTCTGCGCTTGGACGCGGGTGGGCAGCGGACCGCCCAAAACGGCCACGATCCAGTCGGGGGTGGAGCCAGTGTTGCCGCATGCGCCCACCACCCTGGCCCTGTCCAACATCGAGGCGTTCTCGGTGGTGCTGCAGTTTACGCCCGGTTTTGACGGCAACTCGAGCATCACCAAGTGGAAGGTGGAGGCGCAGACCGCGCGCAACATGACCTGGTTTACCATCTGCGAGATCAGCGATCCCGATGCGGAGACCCTCACCGTGACCGGCCTGATGCCCTTCACCCAGTACCGCCTGCGGCTGAGCGCCACCAATGTGGTGGGCAGCTCTCGGCCCTCGGACCCCACCAAGGACTTTCAGACGATCCAGGCCAAGCCGATGCATGCCCCCTTCAATGTCACCGTCCGCGCGATGAGCGCCCTGCAGCTGCGCGTACGCTGGATACCCCTGCAGCAGATGGAGTGGTTCGGCAATCCGCGCGGCTACAACGTCACCTACCGCCAAATGGAGCGCACGGGAAAGCCCTCCAAGCACCCACCACGCTCTGTGATGATCGAGGATCACACGGCCAACTCGCATGTGCTGGAAGGCCTCGAGGAGTGGACCCTCTACGAGGTGATCATGAACGCCTGTAATGACGTGGGCTGCTCCCTGGACAGTGGCCTGGCCATGGAGCGCACCAGGGAAGCCGTACCCAGCTACGGCCCGCTGCATGTGGAGGCCAACGCCACCTCCTCCACGACGGTGGTGGTGCGTTGGGGCGAAATACCGCCCCACCATCGCAATGGCCAGATCGACGGGTACAAGGTGTACTACGCGGCCACCGAGCGCGGCATGCAGGTGTTGTACAAGACGATACCCAACAACAGTTCTTTCACCACCACCCTAACAGAGTTGCAGAAATTTGTGGTGTACCACGTCCAGGTGCTGGCGTACACGAGGCTCGGCAACGGAGCCCTCAGCACGCCTCCCATTAGAGTGCAGACGTTCGAGGACACCCCCGGATCCCCGTCCAACGTGAGCTTCCCGGATGTGACCTTTTCGATGGCACGCATCATCTGGGACGTGCCCATGGACCCCAACGGCGAGATCCTGGCCTACCAGGTCACCTACACTCTCAACGGAAGTGCCAATCTTAACTACAGCCGCGAGTTCCCGCCCTCGGACCGCACGTTCCGGGCCACCGGTCTGATGCCTGAGCGCTACTACAGCTTCAGCGTCACGGCCCAGACACGCCTCGGATGGGGGAAGACGGCCTCGGTGCTGGTGTACACCACCAACAACAGGGACCGTCCGCAGGCACCGTCCGGGCCGCAGGTGTCGCGCAGCCAGATCCAGGCCCATCAGATCACCTTCAACTGGACACCGGGCCGCGACGGGTTTGCCCCGCTGCGATACTACACGGTGGAGATGCGGGAGAACGAGGGCCGCTGGCAGCCGCTGCCCGAGCGCGTCGATCCCACCCTGAGCTCGTACACGGCCCTTGGTCTGCGTCCGTACACCACCTACCAGTTCCGCATTCAGGCCACCAACGATCTGGGACCATCGGCGTTCAGCCGAGAGAGCATTGTGGTGCGCACCCTGCCCGCCGCCCCTGCGGTGGGTGTGGGCGGACTCAAGGTGGTGCCCATCACGACCACCTCGGTGAGAGTGCAGTGGGGGGCTCTGGAGACGGGCATGTGGAACGGAGATGCGGCCACCGGGGGCTACCGGATACTGTACCAGCAGCTGTCCGACTTCGCCCCGGCACTGCAGTCGACCCCAAAGACCGACGTTATGGGCATTAATGAAAACAGCGTGGTGCTATCTGATCTGCAGCAGGATCGCAACTACGAGATCGTGGTGCTGCCATTCAATTCGCAAGGCCCGGGCCCGGCCACGCCACCAACCGCAGTGTACGTGGGCGAGGCGGTGCCTACTGGGGAGCCGCGAGGTGTGGATGCAACGGCCATATCCAGCACGGAGGTGCGTCTGCGGTGGAAGCCACCGAAGCAGAGCAGCCAGAATGGAGAGATTCTGGGCTACAAGATATTCTATTTGGTCACTTGGTCGCCGCAGGCCCTCGAGCCGGGCCGCAAATTCGAGGAGGAGATCGAGGTGGTCTCGGCCACCGCCACATCGCACAGCCTGGTCTTCCTGGACAAGTTCACCGAGTACCGCATCCAGTTGCTGGCCTTCAATCCGGCCGGAGACGGGCCGAGGTCCGCTCCCGTCACGGTCAAGACGATGCCGGGCGTGCCCAGTGCCCCGCTCAATCTGCGCTTTTCGGACATCACAATGCAGAGTCTGGAGGTGAGCTGGGACCCGCCCAAGCTCCTAAATGGCGAGATTGTTGGCTATCTGGTCACCTACGAGACCACCGAGGAGAATGAAAGTAAGTCCAATCCACGACCGCAGCTCTGAACCTTTCATCTAAACCTCATCTTTCATCTTTATCTCGCATAGAGTTCAGCAAGCAGGTGAAGCAGAAGGTGTCCAACACCACGCTCCGTGTGCAGAATCTTGAGGAGGAGGTCACCTATACCTTCACTGTACGCGCCCAGACGAATGACTATGGACCGGCGGTGAGCGCGAATGTGACCACTGGCCCCCAGGACGGCTCCCCGGTGGCCCCACGCGATCTCACTCTCACGAAGACCCTGTCCAGCGTCGAGATCCACTGGGTCAATGGACCCTCGGGACGCGGCCCCATCCTGGGCTATCTCATCGAGGCCAAGAAGCGGGGTGAGTACTTAGTGGAGTTCAGGGATATCTATGGCGGATGGTACATGCTCTCCTTTCCATACGAGTATATTTGTTACTTATACGATGTATCTATATTTTTTATCTATTTCTATACCCTTCTATTCGATTATTCGTTGGTGGCTTGGTTCTAAATCCAAAAATTACTTTATCTATATATTTAAAAAAAAAAAAACAAAAATCATTCTCCAAATCAAATGCTTGCGTAGAAAATGGAGAGCCCTCATTTATTTGTAAGTATTGCTATCCGGTAGATATTAGAACCGAACTATTAAAGTAACTAACTAACCAAACCCGACCCGATCCCACAATTAGATTTATTCTTTCCACTTCATTTGATATTATATTTCACTGTATACGAGTACGAGTGTATTGTATATTCCCTTCAGTTATACCCAAATAATAGCCCATTGCAACACCCAACTAATCGTAGCAAAAAGCAATACCCTTAACATCTTAACGTCTTAACCCTCCCTCAAATCGCAGCTAATAGAACTCCCTATCTTCGCTTAGACGACTCCCGCTGGACTAAGATTGAGCAGTCCAGAAAGGGAACCATGAAGGAGTTTACCGTCAGCTACCACATCCTGATGCCATCGACGGCGTATTTGTTCCGGGTAATTGCTTACAATAAGTATGGAATATCGTTCCCTGTTTACTCGAAGGATTCGATACTGACGCCCTCGAAGCTGCATCTGGAATACGGCTATCTGCAGCACAAACCCTTCTACAGGCAGACCTGGTTCATGGTCTCTCTGGCGGCCACCTCGATCGTCATCATTGTCATGGTCATTGCTGTGCTCTGTGTGAAGAGCAAGAGCTACAAGTACAAGCGTAAGTGGAGGCGTTAACTCGTGGAAGAGATCTTAAGAGTAATCAAATGTGGCACGTGCTTTTCTTGCAGAGGAGGCGCAAAAGACGCTGGAGGAGTCCATGGCCATGTCAATTGATGAACGCCAGGAGCTGGCTTTAGAGCTGTATCGTTCGCGTCACGGAGTCGGCACCGGCACCCTGAACAGCGTTGGAACTTTGCGCAGCGGAACCCTGGGAACCCTCGGACGTAAGTCTACCAACCGACACCAGCCTGTGAGTGTGCATTTGGGTAAGAGTCCACCACGACCTTCGCCCGCATCGGTGGCGTACCACAGCGATGAGGAGAGCCTGAAGTGCTACGACGAGAATCCCGACGACAGCAGTGTTACGGAAAAGCCATCCGAGGTGAGCAGCTCGGAGGCATCCCAGGTATGTCGGCTCTAATTGTGCGATGGTTTTCGCACTCGTTGGACCAATAATAACATGACGACTCTCTTCCACAGCACTCTGAGAGCGAGAATGAGAGCGTAAGGAGCGATCCGCACTCGTTCGTCAATCACTATGCGAATGTGAATGACTCGCTGCGGCAGTCCTGGAAGAAGACCAAGCCGGTGCGCAACTACTCGAGCTACACAGACTCCGAGCCGGAGGGCAGTGCAGTGATGAGCCTCAATGGTGGCCAGATTATTGTCAATAATATGGCCAGATCGAGGGCACCACTGCCCGGCTTCTCGTCATTTGTCTGACAATCAACCGAATTCTAAGATCTATGCCGTGGTAGCAGCAGCACCGTCATCCGGGAGACTTTTGTCTGAGTTGGAAACGATAACGGAAAATGGAAAACGGAGGCTGAAGCCGACCCGGAGCTGGCGTTGCAGTGGGAGCGTTCTAAGGAGTTGGACACGGAGCTGTGGACGATGTTGCGAGCGGGCTAATCACACAACAAAAAATACAAAATCGGACACTGCCCCCTGGCCCTGCCTGTAGCTGCTGCTTGGCTCTGAGACTCCCGCTGGTCTTTTCGTTTTCCGGCGAGGCGCTGCTACATGGATAGCTATAGTTATCTATCTGTATGTCCTTAGTTTTAGTTATTAGTTACGAGAGATCTGAGATTTACCAGCATTTAGTTTTAAAGTTTTTAAGTGTGTGTTCGTTCGTTCCCCATGCATCCCCTCAAGCATGACTCTACTCTACGCTCTTTAAGTTATTATTTTTTTGGTAGTAGTATTTTTTTTTAGTATTTATTCTGTTTGTGTGTCCGTTGCCACGTTGTCCCCTGGCACTAGCCACCGCAACTCTTGGCATTTATCGAAGGCGCAGGTCCTGTGATAAAGCGACTCTCGCCCGATCCAATTTTATAAATGATTTTCACGTGTGTTCAGCGCGTGGCACGGCACCTGTGTGGCTGATGAATGGTTCAGCATGAATGATCTGCTCGTTTGCGCAATCTCATTATGTTTAAACGAAAATCGACAAACTCGCTCGAGGGTAAATGTTTTTTTTTTTTTCGAAAGGAGTAGATAGAGAAGTTTTTTTAGAAGACGGCCACCGATGCAATCGGTTGGCTAATGCAAACTGCAAATATAAAAGAGGAAAAGTTCTAGTAAATGCTGATGAGAATGAGAAACAGGACGAGGAACAGTAGGAAAAAGGGCAAACAAATAACAAAAACACGCATGCGAAAACAAAAATCATATCTTATAAGAAAAGGTATATATATTTTTTTTTTTTTTGGAAGAAAGATAATGAAGAGGAAAAGATTTTATGTGCGGTATGTGCACGATAAGTTGGATGCGCAGAAAAGGTGGCAGCAGCAGCAGCAGCAGCAGCAGCAGCTCCACCGATAGGTTTATACGATAGGTACTTATATGTGTATTCATATAGATATATAGGCCATATTAATGCAATTTTCTTTAAAATGTAAGGGACAGCAACAAAAACTGCAGCACACAAAACAAACACAAAGAGCGAAAGCGATAGCGATAGCTAGCGAAGGAAACAAAGCGAGTACGACACGAAGTAAGAGATGCAAAAGAAAAGGAGAAGATGCAGATTCTTTCTGAACGAAAGCACGATAGCGTAGCACTTAGAATGATTGATATACAATATTGTATACTAGCGGGTAAGAGATGATTTTTTTTCCCGGCTCAGTTTGAGGCGCAAACAAAGCCTGGGTAAAAATCTAGGGTAAAACTCTTGAAATGTTCGATTCAGATCATACATAAATGTAATTTTAATTCTAATTGTAATTGCGTTAATGCAACAGTTCATATCTAATCGTATGTGTGTGAATATGAATATTATAGCGACACGCGTATGTGCGCGTGGGTATTGTATATCTATATGTATGTATATTTATATTTATATGTATGTATATGTATTGTATATCTACAACTTAAATGACTGATTATATATTTTCCCTCGATTAATTGTATACTTACTTATATCTCCTTTTTTGTACTAGCCTATGCATTAACTAAGTTTAGACAACTTTGACGCATTTTCGCATGAATGTGGGCAATGCCGCGGCGTAATGAGTGTGTAAGGTGTGAGATCAAGGTTTTTCCATGCTGAAATCGATTTTTTGAAAGTTAATCCCTACTTCAAAGACTCGGTGCACAAGTTCATCTCTAGATAAGTAAATGTAATTTTAATTGTTGATTGATGTATTGATTGGACCGATGCTGGAAGGATGCTGCGGACGCTAGCGGAGCGGCAGCGGTGATGGTGATGGGGGAGCTCCAGACACGGGCTGGGCTGGACTCTCGGATTAGTTGAAATCGTCGTGCAGCAAGCGCAAAAGTATTAGAATATTTATAAAGATACCGTATAAATGTGTAAATGTACTTGATGAAACATACGAATTCGACTTAATAAATGAAAGTGAAATTATCCAGAAATCGGTTACAATGAGTACTGTTCTGTTGTCGGGAGAGGTACTTACCCTACTGAAGTACCGTACCCTACCGTACTGAAGTATTAATCGTGAAAATTTCATTCAAGCGAGTTGGATTTACGGCTCTGATCGCTAACTGAATGTAAAGGCTTTGCAAAGGGAAAATAGTTTCCTGTGGTCGGATGAAATCAAGTTTGTATACCCTATACTCAAAATGAACATAGGGCTATATTCGATTTGTGGTAAAAATTGATGTGTGTAACGGCCAGCAGAAGGCGTTTCCGACTCCATGAAGTATATATATTCTTGATTATCATCAATAGCCGAGTCGATTGAGCCATGTCTGTCTGTCCGTTCGTCCGTCTGTCCGTCCCTATTAGCGCTAGTTCTCAAAGACTATAAGAGCTAGAGCAATGACTCTTTATATCCGGACTTCTGTGATATGTCATTGTTACAAATCAATTTCAAAACATTGCCCCGCCCACTTCCACCCCCACAAATGGCGAAAATCTGTGGCATCCAGAATTTCAAAGATACGAGAAAACAGAAAACGTTAAATCGTAGAAGACGACTATATCTTCTAGAATGCATATGCATATATTTGAACCAGATCGTATAAATATTAAAGCCAGAATCAAGAAAACAATTTCATTCTCCCTCGCTCTGTCTCTCTCTAACACACAGGTTTCATGGTCGGCTTTGCCTATTGCAAAAAATAAGTTCCTAGATCTCAGAGAGTATAAAAGCTAGAGCAACAAAAATTTTGATCCACACTTCTGTGATATCGGACCTTGACGAGTTAGTTTCCACACCCCTTTCCGCACACGCAAAGTGCGAAGATCTGGGGCATCGAGAGAACTAAAGACGAACAATCATAGAGAATGACCGTATCTATGAGATTGCTTTATCTGGATCAGATCGGATCATATTTACGCAGCGCCCGACGACATGTTCAGACACGTTTTCTGTCTCTCCCGCACGCATACATTGTCGCTCAAAGAGGCCATACTGACTACGTATCGGGTATAAATGTAGAGTTGCGGTCGCCGCAGCAGCTCACAACGTTTCCCCTCGTTTTCTTCTGAATTTTCCTGAACGAGGCACACCCGAGACTGGGACATCATCCTCTCTCTCTTATGTCGAATGCAGAGAGTATTCGACAAAGTAAGCCACGTTAAGCTTCTGTATAAGGTCTGGGAATTCCAATTTTTCAATTTCAAATTATCATAAGTCTCCCTAGTAAAATAAATCAACAACTTTGTCCAGATATATAATATATTTGTAGTCTGAAAAACAAGCTAACAACGCAAGTATATCATAATTTATTCAGCTCCGATATTTTGTGATAGTAAAATAAGTTTTGAACAAATTTTTTTATTTATTTCCCTAGATCAAAATGAATACGATCGAACAGAAGAAAGCAGTGCGTCGAATCCATTCGTGTGGCAATAACTACTATAAAATGTTGGATGTGCCTCACAATGCCACAGAAGCTCAGATATTAATGTCCTTCAAAAAGATGGCCAAGAAAGTACATCCAGATAAAAATTTCGACCCCAGAGCCACTGAGACCTTTCAAGCCCTTCTTCACGCTAAAAATGTCTTAATGGATAGTACCATGCGCAAAGACTTCGATCAAAAACTACGTTGCAGATCAAATGGCGAATCAAATGGCGGATCAAATTGCGGATCAAATGGCGGATCAAGTAGCGCCGGACGTAATGGCGGCCGATTCTCGTCGTTTAAATCTCAATGGGCCTTTATCGCATTGATAATCTTTGTCTTGATAATGGCCTCTCTTCTATATTCCCAGCTATAGCCTGATTAGCTCGGAGAAGTTTCCAGTAAGGTGCACGACCACTAACTTTAAGGTTCCATATTATTTAGCACGGAACCGGGACTGCTTCACGAAATATAAAGCTTTGGGAAAGATGTGGGAAATAATGGTCGAAAACTAGAGATGCATTACCGTGATACCTTGTTGGAGTATGCTCGCAAAATGCAGATGCCGTCGTGTGACAAGCTGGACTTTTTTACAAACGGATACTAGTTTTCATATAATTTGCTACTACTACTACTAAATTTATTTTCGATAACTAAATATGCTATAAGCTCAGTTGATGATAATCTCGTTTGTTTTAATTTTACCCGATACTCAAAATGAGTACTGGTGTATATTAGATTTGTGGTGAAAATGGATGTGTGTAACGTCCAGAAGGAATCGTTTCCGACCCCATAAAGTACATACATGTATATTAATCAGCATGAATAGCCGAGTCGATTGAGCCATGTCTGTCTGTCCGTCCGTCCGTCCGTCCGTCCGTCCGTCCGTCCGTCTGTCCGTTCCTATGAGCGCATAGTGCTCAGATACTATAAGAGCTAGAGCAACGACATTTTGTAACTGGACTTCTGTGATATGTCATTATAACAAGTGTTTTTTAAAACTTCACCATAAGTACATAATTTGTATGTTAATACTTATTATATTAGTTTTGTTGTGAAGATGTATTCCATTCCCTCCTCCCCTCATGACGGATAGCAATTCCAATATACAGAGAGAGAAAACGGATGAGGCAGTCATCAGACATTGAGAATCATAAGCTGACATATGTACATATGTACGTACTGACTGACTAAAATATGCCTCAATGATATAAGCTGAAACTGCAATATTCTTCGTTTTGGCCGTGCAATCGCTTTGATAACAAATGCAAATAAATTAAATATAAACTTTACCGTTTTTAAGGCTCGCAATTTATTTTCACGTGGAATAAATGTGAGAAAAAAAAGAGTTTAGGGAATTTTAATCATAAGATATAGCTAGAACTGACATATCCACCCGTGCTCAAATCAGTCAAAGTCTTATTAATACTATGGAGTGGACGTGACTGGGCAGGCGGCGTTGACTAAACGGGGCTATTCGATGTCGTCTCCTGGGGGTCGGGCAGTGCTTTGGTGACACCTTCATCCTCCTCCACGTCCTCGTCATCGTCATTACCCTCAGGGTCTCCTTCCACCTCTGCATCCACATCCATATCCACAACCGCGTCAGCCTGCATCTCATGGCTGTCGATGTGACGCGCCGCCGGGTTGGATGTGGACGCACTGCCGACGGCTACTGGAGCGGCAGAGGTGAGGGAGTTGCTCAGGCTGGGCACGCTAACGGGGCACATGCAGGGCACGAACTGGATGCGAGTGCCACCCGCTCCCGCTCCCACTGCCACCCCCGGCTCCGCCAACCCTCCCTGCGGCTGGTAGTTGAAGTAGTCCGGGTACGGATACTGGGGTCGGGCGTTGTACAGATTGTTCACCCGCCGGGTGTATGTCGGATACTCTCCATAGCGCAGCAGGGAAGATGAGGATCCAGAGGCCCCGCCCGAGGAGAACGAGGCTCCTTCCGAGATGCTATTGGCGGGAGGAGGCGCCGTGGTTGTGCTGCTGGTAGTCGTAGTCGGGACCGGGGTCGTTGTCGTCGTAGTGGTGGTAGTGGTCGTCGTGGGAGCGGGTGTAGTGGTGCTAGTAGTGCTGCTAGTGGTGGTGGAGCTGGCCGGCGGCGTCACGCCTGGCTTGGCGGCGACATCGTGCCGCCTGGCAGCCGCGTAGCTGGTCACAGCATACGGGTCGTAGTGCGGACTCGGCGAAAGGAGCGGCGTCTGAGCGGCTCCGAAGCCAAAGAAGGGGACGCTGAAGGGTCCGCTCGCCAGCGGCTGGTACGTGTATGTGCGGAAGTAGGTCAGCGGGATCTGCTGGAGCATCTGTGCATTGGGTGCTTCCCTGAGAGCAGAAGGGTATACATGAGGGTTAGGATATACTCGTATTATCCTCCAGAACCTCCAGAGACTTGTGTTAAGGACTCACGTTGTGGTCCTGGGCCACCAGAAGGCACTGGCGCCGCCCATCCCAGACCCCAAGACGGCGAAGATCTGTAAATCAAGATAAAGAATCGCATGAGTCTGGGAAATCCATTTCTTCTGATTCTTTTGTCTGTCTTTTGTCTTTGAGGGTTTCCCCATCGTTTCACTATGTGCAGGGGGTATTTTTTTCTATTTTTCCTTCACATACCACAAAATATTGTTGCCACATTTTTGATTTGCAATGCACTTCACTAGGACAAGTCCCGTATCCTTTGGGAGTGTAATAAAAAAAAAACCAGCAAAAACAATCTGTGAATCGTTCTGTATTATCGGGTATCTGCTCGAGAACCACTCGCGTTCGCTGTTGCTTTTGTTCTAAGGCCAGAAAGAGTCGCGACCCGAGCTTTTATAGCCACCATCTCGGATAAGCCGACATATGGGATTGGAGTGAGGATGGGGATGGGTGTAGGCTCAGCAGCGTCTTTGACTGCCCCACAGCAATGTGGGGCTGGCCAGAACATAAAGGGCCGACACCAGGCCAAGCGGGTTTCTGCCTGGAGTTGGAGGCACAGCTCGTAGAACAACTAGAAAATTAATTGCAGCCCTGAAGAGTCTCCGTGTTGGGCAGAGCGAAAACTAAGCTGGGAAATCAATAATAATAATGAACGTGCATCCAGTCCAGCATGGAGAGCCACATCATTGACAAAATGATTGAATGAATGATGGATCCGATGCCTGGTCGGCCTAGAGGTACGGGAGGTACGAGAGATACCTTTGCAGCCAGCAGAGAGCGGGGAAAGGGAAGGGGGCACGGCTCGAAGGGTCTTCGATGGGGATCGCTTGAAAGGGCCGCACCGCACCGCACACCATTCGATTGGCCATAAAAATTTGTTGATGACTTTTCCCCGGGCTCCCCCTCCCACCACACCCGAAAAGTTTCCCCCTGCTGCTGTTGTTTTCCGTCTTGCTTTTTAACACATTGAAATTTGTTTTTCTTTCTGATTCTGATTCCGAGTTCAGGAATTTGGGTCATACGTCTGCCCGACGAGGCCCCTGCCCTGCATTGGGCATTCTTTCGCACAGCTCGATGGGGCTATGGTTATGCAACTGGGTGTGTATGTCATCCATGGGTCACCCAATAGAGATGTTCCATTCTTCGGCGCCCTTTCTTTAAAGTCCATTCCCCGATCCCCGGTTTACGATCACTTTCCAAAGCAAGATCGTACCACTCTTTGTGTCCCCCAGGAATTTATGGCTGCTCTTTATGGTTTGTATGACTGTTCTACTTTAGGGGACTATTACCATCTAAACTGTCTCAAGGGGAGATCTTTCTCTGGTCTAAAATGTGTATTTTGGAGAGGCGTTAATGATCATCTGAATCATTGTCATAATTCTCATGGGTTTCAGGGAGTCCACACAATGACATCTTTGATCTAAGTCGGACTCCTTCCACTCTTCTACGAGTATATCACTTCCACGTGAATTTGTACAGTCTTTATTTGCTACATTTAAAACACTATACACTATCTTCGTGGTCTGAATGCACTCTGTATGTACTTGGATGTGTAGTACTTGGTATGGTTGTCCGTTCCCATTCCCGGCCATCGGTGATGAGGTCCCTTGTACCTGAAGATCAAAGAGCAGATTGAGATCGTTGGGGAGTGCGTTGGCCCCAGACCCTTTCAAGACTTACCGCGAGTTCAGGATGAACCAAGTGCTGGGGGCCTGCTCAAAGGAGCTCCTCGCTGATCGTTCGATCTTCTCCTGCTTCTCCTCCACCTGGGACTCAATCTGAAGCTGGGACTGGGACTGGTGCTGCGGCTGGAGGAGCTTGCCCAGCGTGTAGACTGGAAAGGCATAGTATTCCCGCTTCAGGGCATATCGGGAGCTCAGTCGCTGCGGGGGGGAGATAGTGGTGCTGTCCAGCGCGTCAGATTCGGGTCGCTCCAGGCTCTCATCGAAATACACGATCTGGAAGGGACTGACGCTGGTTGAGGTGGATATTTCCTGCTGCTCGATCTCTTCCACAGCCTCGGGCGGATCATCCTCTGTCAGCCAGTTCTGCACCTGTGTTTCCTCCTCCTGGGGCTCTTCCTCCTCTTCCAGCTGCTGCTCCGCATCGGAGCCTGAGTAGTGGCGGTGGTTGTCTCCAGTGGATCGCCGGAGCACCGACTGCCATTGGACTACCTCCTGGGGCGAGTGGAAGGCGTTGTACTGCTTTGCCTTTTTCCGCTTCCGTTTCTTTTGGCTTCGCGGCAGCTGCGTCTCATAGGACGTGGGCAATGGTGTGGTAGGTGGCAGCTCCGTGGTTGTGCTGCTGGTGCTGCTGGAGGTGGTGATGGCCTCGTGTGCGTAGAAAGGAATGAGGGTGAGGTTAAGCAGCTGGCGCTGGCCGGGCATCCGGAACCGCTCTACGATTGGTTTGGGCCGGAACATGGGCGTCGAGGGGGGGTAGAGCACCTGGCCGGGAACCGGCTCCTGCATTGGATAGCGCTGGCCACTCAGCATAGTGTTTAGGATCATTTCGCCCCTGGTCCCATTGTAAACGAAGATGGGATGCTCTGCCCCGGCCAGGGCATTGTCCCCCGGCCCGTTGTCGAAGACGGGCAGGTGCCGGCGCTGATGGCTCAGCCTGCGGAGGCTTCGGGTCCTGCTCGGACTCGCTCTGCGCTGCTGTACATACTGGTGTGGCAGCTGCAGGCGCTGCGGCATCATGAACCGTCGCTGGGGCAGCGAGGCAGCAGCAACACGAGTTGCAACGGGACGCTCCTCGTGACGCACCAGGAAGGTAATGGAGCCCGGCTCCTGAGTATGTCGCCGCCATCCTACGGGCTTTCTAGTTGTGGTCGCATAGTCCCCCTCCGCGCGCTCTTCTCGTTGCCTCTTCGCCAGCCCATCCTCGAGTATCCAGAGCGGGCGCTGCTCTGCCCCTAGGGCGTAGGGTCCCAAGGCAGTGCTCCAGTTAAGCAGCTGCATTAGCCGCAGCAGGGCCAGTGTCCAAGTGGCAATCGCCTCCATGTGAATGGTCAACGAGGGACAGTAAGCCCATGGCTTTATACGGTCCACGTTGGGCTGGGCTAGGCTTGGATTGGGGTTTGGGTTCATTTTGAGTTCCGGTTGGACTATGCCGTAACTTACTTTCGTTTTGGGCGAAAATCGCACAACTCGTTCTGGGCTCGGAGTGGGTCATGAGCCAGTTGCCAGGTGGGTAACACAGTGGGTCAAGTCTCAACCCACTCCGAACTGGGTAGAAGGTGCCTCAATATCTGCACCAATTCGAACGGTTCTAAAAGGATCTGTTGCTTTTCTAGGATCCCCTTAGAATAGATTAGAGGCTTCTGTCTGTAAGTAGTCGTACAGCTGCCAGCTTTATCTCTATCTCCATCTCCATCTCGTTCCGAATCATCGCCTGGACAGCTGTCAAAACTGAGATTAATCAAAACACTCTTAACTGATGCCTGCGATGGTTCCCCCACTCTCCTTTGGAAGTGAAATTCTGGGGGATTCTTTGATGATCAGCGGTTCTAAACAACCTTCAACCTATCCCCTCTCTGGGTTTCGTTTTGCGCTCTGGTTTCTGCCTTGGCCTTTGGGGCAACTTGTTTCTCAGGGCCCGAGCTGGGAGCCGCGCAAGTGTGGAACAAGTGGAACGTTCTACCCAAAAATGGGGTTAATAGCCTTTGACAGACAGACGAACCGCCGCGGCGGACAGACGGCCCCGGGCGATCGTGAGTTCTCACTTTGGAACTGCCCATGGGCCTATGGGCCAATGGGAAGATGGGTACGGTACTCACTAGTATATGTACGTACACTGGGAAATGGAAAATGGAAAAATGATTTATTAGCCTGTATCGCGGCTTTGATCGATCAATCGGCGCTTGCATGGTGCATGCCACATGTAGCGCTTGTAAAACTCGGGCTAATTACAGAATGAGAAAATTCATTTTCGTGGCAGGGATTCTGTGCTCTGTGCATCTCCAGTCGAGATCAAGGGAAAGACGAGAAATTGCCCAAGCGAAATGAATTTCCCAGCCTCAATCGGTGTCCGATCCATTCAGAGTTCGATCCATTCATGCCCTTGCCTTTTATTGTTTTATTCTTGTTGGATAGCTAGCTGCCGTTGAGGATCGCCCAGCTGGACTCAATTGATGGCGTGACTTGACAAGATTATTAGGCCAGGGACTGGGCAGTTCCTGCTCAGCTCAGGTCACTCCGTGCGGAGAGCTCCCTGGATTAATTCGCTTTTAATGGCTTCTAATGCGTTTTAAATTCCCGAAGTGTCGGAGACTTTCGATTCGGAGACTCTCTTGCCTCAGTCTCAGCCTCAGCCTCATCCTCTGTTCTAGTGTCAGTCGCAGTCCCAGTTGAGAGCCCCTAAACGCTTGGCTTGATTTGAGGTTCGGTTCTGCAGTTGAAGTAAATATCTTAAATTCCACACATCCATGCATCCACATCCACATCTACTCGTATCTGTTCATCTATACGTATATATCTATGTATTTATCAGTCACGCCAACTCGTGCCTATAATTAACAGCCAGAAATATTTGGACAATCATAAAACACACACATACATACAAACCCTGATGGATGGACAGAGATGCAGATGCAGAGTTGGGGGAGCCAAAAGAAAGGCATCTAAATCATAGGAATAGTCTGAAAGGTTCTCCATCTTGCCGAAAGGCAGAAAGGCCGAAAGGGTGGGAGCATTTTTGACACCAACAATTTGTTCTATCAATTTGGTATAGAATGCATTTTATGTAAATGAAAGTTGTCCTCAATCGACGAGACGAGTATCTCGTGGCTCCATGGCCGATCTCTCTGATTGATGTCCGGCCTGCAGTGAGCTATGAACAATAAACCAATCAAGAGCCCCAGCTAGATCAACAGATGAGTAGATGACCAGATGCAGATACATCTTCCATCCAAAGATACAACCACGCTCTGGCTACACTTGCGCTCTGACAGATGTGGAAAATGTCAAACGATTTGTTTGTTCATTGTTTCTACCTTTCTCCCTTTCTCTTTCTCTCTCTGTATATCTGTTCGTCTCTGAGCTTACGGGTATTTACATGGGTGAGGAACATCGTTAATGCGATGCACAGATAAGCTATCTAATGGATGCAATATTGCCCGGGCTGGTCTGGTCTGTTCCGGTGCTCAGGTGTAGAGATTCTTATCCGTAGGTGAAGAAGCAGCTAGTGGCTAAATGGAAACGTTTCTTTAAGAAATGTTAAGCCTGTTTGACGGCTCTTTAGATACCACTTTGGTTCTAAGGAGATCTTTGGCATGTGACATCTGATAACGAAAGACGGACACACGATTACTCGTTCAAATCAAAAGAAATTATCTTCAAGAGGAGAGAAGGATGAATGCCATAAGCGAATGGATAGAGGGCATTTTGAATGTCTGGTTTGTCGCTTCATTTAACATAATATTAGACAATCAATCAATCAATCTTTTTATCTATCTATCGATCTATCTATCTATCTATGTATCAATCTATCTATCTATCTATCTATATATATCCCTACATAATTAGCTGCTATCCTTCCTCTATCTTATCTTTTCACCCAAATCGGACCTGCAGCCACTCACTCGTTAAATGTCGTTCATGCTCGTTCGTGCTTCAGCTATTTTACAGATAACCTAATTGTATTTTTATTTATCTAGTATATTCCACTCGTACATCGATTTCCTAATCTCTTTATCATAAGAGAGACAGCTAGATAGTCAGTCACTTGTACGGGTTTTCTAAGCTTTGCAGAAGCTCCCTCAGGCTCATCAAAATTTTCCATTGACAGTTCCCTGCGCCCAGTCCCTCCCACACCAGCCACTGTCCAAAAAAGAGCTTGCTCTCTGTGTATCTTTCAGATAGATCTTTGGAGCTTTTTCAGCGATCTGAGAGAACCATTATCAGAATCTAAGGCAACAGAAGAGCTTTTCGCACGATCGAATCGACAAATTCAATTAGCGACAGCCCACCCGGCGAGCACTTCCAGCACATGCCACTACCGGTTCTCTGTTCTCAGTTCTCAGTTCTCCGGCGAAAGCTTAGCCCCGACCCCGTTCCAGCACACCTCGCCACCCCCTTGAACCACCAAACCCCTGTTGGATTTACCGAATTCCTCTGCTCGGACGGGGCTCGGCCTCTGCCGCGACCTACGGTTCGGGTCCGGCAGCTGCTTCGGCGCCGCGCGCAGTGCGAATTGCGTTCTCGAAGCGTGCGGCGGCCCCAGAGCGTTCCACGTATCATTTAGTTAATATTATTTACTTTTTTCCCGATTGTTCTTCTGGCTGTGAGTACTGCTTTTGTACTACTGCCTGTCGCCGACACTTGCAATCGGATAACAAAGTGAGCACTGACCCACTGAACCCAAGCCACTTGAAATTCGAAGTTTGAAAAATTCGTTCGTATCAATAAAGAACTGAGCAGAACTGAAAGCAAAAGATGACTTCTCAGGGCGTGCAGACACATGAAATATCGGCAGCGAAGCGTGCCGCCTTCCAGGTGCTGGCCGGCGGATCGGCCGGCTTCCTGGAGGTCTGCATCATGCAGCCACTGGACGTGGTCAAGACGCGCATACAGATCCAGGCAACACCGGCCGTCAGTGCCGTCAGTGCCGCCACTGCCGTCACTGAGGTAAGTACTTTGGTACTGGTATCCGCCAGTGCCAGCTGTTTTCACAGCTGGCGTTTGGAAAAGGGCACAGCAAGGTCACGCCCCACCCACCACGAACCACTCGCCAGACAAGTCTAGACTTTCCAAAATTATCCACAAATAGTTATGCTCTCTTGCTCTCTCTCTCGCTCTGTTTCTCTCTCTTTCCGGGTTGACATTCCGTCGATGGGCAATCCATATTTATCAGCCCCAAGAACTGCTCCGAACAGAACGGAACGACCACAGCCGAAAGTCGTGTCGCGCGTCTTATCAGCCGCGTCAGACCCGACCCCACGCCCATGCCAGACACGCCGAGTCCGGCCCTCTGACTGAGCACAGGGCCCCAACAATCGAAATGGAAAACTAAAAACTTTCGATTCCGGTAGGGCTGTAGGCGTAATCTCGTCTGTCCAGCACTGCAAGCGTGTTCCTTAGAACCCATGATAACAGACTCAAAGTTTGGGGATGGAAATGTGTTATGTTGAATTGCTAGCAAACCCACACTGCTATCTAATCGGAGTTATTATGAGAATGTTTTCTACATCTTTGGGTTACCTCGTAAAAACCATTAAGCTGATAATTTTTTGGTTGAGTAGAAGATTTTGTGGCAAGTGAAAGTTAAATATGGAGCAAGGATAGATATAGGGGCTATAAGGGATATGCAGAATCCCGACTGCAGTGAGGATCGAGTGTGGAAAAGCTCTGCTCTAGTCGTCCCGGCGAAACAAAGCAATATCTTTATTTCGAGACGGAATTTTATTTTCCCCTGCATCATATATGTACGTACATATGTACATATATTCGTAGTAGAAGAAGATTAAATAAATTTATGGATGCAAGCAAATGCAAAAGAAAAAGACTGAGAGTGTCACACAGAAGGGGGAAATAAGCACAGAAGAAATGTGGGACAATGCACTCGGTTTTCCTAAAGTTGTCCAGTCTGTGGCAGCCTTGCGTGCCGTGGGCAAAGAGCTGAGAGTATATATCAACAGATCAAGAGAGAATATCGACAGATCTTTGCACCATCCCATATCTTTCTATATCTATTAAGAGAAAGAGCGACAGCAGCCTAACCATCTCATCATCTATCTTTCAGGTACACTACAATGGCGTCTTCGACTGCTTCTCAAAGATGTATCGACAGGAGGGAATCAGCTCGTACTGGAAGGGCATCATGCCACCGATCCTGGCGGAGACCCCGAAGCGCGCCATCAAGTTTCTGGTGTTCGAGCAGACGAAGCCGTTGTTCCAGTTCGGATCTCCGACACCCACTCCGCTCACCTACTCGCTGGCGGGCTTGACCGCGGGCACCCTCGAGGCCATCGCCGTCAACCCGTTCGAGGTGGTGAAGGTTGCCCAGCAGGCGGATCGCCAGAAGAAGATGCTCAGCACGTTCCAGGTGGCGCGTGGGATTGTTCAGCGCGACGGTCTCGGGCTGAATGGCCTCAACAAGGGCGTGACCGCGACCATGGGCCGCAACGGAGTGTTCAACATGGTTTACTTCGGGTTCTACCACAGCGTGAAGAACGTGGTGCCCGAGAACAATGACAAGACTCTGGAGTTCCTGCGCAAGGTGGCCATAGGCTTCACGGCCGGCACGCTGGCCTGCTTCGTGAACATCCCCTTCGACGTGGCCAAGTCGCGCATCCAGGGACCACAGCCAGTGCCCGGTCAGATCAAATACCGCGGCACCCTCAGCTCCATGGCCACCGTCTACCGGGAGGAGGGCTTCCGAGCCCTCTACAAGGGTCTCGTGCCGAAGATCATGCGCCTGGGACCCGGCGGTGCCATTCTCCTTCTCGTCTTCGAGTACTCCTATGAATACCTCCTGCACAACTACTCCTAGTCCTAGTGGCACTTCCCCCCCCTTCCCAACAGCATAATCCTAAGACCTCTTTGTTTTTGCGTCTTGCTAAGCATTTTGCTATATAGATACATACTAGGTACTAAATATTTGATGGATCGATCAGATCGAGGAATGAAGACACATTTTGATGTGTGATTTGTTTGTTGTATTGTCTGTGAATAAACACGAAAAATAATAGTGTTGAAATGAAAATAAAAACGGTCTACCATGCCAAAAAACATTAAAGGTCAATAAAAACTGATTTCCTTATCGTATTGTCCCGATACCATTGTCTAAATATATTGAAAGTTAACCAATTTA
The DNA here is from genome assembly GCF_003369915.1 of Drosophila miranda. Classification (NCBI taxonomy): domain Eukaryota; kingdom Metazoa; phylum Arthropoda; class Insecta; order Diptera; family Drosophilidae; genus Drosophila; species Drosophila miranda. Next base: position 5,176,481 of record NC_046673.1, read on the forward strand.
TCTGATTGAAATACAATTTCATTCGATTTGAAATATTTTTCTTTACTCTTATCTCCATAAGAAAGATTATTATTGATACAAGTTTTTTGCCAAAGTCTCTCTAAGATACTATCTATCTACTATCTAAAAGAAATATCCCAGAAAAGTGGCCCAATCTCGGCTAATAATATTTGGTAACGTAACGCCATCAGTAACGAACATCAGATGCAGGAAAGGTTTTTGGATTTAGTAACTTGAAAAATTAACGCCTAATACAAATGTTATTCTGATTACAGACACAATTTTTCTTTTTCATTATTATATTTATTATTATTAATTTTTAAACGTACGACTGAATGGAAAATTTAAGAACTAAAAATTCTAGTACATCTCCCAAGCAGCAGATGGCAGCAGCTGACTCTCTGACATGTAGAGGAAACTGCATGGTTGCGTGTCTAAATAAACTCATGTGTCATATAGATGGCGCCACTTATTGAAGCCAATAGCTAGATGGCGTCGGCAGGGAAGCCAAATGGCGGCATTTTCGAATCCCTTAAAGTGCCGTTACTACGCTGTACTGCGTGTGTTTTTTGTGTGTGTGTGTGGGATTCCCTCTTTAACAGCGTTTCCCCGGAAACGTTCCTTATAAACGGAAACCCACGCGAATTCGGTTCGATTTTTAACCGGTTTAACCACCCTGGTTTCGACAACAGCCAAGCACCTGCTGCTGCTTCTCGGGCTTCGCTCGCTGGCTGGTGTTACATCCACGAGGTTACATTGCACAGGCCAATTCCCAATTCCACCCCCGTGCCAGTTTCGCGCTTAATATCGATCCTGGGCACGCGCCGTGCGCCCCAGCGCCAACGAGTCGAATCGAGTTCGAAGGAGCAGAAGCCACTGGGCGCCCGCTGAAGGCGACGAGTTGCTCATGTGGTCGGTGCCACTCGCAGTCGTTTGTGAGCGTTCGCAGCGCAAGGTACTTACAGCTCCAGCTCTCCAAGCCATCAACTGGGATTGGAACTGAGACTGGGACTGAGCCTCTCAGTCCACAGCTCCCAAGCTCCCGCTCTCACCAGCCTGGCTCGGAGAGCTACCGAGAGAGAGAGAAAGACACTCAAACCCTTACCCAGAGAGAGGGAGAAAGAGAGAGAAACGAGAGGGAGAAAGAGAGACAGAGAGAAGCGAAGAATTCAATTACCACCAAACTGTTTTGTTGTTGTTCTTGTTGTGTCGGAACTAAAGAATTGTTGTATCCTTTTTTTTTGCTGTTCATAAAGTCGTTGTTAAAGTGCGAGTGCAAAGCGGAGAGAATAAAAGAGAAGATAAACAGAGAAACTGAGTGATAACGAAATTCTCACAAAAACCGAAGAAACGAAAAAGAAAACTTAGATCGAGTTCGATTTGTTGTGCCAATTTGACAGAGAAAAAAAGCAACTTTCGTTTTGCTGCTGAATCCGAGAGAATTGTCCCCACTGCGCAGGACTGATGGGAGCGTGGAAGAGTTAAAAAGAAAGAGAGAGAGAAAGAAAGTGCGTGCGCAGAGCCCCCATGTGGACGAGGGCTGTTGCAGGGGGGAGTGAATATTTGCGGTCTTGCGTGGGAGCTGCTGGCCCAAGTAACGGAACGGAATGAAACGAAAAGACACGAAACGATTCGAACGATACGACATGGAGCTAGCCAAAACCAGAGCCAGGCTGCAGCTGATATTTTCGAAGAGCTGGGGGCAGAGAAGCATGAGAGACTCCATTACAGAATGGGGAGGGGGGAAATTATATAACTTAATAAATTTTCAAATGGGTGAAAAAATGGAATTGTGTAGTTCTAGATGCCATTCATTGAGTTAGTGGGTGATGTACGACGCAATTTTACAGGGATTCTTTAAAAAAATCCCAGCCGCAAGACAACCAACGAGTACGGGACACACACACACACACACGCAAAAACAGAACATACAGTGGCAGTGGAGAGGCGAGAGCCCTAGCGCACTCACTTGCTCTCTCTCTCTCTTTATCTCCATCAGTATTATTCTCTCTCTCTGCGTTTCCATCTACTACGTTCTACAATCAAATACTACGACGAAACACACACGTAGACACATACACGAGCAGTCGGATTCCACAGTTGACGTTTTCCGTTGCATAGCTTTTGGGGCAGCTCAAAAGGAAAGCCAACGCGGAGGAAAACGCAATCAGAGACACAAGCAGTGAAACAACTTAAGCGCCACAAATCGAAATCAGAGACCGAGCCAAATCGTAACGAAAAACGAAACGAAACGAAAAGCACACGAAACAGGGGACAAAAGAAAGAACCCACAAGAAAATAGCTATACAAAAAGAAAGATACAAAGAAGTTAAGGTTTTTTGTTCATTCGTTCGCTTGCTAATGAATTTTTCTGTTGTTGTTTTTTTTTTAATTTCTTGTTGTTGCCGCCGCTGTTGCCTCGTCTTCGGTCTGCAGTTGCAGCATAGTGTTAAACGAATAAGCCACCAAAGCAAATACTCGTACAATTAACCCGAGCATCCCGAGACATCCGTTCAGAGACAGCCGCATCTGCAGCCAGAGGAGCCGGATTCCCTTGGAGAAGGAGGAGCTGTTCGACAAAGACAAAGACCAAAAGAAGGCGACACAGCCGCACAGCACAGCACAGCACAGCACAGCAGAGCCGAGCAGAGTTGAGCCAAAGGCCGAAAAGAGTGCGAACAATGTGCGCCGCTCTGCGTCAACGCAATTTGTGGCTGCGGAGCCTCTGGGCCGTCGCCGTGGTCGTCCTGGCCATTGGCACTGTTCAGGTGAGTCACCCAGTAAAGCATTCTTGTCCCAGTCCCAGTCCCAGTCGCAGTCCCGGACCCACTCTCAGCCCCCTCTCAGTTCAGGTCCCGGCCAACGAAAGAGTACGCCGAAACCGAAACTGAAACTGAAACAGAAACACAAATCCCAACCACACAGACACACACATATATAGACACACACAAATACGCTAATACGCACAGAGAGGCACATACACACACTCACTCAGTGGAAGACAAGGAGACAGATACACAAACACTCGAGCAGGGACCTGTGTTGTGGCCGTGGGCAAAGCAGCCGCAAAGTATGCTTTGAAAAATGTGCCATCGCTTAGCAGCGCACCAGCAGCAGAAGCAGCAGAAGCAGCAGAAGTAGCAGAAGTGGCAGAAGTGGAGTGCGGAGGGAGGTGCCATCCACCAGCTCTTGCCAAAACTAACCAGTCGACAGAAGGCGCGAGTGTGCGCAAATATTGGCTTAATTGAACCGTTTTCTTTTCGTCGTCTGTTTCGTTTTTCGTTTTTCGCCTTTCGTTCTCGCTTCTGAAATGGCCTTTTTTGGCCGAAATCAGCTTACACAACGCTGCCACGGCCCAGACAGCAGCTAGCAGCTGCCCTCCAACCAATTTGCATATGAGCAGGGGCAGAGCCTTCCGCCCCACAGCCATCGACTGTCGGGAGGTGCACTGTCCGTCATCCAACTAATGATGGCAGTTAAGCATTTTGATTTGGTGCCACCATAAATTTCCCTATCGTTTTAGCTATTTTCCTTTTGGCTTCGTTTTTCTAAGCGAACAGTAAAGAGACACAAATTGCTCACAATTAGAAAGGAATCATCCTGGAAATCGAATGCAGACCAGGATGGGGCCGGTAGCAGTCCCTTCTTCAATATCAATTGATTCCCTTTCTCAGATACCAGTCCCTATGCCGTTCCCATTCAATTGCTTTCAATTATTACCAAACTCAGCAGCAACAGCTCGGATAGACCCCAAGCTCTGAGGGATAATCCACAAATTGTGCGGTTTCCTTCGTCTAGTTCCTCAGATTACGACTTGAATAGCACTCTCTATTGCCGCTTCCACTGCTTTTTCCTTTTTCTTTTCTGCTGCGTATTCATCAATTCCTGGACAGGCACACAGATACGAACGCACACAAACACACATGCGTAACGGAATATTGTTGGCTTAAACTGAAATGCTTTTTTGAAATCATTTCAAAACAATTTCAGCTCGGGGTCGAGACATCTCCCTGTTCCTGCTCCAGCTCCTGCTCCTGCTGGTACTTCTGTCTGTTCGCACTGCTCGACCCACAATCAACGACGTGCCTGGCCTTAACAATTCTCCGTATTTTCTCTTAAATAACTCAAAGCAATTTGCCTTGGCAACGGACAGCGGACAGCAGACAGCAGACAGCACCGGCCCGAACTAGAGCGTTTTGTGGGGAGACAAAGACCTTATCAAATTCATATACATTCAAGCTTAAGTAATGTAAAGAAAGGAGAGCAGAAGGTGGAGCCAGAGATGGAGCTCTGAAGGATGCGAATCCTGGCCAGGGGAGCAGTTAAGCTGCTTTATGGGGGCGCCTTCTCCTCCTTCTCCTCCTCTTGCTGCGGCTTCTGCTTTCTGCTCCTCTTTTACTCCTTTCAGGGCTTGTGCTTTGTATGCAGTCTGCAATTTGTTGTGCCTTCCTTCATTCACCCCACCGCTTCATCGCCGCCGTCTCTTTCTATATGTGTGTGTCTTTCTCTTTTGTTGGCTGATACTTTAATGCCGCTATTCATGCCAGTATGTAGTTTGTTGTTGGCTCTGCTTTTGCCTGCAGTTTATGACTGGGTCCAGCTCCAGCTCCAGGCATCGGGTGGCTCTCTATGTTTAACCCCATGCTCAGTTCTCTCCTTGCTCCTTGCTCACCTCTAGCCAGCAGTTACCGCTAGCGACACCATCACCGTCCCCGTTATCAGTGGCACGCATCGCATCGCATCGCATAGCACTGCCCGTCATCGTTTTGTGGTTGTGCTGTTGCTTGCGTGGTTGCTTACACTTGGTCGCGCCCTCTCATTCTCTCTGCCCTTCGTCTACCCTTTCTCCTTGCTTGCCCCTTTCCCCTGCCTACCTTTCTCTGCCCTTCCACACCTCTCATGTGCTCCGTCTCCCCGCTTTCCTTGTACTTGCATTTTTTTCAGCTTTTTCCACAACGTTTTTTTTTGAAGGACTTCAAGTTCGTTCATGGCTGACTCATCCATGCCATAGCGACATAACGACAGGATGGGGGTTGGGGTGGACACACAATGTGCAATATGCCCGAGCATCTCCCCAAACACTCGATGCACCCTGCACCCCCAGCACCCCTAGCACCGCCAGTACCCCGTATCCACCGTGGCACAGCGGGGAACACGCAATCGTTGCTGCCAAACAACCCATACAAAGTTCCACTACTCATGAGGAATGGGTGGGCCATGGGACAAGGGGCAGAGGGTATGTGCAGGGTACAGGGTACAGGGTGCAGGGTGTCGTTGGCCATTTGATTGTCGGCTGGGAACCGGGAACAGTTGGCCAACTTTAGCTGTCCTGAAACCTCCTTTACTCCCACTGGAACCACCCGCCCCGCTCGAGCCTGGCTGGTACTCACCGAACTGCACCGAAGTCAACTGAATTAGTTGGTTCGCTGCTTTGCTGGTGGAGTACAGAAGGGAAGAGCTGTCCGGGGGGGGTGCATGAGTTACCCTCTGTGCGAAAATGATTCATCCGGGAATGCGATCCAGCCACCAAGCGGAATTTCTGTCCCACCCACGGTCAAACTTTTCGGGGAATTCGCATTTCGATCCAAACTAATTTTCCGCATCGGGAATCCTGTGGCCCACTAGTACCTAAGCGTCCTCTAAATTAATCATCGGAAAATATCCGGGCAACTACTTACTTAGCCCCTGCATAGCCATATATGATGATTCGATTCGATTCGGTTGGATGGTCAGCAGTCCCATCCTGCTCGGCGCTCCTTAGTGGCCGGCTTAGTCCCAACTACTCGCTGAGCATATGCCATTCCTGCAGCGAATGCTCCACAGTCATTGCTTAGCTATTATTGAATCGTATTCTATTCGTCATTCGCGTTTCGCGATCCGCGTCAGTGTCTGCAGTTGAAGATCTCCCTTGCGTTGGACTCGATTCGATTGGGTTGAGCAAGCTTTGCTTGGATGGAGAGTTGTCGCTTGGAGTGGGTCACTCTAGATCACAGATCTTTCGGTGCTACGCCTGCTCTATACCGGGCTGGAGGCTTCCATAGCCTGTGTCATTTTTCTGTCTCAAAGCCTCTCCATGACTCGTTCATTGGTTGTGGCATCGGTGTCGATGTCCCATCGCAGCTCTCACTCACTCCATCACTCATTCGCTCCACAGTGGAACACAGAGACAGGGACAGATAGAGGTAGAGTAGCTGTGCAGTGACCCCAACTTCCATACAGTTTTCCCCGTTTCCCCTCGCGGCACAGGTCCCTTTCCCCTTGTCCCATTTCCATTTCCACATCTGTGTCTGTGTCTGTCTCTGCTTCGAACTCGTCGCTCGGGTTTGCTTCGTTTGGGTTCCGCTGGTTTCCTTTGGCTTTCATGTTGGCTTGGATCCACATGGACATCGGTATAAGCTTACGTTTGTCCTGCCATAACCTCAGTCTGCTATCCACTCTGCACCGTGGCTACCCCTCGTCCCATTACTAGTGCCGTATCCTGTTACAAAGCATTTACGCTTCAATGATTTTTTTCGATTATGCATTTTGCTCATTTCAACGTTGACAAAGGCATTGCCTACCCAACCACCGAAACCCCCACACTGCCCCTCCCTCTCCACCACTGAATGATTGACCCCTCCATCACCCTTCACCCACCACCCACCACCACCACCACCAATACCCTGGCGTACCCCTCGATTCGCTTAGGCTAATGTGACCATTGTCTGTATGGCTCAGTTGATGTGTCAGAGTTGCCAGAATTAAGGTTAAGTGTTGCCACTGCCCCATAAGAGAATGTTCTCTCCCTTTCTCTCTATCCTTTTCTCTATATAACTATTCTTCCTCTATATATATATACATATATATATATATATTTAGTATAGTATAGTAAATGTGTGTATGTGGGTTCCGTTCCTCTTCAAGCGAAAAACACCTTCACGAGCAGCATCGAGTGAGATATGGGATTGTGGTGGGGGGTAACTGAATTCAATGCTAGGCCCAACGTGGGTCAACAACTCTTATCCGGCCGTCAGGCGCAAGGTGACAGCCCTTCAACGAACAGGCAACCCTAGGCCATCCTATGCCGCCCTATGCCGCCTTGGAAACTCTGACGATGGCAGCTCTGATAATGATGATGACGATGACTCACAATTGAGTAAATGAAGCAGAATGAATGACAAACGTAAAAGAAACGAAATGAAACCAAATGAAACCAAATGAAATGAAAAGAAAGGAGGCATAAAACTGTCGCTGGTAGAGAAGCAAGTGAAGGAGAACAAAATTAGAATCTAAAGAAAATAGTCAAAGGGATGGATGTTCAGGAAAGTTCGGTGTGTCATATTCTTTTCGAATATATTTTGGACTGGATCGGCTGGACTATCTTGAACTAGATCGATAGATCTTTTTTGTTCAGGGCAGATCTCTTGTCTTACATATGTATGTATGCATGAATTTATCCTGCACATATGTACATGTGTATGCACACACTCACACTCTCTGCTCTTTTTCCAGGCTGATCTAGTTCCTCCATTCTACACGACCGCACACTCACGGCACTCACGACTCTCACCTCCCACTCAGCCCTGAAGAGAACAGGGGTTTACACTAACAACGGCACCCACACCCACAACGACAACGAAACTCAACCAATGCAAACGATGGGGCGATGCCAACGATGGTGCGATGGGGCGGCAGAGTGGGATAGGTTCAGTGGTTCAGTGGGTGGATGTGGATTTGGGGGGCCAGGCAAAACTGCTCGAATACGAATATAAAAAGTTCATCTGCCTCCCGGTTTCCAAACGCCTCTCTTCCCATTTTATGTTGCACGTCTTTGGCAGAGCCGTGCGGTAATGTTTTATACATTTGTATGGCAAACATTTACGAGTACGAGAAGGAAAACTTCCCAAAACCAAACCAGAAAAGAGAGAGCGAAGTGTAGAGGTGGAGGAGAGGCCCACGCCTCAGAGCGTGGAGTGGGCAGCGGGTAGCGGGAAGCGGAAAGCGGGCAGCGGGGGAGTAGTGGAAGCGACAACGTGCCGAGCTAGAATTGTGGCAGGTGCTTGAATTTGGCATTTTGTTGACTGAGCCTGAACGACTTTTCTTGTAGTTTAGCCTCAGCCTGCGCTTTAGCTCCTGCCAGGAATCCAGCCTCCAGCCTCCAGCCTCCAGCCTCATTCTTCGCTCCAGCTTCATCCTCATCCTCGTCCTCGTCCTCAGAATCCTCTTCAGCTTCTTGTTCTTAAGGTTGTTGTTTCCACAGCCGCATGCATTATTTGTTCGAGTGGCTTCTGGGTGGTTTCTGTAAATGCACTGGGGTTGGCGCTGGCGCTGGGTCTGAAGGTGTCTGATGTGGCTGCCGCTTCCTCGATGCTCAATAGTTCGTTGCTGATTTCATTTAAGTGGCACGAATGGCATTCTACCCACGCCCCACCATCCCCACGAAGTCACGTTGGTACGAAAATCCGCAATAGGATTCTGATTTGGGCTAGAGCTGAGCCCTGATTCGACGCATACGCGGGGAATAAAGCTTGACTCGACTCGAACCGACTCGACTCGAGTTGACTTGACTTTTCCACTCGAATTGCTTTGGCAAAGCTTTTCTGGAAATTGAAAATGGCAAGCAGATGCTGGACGGAGAGGCGATGTGGGGGAGCGGGCACTGAGAGGGCGGGACACAGAGTTGAGTAGCGGGAACAGAGCAGCATTATTATCGATGGTGTCATTAGCAATGAGCATCGAGTGGAGTCACTCGAGGGAGCTCCTCGAGGAGGCTTAGTGCGAATAAATTTCCTCGAACGGGCTTTGCCTGATGCCAGGATGAGATGCAGCAGAGTCCTGGAAATGAGGGCTGATTGAAATGCGTAAGGGGAAAATGACCATCAGATGAACTATAGGAATGCAGGTGCTGTTTGATCAAAGAAACCGAAGGCTCCCTTCCCCCTGATTGGCTCATCAATAAAGGGGAAGAAAATTTCCTTGAATTGTTCCAGCATTGCCATTCTGACAATTGGATATAGATTGTTAGGAGTAAATAGATATGGTTTGATACTCACTTAAGCCAGCTCAATTGATTTGTAGAACCTACTCGCATGACTCTTAATTTATTGCGGAACCAGCAAAAAGCATTAATTTTCCCCTTAATTTTCCAGTCTCTGCTACACTTTCGTGTAATTGAATTTGCGATTTGCAGAATCCAGTCTATTCATTTCAGGTCTTCACAATTTTAAAATCCGATCAGGTTCACCTCTCGCCTGAGTCCTAATTGATCACGCACCCGCACCCAATCAGCAAACAATGAACCCGTAATTTTCCAGCCTCTGCCACACTTTTGGGTAATCAAATTTGCGATGCGCAGATATGGTCGTGTCCCCCCATATTCCTCTGCGAGTATATGCATCAACATCGGCAAACAAGCTGCTAATTACGTGACCCAATTAAATCTAAACACACACGCCCACACGGCCACACGCCCACACGCCCGCACGCCCATGGGTCCAGAGGGGAAGCAAATTTTCGTTGGCTTTTCCAATGATTTTTCGCTTATTTTTTGTTGGCTTTTCATCTGTCGTCTGACGACGACAGTAGCAGCATATGAGTGTGGGAAAACTCGGACTGAAATGCTGAAAACTCACACACACACACACATACACAGGCAAGAAAAAAACCGAAATGTTTATTTGAAATGTGCGCCAGGAAATACATTTGGAGCAGAGCAGTACCAACATCTAACATCCAACATCCAGCACCTAGCACCCAGCACCCAGCACCCAGCAAGCCGTAACGGGAGCGAGACCAACAACATTTAATTTTGCTGCCTTTTTGTGCGGCACGGAAAATCCAATTTTATTTGCATTTTCATTAACAGCAAATAATAAAACGGAAATATGATTTTTATGCCATTCCCATGCAGAGTGGTGCTGTAGGAGGGGAGTGGAGCGGAGCGGAGCACGAAGCCGAGCCCGGACCTGGAGCCGCACCCGGAGCAGCTGCTGCTGCTTCCCTCTCTGCCGCATTGCTCCCTCTGGCCACACTTTATGGCTGTTCCCAGTACCCTGTCCATAAGCCGCCCACTTCCAGGCCATTACAACGTGCATTTCCGCTTTTTCCGCTTGCTGTTACTCCTCTTCCTGCTCCTGCTCTTGCTGCTTCGACGGATCCTCCTTCTCCCTCCCATCCTCTCTCTCCTGATGTTTTTGCAGTTGTTGGTGTGTCTGTTGGTGTAGCTGTATTTATATTGGTGTGTTTGTTGGTGGTGCAGTTCTTGTAGTTTCTGCCGCTGCTGTTGGATGATTATAAGCAATTTGTGTTATAAAATCGCAATATTGCATTTTCGGCTGCGCTTTTTGTGACCTCTTTCCATTCCTTCCTGTTGACCCGTCGCACCACCCCTCTTTCACCATCCAGCCTCTTGCCGCTCGCCCCTTGCCACTTTCCATTTTCCACTTTTCTGCCGGCTTCCACGATTGGATTATTTTTCAATTGGCAGAGCTTTCGCATCCTTGGATTTTCTTTTCAACATAATAAGTTTGTATCATTTAGCATTCGCGCTTTTAGGACAGTCCAGTCCCCAATGAAACGTTTGGCACAGTACAGTCATGGAAAAGGGTTTATTGGGAAGATAAGTGATCGTGAGTTAATATTCTAATGCAGTAGAAAAGGTAGTTTCATGCAGTGTCTTGATCAAGGTATTCAGCAACCTTTTAACATTGACTCAGAGATCATTCATTTAGCACTCATTTATTGTAAGAAAATGCATCCATATATCTGCACAAATTATTCAATAGCTTCAATTTGAAAAAAATGAATTTACAAGCAGTTATCTTCTCAATGAATCGAACTCTGAGAAAAGACAGACCATTCATTCATTCATCAGCCGGAGTGCCGGACTATAATTCCCCCAGGTCATTGCTTGACCTCTTCTCTCTTTCTTTTCATTTCATTGGCAAATGTTGTCCGGAGAAAGTTACAGATGGCGAAAAAAAACCTGGGAAGAGAGAGTGAAAGAATGGGTGGGAGACTGGCTGGGGTGGGACGAACATTTGACAGAGCTAACAATGAAAGAAAATCAAAGGCCAAGCCCTCGAAAATCCGCCGTCGGGCAACTTCAGTTTGACACTTTAATGCATCCACACGCCCCTTTTCACTCTCCCAATTTCGTTCCCATTCCCTCTTTCTGCCTCTATCTCCCCGCCTTCTCATCATTCCCTTTCCAATCGTCGAGCTACTCCCGTTCGTCATCATCAGCAGTGGCCTTGCCTTGGTCCTGCTTCTGCCTCTGCTCCGGCTCTAGATCCATTTCCTGGCCCGACTCCATTTACATCTCCCATTCGTGGTCCCCAGTCCGAGTCCGTGTCCTGGCATATTCCCCAAATCCCATTTGGCTATCAGCACGCCGGCAGTTAGACCCCCAGAAGCGGAAGGGGCAGGGGCAAAGGCAGGGTGCACATCGCTTGTTGTCAACTGACGCCCTCCGATCCAACGGACCATTTGAGGGCCATAAAAGTTGGCTATGCGCCTCATAGGGAAGAAAGTCTGGAAGGGAATTACGAGGGGTGCGCAGAGTGGGGACTAAGGGTGGCGCTAGAGTGGCGAAAATATGGTGTGGTGGAGGGGAAGAGCGGGCGTGTGGCAGTCAAGTGAAGCGCAATATTTGTCACATAAAATTTGCTATTAAATTTAATTTTATTTGCACATTCATTCAAAATAAAACAAAATACATACATACTCGTATATTCGAAGGAGAAAAGCGAATATCCAAGCTTAAAAATCGTGGGTGTCATGATGGGAGGGGTGGGGAGGGCAGCCAGAGTTTGTTACAGAAATTGATTTGATGTCAAAATTTTATGTGCGCGTTTGCAGATAATGAAATTTATCCGCACAGACATCACAGAGATAGACAACAGTGAAGGATAAACCACACAGCCGGAGACGGACAAATAATGGATAGACATCTTAGTCATTCGTTCATTCGTTCATTCGTTCACCCACTCTCTCAGTTAACCAGTCCGTCCGTCCGATCGTCCGACCGTCCTTCCGTCAGTCAATTGTACGTGCAGACAGGTCCATGTCTGAGCAGGGACAGCAGCAGCAGACGTGTCAATGGGGATTGAAGATTGATGTTGAGGTTGACGATGATGATGATGATGGGAAATTATGAAACTAAACGAACAAATGAATCTACTTAATGATGTGGAAGTGTTTGTGTTATCGCACCTAAAACTCGATGGACATCGGACATCGGCACAAGACTATCGATAAGGATAGTAGAGTATCGCTTGAAGATACTATGGGATACGTTAGGGTTAGGGGATCGCCTTATAATATGTACGTATGTTTGTTTATCTTGTTCTTACCATGCACATACGGACACAACTTCATTTAATTGAAAGATGGCTTCAAGAAGATTCATTGATACCTATGTGGGTACATATGTACATATGTACGTATGTAAGTAAATATGTAAAATGCATGTGCGAAATGAATGTACGTATGTAAATGACTCTGGTGTCTCAATCGTTTGGTACTGTTTCTGGTTCATTCCCACTGATTGAGATGGAGAGGGTAATACAGTGAGAGGTAAGGGCGATGAATCATCGCCTTTTTGCAGGATAGACCGCATCAGATGCCTCGCTTTTGGTCTGCTTTGGTGCTGTGGCATGCAACCGCAGAATGTGATCTCAACGGTGCCAGCCTCTGTCGTTATTCCACGCCCCATTCTGTGGTTTGGCGGACTTTGTCTGACACGTTCCGCTCGTTGGAGGAATGGGTAATGACTGCGATGGAGACGGCAACGCATATTGTTTCGCCCTATCCCCCCCCCCCTTGGTTGGCCTCGTCTCACTTAATAAAATAATGTTGTATGCGTTGCGGCGCATAATGGTCGACACACCAACACACACACACACACACTATGAGGGAAATGCAAGTCTTGTACTGGTGGCGTCTCTATTAAATTCATCTGCTGCCACCAAATTTCCAAACCTTCAACCATCTCGCCTCGCCTCGCAGATGTGGCAGCAGCAAGTTAATGGCCAGCGCAGGCCCAGGCATAGACCCCTGTCAGAGTGTGCGAGTGTGTGCGGGTGTTTGGATGCCTTTCTCGCTTGGGTTCTATTAGGCACAAGCAAACACAGACACACACACTGACATCGCGCACATACAAATTGTGACTTGGTGTACTTTATCGTTTAAATATTTCAAGTGCCATACCCACAAGACTACACACACACACCCACACATCCACACATCCACTGGGAGGAGTGGATCGAAAGAGAAGGCGAAACAAGCTCATCGTGTTGTCTATGCAAGGCACATTATGTATTATGTGTGTGTGAGTGTGTGTATGGCACTTGGATGCGACAATAGCGACCAGACGACAGCCCCACTGTCACCCCCACCCCTCTCTGACAAGACAAATTTTTAGTGCTGCAGTCAAAGTAATGACTTTTTAACGTCTCGCATGCGCGATCCAGTCTAGTTTGGCACTGTATGCGTGGCGGCCTCTGGCGGCCACATGTGTCGCCACCGCACAGCGGTGGGGCTCCACGAAGGAAGTCAAAGGAAAGTGGAGGGGCGGTGGGTAGCAGAAGGTAACCATAAAAGTCAATTGCCATTTAAGCGCTGATTTGTGCTCTTTATTGATTAATGGTAATGTACGAGGACAGAGATAAGGAAGCTAGAGAGACAGAACGAGATAGAGCGAGGGAGCGACAGAGAGCTGCGATATACATGTACTTACTGTATTATCGATAGTTGTGCTCGTATCGCATAATCGAATGGCTTTATCGATGCATGTTGTAGTCGTCCGGCGATGTTCCACGCACTTTATGAACCACTCGAGCGGTAAATTTGATGATGTACAACATTTGACCCACAATCCTGGCCACACTCATCCCCTTCATTCATATCACGCTCACTTTTATTATTAAATTTCTGCGTCTGTGTGTGTGTGTGTGTGTATGTATGTGTGGAGCAGCGCTTATGGGCAAACGTGTGTGTGGCCAGCCAAGCAGAAAACGACTAACTGAGTTGAAGGAGACACAACTAGCACGGGAGGGTGGGGAGAGGGGTAGATTATAAATTTATAGAGAGGACCAGAAGCCATGGCTCTGGCGGGGAAGTGTGGGGGCGAAACTGAAAGCATTCCCTGCGGTTGTGGAAGGAGAAAGAATTTTCCATTGAGTTCCGATTTTGTGTGTTTAAGCCACTCGACAGCCGAACAAATCAGCCCACCACATCGCTCGCCCCACCCGAACTGGCCACGCCCATGATTGCGAGCAGGAGCAAAATGCTTATGTCGTAAATAAATCGGACATAGAATGAAACAAATGCAAAGGCGACAGAAACTGCGCACAAAAGTATACTACATAAGTCAGTGTTGCGAGCTGTGCATTGATCTGCGTGTGTGTTGTAAGTCTGTATGTGGTTGTGTAAGGGGGACGAGGATTTCGAGCGCAAATAAAAGCCTATTGATATTCGTCTCTGCCTCCCCGTCGCCTTTGATGGTGTCATATTATGAGCTCGGGGCCAGGATATGTACAAAATACTTTATCGCTGGCTACCCCTTTATGCCTTTGACCATGCTTCGTGTGTGTGTGTGTGTGTGCGTTAGTGTGTGTTATTCAGGTCCAGATCCAGATCCGGATCCAGACATTTTAGAAGGGTCCTCGAAGGGGGGCACAAATACAGTGATTGAGTGGCGACTGTTCTGCATCTGTTGTGATTTTGCGGTTGACAGTTGAGTTAATTTGTTTTCCCCTCCTACCACCTCTTTCACCGCACCAACCCTCATGTACCGTCTTTCAGGGTATGTGTGTTGGTGGGTTTAAGTAGCGGCAATCGCTTTTTAATATCCCTTCTCAATGATACGGAAAATTAAGTGGTAAACACTGAATGCCAGAAGATAGTTTTTTCCTTTCCATCTTTTGCTGATTTTCTGTTTTTCCGCAGCTTTTGTTACCATCTGTACCCCAACCATTTTGGGGCAATTCATGTGTGGTTAGAGATGGGATTAAGAGATGGGTAGAAGGAGGAGAAGAGATATCCTACCGCTAAGCCCTTTTTCGGATGAATTTCGTGGGGAATCGTTTGCTACAGTTGCCTTAAATGTATATCAATCTATTACATACTTCACTTATGGAAAGTTTAATGGCAATTCCATGAACAGGCTCTTCAAGTTACCGAATAACTTTTACAAGCCAATTATTGAATTAAAGCTGAATAAAATAACTTTGCTTTCTCCAAATATCATCGATAACTTGTCCATTTTATGCTTAATCGAATAAAAGCTCTGCAACCCATCTCCTGACCCACTGTGCACCTCAGAGTCCTGACACAATCCGACAGCGACCTCAGCCAACAAGCAAACCCAAACCCGAAACCAAAACCCAAATCTAAAGTTCACACAAACCTTCGCGCATGCATGGACTTGTTTGTGCGTGTGTGTTTGTATGTGGCTATGGTGTTGGCAAAATGTTGATGTCGACGTGTTTTTAATTTAAATTTTTGCCTTTTGCTATGCTTCGTTTCGCACGATTCGGCATTTTGTTGCTGCTGCTTTTGCTCTTGCGTTTGCTGTTTAGTTATTTCGCCTATTTGCATTTATCTTTGCTCTTTTTCCCCTCATGGAAAGGCCAGGCCCTTGGTGGAAGGGCCCTTGCCCTGGACAGAGCAACTTTCGGCCAGGCCACGATTTCTCATGTTTATTGTGAATGAAGTGGAAAGTGGGGAAACAGAAAGGTCCGGAGAAAGAAGAAGCTAAAGCTTAGGGTAATATGCATATGTATGTACATAGTAGAAGGCAGGATTTTCCATCTGCAGTAGCCTGATCCTGGCATGGAATTGGGATTGTACAGCTTTGTTTGGGGTGTATTTTGTATTCATAATTTAAATGAGTTGTTCCTGCTGAGTTTTTGAATATTAAGTCAATCGGGCTTTCAGTTAAATGTTTCTGGTGATTGAGATGGGTTTGGGTTCGGGTTCGGGTTCAGATTTGAGAAAGGACGATTCAATGGCTTGAAAGCTGAATCTGAATCTGATTTTGAATGCGAATGCAAATGAATGCTCGACCTTGCCACACTCGCACAGTCACAGCCGTAGATAAATGTGTTTTCATTGTGCAACACGGTGGCAACAATAACTATTGTCTGTCTCTGTATGTGTGTGTGTGAGTGTGTGTACCCATAGGGAGCTGTTGGGAAATGGCAACGGGTGGAGCAATGGGTGGAACAGTGGGTGGAGTGCCTTGGGCACAGCGCAACTTTCTCAAGAGTTGCTAATGCTTGAGCTTTATCTGTGCTCGCCTCATGAGCCTCCAGGGTTCGCTCTCTCTTTCTTTGCCACTCTATCACCCACTCACCCCCTCTGCCTCTGACTCTGCCACTTCAACCATTCCCTCTCTCTCTTTCACTCCGCAATGTTTGTTAAACTTTTGGCCTTGTTGAGGAAAATACCTTTTTGGCAGCTTTTTAGGTGGAATCCAGCCCTGGTCTGCCTTTGGCGAGGGGCACTGGAGATGGTTGTGGGTGTGGGTTGGTAGCGTTGCCACCGTTTTTTGTGGTAGGTTCTCGATGCCGGCGGCAGATTTCACCACGCTCATCGCATGTGTCGTGCTGCCCGAGAAACGTGTGTTTGGTTAGAGGGTGGGTTGCCGGGTGGTTAAGGGGTGGCGTCGACAACATCGTTTGCTGCTCGTCTATTTTACACACAAATTATTTTGAATTTATTTTGGTTTACCTGTGTAGCCAGGTCCCGCTGGCACTCCCACTCCCACCCCCTCCCCCAACCCTCACTGTCTCTCTCTTTCTCTCTCTTTGCTGTCTCTCCTATTTTCTTTATCCCCGATGCTTGTGTGGAAAATATTTCGTAGTATACTTTTCTGCGTTCGCTGCCAATACCAAAAGAACACAATTTCAAGCATTCATTCAAGACGCAACGGTGCGACCGAGATAGCGATAATAGGTGTGTGTATGTGTGTGTAGGTAAATGGGTGCTGAGCTGGTTTCGCCCGAGGCTCTTTTGCATAGTGACTACAGAAACAACCCCCTTCCTGCCGACACGGCTTTGAAATGCGCTTCAAATTCGCTTTGATATCTATTTAATTTGTTGGGCTACGGCCACCGCCATCACAACCTCATCCTTTCAGTCATCTATGGCTGGAAAGAAAAGTTTTGTTATGCCTGGACGACCCCCCGCAACACGCCCCGAGAGGAGGGTTTCAATGTCTTAATTAGAACATTGTTTGCCTCAGAAATTTCATTTGAAAGAGGAGCAGGGCGTAGGGCAAAGGGATGTAGGCAAATGAGATTTAGGTATGTTCTTAGCTTATGTATTATGCTTTAATCGGCCAAATTCCAGAGCTGCAACAAACGCAATCAAAAGAAGGGAGTACAGAACGTAGGAGGATGTCGATGCCTTGCACGAAATACAAACGTACACACATACAAACGTGTATGCCGCCGAATCATAACTATAATTGCGAGGGCAACCAGCGACTCCCAGAGTCCCAGACTTGCATTTAGGGCACTTCAGCAGCAGAGTTCCATACTCCTCAAGCAGCCTCCACCGAGCCCCATCTCTTCCACATGCCATCCCATCCGATTCGGTCGTTCCCATGTTGACATGGCAGTTCTCAAGCGATTTGAAGCGACTACGCGTATGTGGAACAAAGTTGTTGAACCCGGCCAAATTGCCAAAAGAATGCGGGCAAACACAGAGTAAGGCAGGAGCAGGGACCAGCCCAAGGGGGGCGCCACAATATCGATTTTATTTTATTGACACGAAAAATTGCGCCTTGAAATATGCAATGCAAAAGTGGAAAATTCAAGAGGGGATGGGTGAGGGTGACAGGAGGCAGTGGAACAACAACACAAGACAAGATAAGAGTCATAAAAACGCACACACACATACACACTCACACAAAGGGGGAGGGATGGAAGTGGGTGTGGGTGTTGGTGTATGGATGGATCCGTGGGTCCCTTCTTTTGGGTGCTTTCTTAACTCAACAAGGAACTGTAATACGATGGGAAGTGGGGTGGTCGTGGAGTCGTGGCGGACAGTGACAGCATGTGCGCCCATAAGCAAAGGACAGAGAGAGAGAGAGTGTGGTAGAGAGAGAGGCTGATAGAGAGTGCCAGCTAGTGTGTGCGGGTGAGTGAGAAAAGAACTGACGATTATGATGATGACGACAAAGGGAGAGGAGGAAGCGGCAGAAGAACAACAACAGAATGAGAAGAAAAAATCAAGGGAGAAGAAGTAGAATCAAAAGCAGCCGCACAAAAACAACAGAAAACACAGAAAAAAACAGAGCAAAGGCGTAGAGGCAAAAGGAAAACGAACGTCAGTGACAAAAAAGCCAAAATAAATGACACTGCGACAAAGTAAACTTCCTTCGCCCAGCCCCCTGTCCCCCCAATCATCCACATCCACTCTAGAAATAAGCAACAGAAAAGGACCAGGGACGAAACTACCTATGTATACCCTTGCAGATCCATTGCTTCTATTGATAACGATGATTGGGTTTGATAAAATGATATGATGCTTGCTTTAATTATCTCTTGAAAAACAAAAAAAGATCCTGATCTATCTAGAAATATGAAGAACTCGTTTGAATAGAAACCGGATGACGAAAAGAAGGAAATGGCGTCGACTGGGTTGTTTCATGGGGACGAAAATGCTTCTTTCTTCCCGTGCGTTGCAAAGATCTGATTAAAGTAATAATACCCTTTGCAAAGGGTATAAAAAGAGCATTGGAGGAAGCACAGGGGATATTCCCGGCGAACTGTTGTTCCTGCTTGCCATTTTTGGGGGTGGCTTGTCCACCGACCGCGCATCCTATCCTCCCTCCCTCCCCCGTGTTGTTTTCTCGCGTTGTTTTTTGAGGATTTTGAAGTAATGCAGACTTTACAGATTACAACAAGAACAATGCCGCAACAAGAATACAAAGCAGGCGAAAAACAAGAACAAGGAGTAGAACAAGAGGACGCACGCGGCGGGGCGGCGGCGAGGGCGGGGGCGGACAAAAGCAAATCCAAAGAAAGCCATTCGAAATGCTTAATGAATGAGCAGAGGACCCAAGCAGAGGACCCAAGCAGAGACCAAGCAGAGTGCCCAAGCAGAGCCAAAGCAGAGCCTAAGCAGAGAACAATCGGGGGCCCAAGCAGAGACCAGGCTGAGCCCAAGCAGAGGTAATAACAACAAAAAATACAGAAGAAAGATACAAACAAATTGGAACAAAAGCCAGGGATGACACAAGGCGACATTATTAAGATGCATAGGCGGCCACCCTGCTGTCAGTCTGCAGAGCAGATGCGATGCAGCTTGGGTGGGAATGGGAGTGGGAGCGGAAATCGGTTCACAGGAGCTCTAGGGCTTTTCACTCCATTTGCTCGATTGGTATCTCCATTTTCCAAACGCACGACTCAACGCATTTTATTCATCGAGTTGAATAAGTAATTAGAATCTATAACCATTCAATATACATTTGTATTTAAGATTGCTTAGAAAACATAAACATTCAAAAATTAATATATTTGATTACTAGGGGACAAGCCCCCTGCACACTCGCTGCTAAAATATTGGACGACGACTTGAGCAAAACTTGTATATTAGTAATATAAGTAAAGAGATGATATGTAGTTAAATGAATGTACTCTATTTAAAATACCTGTATACTGCTACTGCCTTATCTTTGATAGGGATTACTTCGACTAACCTAATCTGATCACAGTTGACGTTCGCCCATCCCCAGTGCACCTACATATGTTCAAAATGGGATTGATTATCATTACCCCATCCCGTTTCCTACCTTTCATGACTTCATGCCTTCATGCCTTCATGCACTCTTATGTCATGAGCTTGAGAGGATTACAGTTGGAAGTTTGATTCTGTGTAATTTGGGTGCCATTCAGAAGTGTCCAAAAGCTGAAAATGCATATTTTGTCATTATGAACTTGTTAACGCTCCACCCACCACAACCACCCAACCACCCAACCAGCCAACCTTCTAACTAACTATCTAACGCTAGGTCCAACTCGTATACCCCTTCCCCTTGGAAGGCGTCACTAAAAATTACGTCAATTAAAGTTAATTGTGCTAATTTTAGCATTTCCCTGGCCCTGCCTCTGCCTCTGCCCCATGGGTCGTTTCCACTCCTATTCTGGTTTACTTTTCCATTCCAGCATTTTATGTTTTTTTTTTTGTTGTTTTTTTGCAGAATATGCACAAAAATTTCGTGGACAGAAGTAAGGCTGGATACAGGGTGAAGGGAGGGCAGGAACGAATAGCAGTACAGTATAGTACAGTACAGGCTTAAGTAAGAAAACAAAATGGCGTCAAGCTGACAAAAGCAACAACAAAGGCGAGAGAGTGGCGTGGCGCAGAGTAGAGGGGCTAGGTTAGCGAAAGCGCAGCTGGAAAAGTTTCTGTTTAGTTTTTTTCCTCTGCACGAAAATGAAGCTCGTTTACTTTTATCAAAATGAAGTTTGTTTTTCCTTGCTGATTGTGCGCATAATGAGGGGGGAGGTGATGGGGCAGTGGCAATGGGAATGCCGACGGGGATCGGGGTGGGAGGATATCATGGCCTGGACCTGCACTGGACAGGATAGGCAGGGAAAGGAGAGGAAAAGAAAGGAAACGCGAGGACTGGGCACTGTGGTGTCAAGAGCAGCGGAACGGAAAACAGAAAGCAGGAGGAGGAAAATGTTTAAAAAGTTTTGTGACCTTTGCACCAGGAGCAGGAAAAGGAAGAGGAATGTAGATGTTTAGTGGGTGGGTGGGACACAAGCGGAGTATCATTCAAAGTTCGTGGACAGAGGTGTGAAAGTTGACAGCAAAGTTCATAAAAGAAACATTTTTAATTTATTTTATTTACACTGCAAACTCTTAATAGAGAATGAGGGGGTGAGCAAAGGTGGTGCGGCAATTCAATCACTTAAATTGAGCATTGGCAAAGCGTCTCCTGCATCCCTTAAGATCCAGATACCTGGACAAATAGGGTAGGTACAGAAAACACCAGAAAGGGTACCCGTAGAGGTAGAGGTACCTTCTTGGTCTGGTCAGATTTCCCAGCGATTGTGTCACGCCACTCGAGACCTCAGACTCCTCCGACCTCCCCCACTCTGCTCTTCCCAGTCAAGGACAAAGCCTTGAAGCAAAACTTTTGCCTCGCCCAAAAATCCATTTAGAACCGCAAAACCTCTGGGCCTGCCTCCCTACCGCATTTTATAATGGCATTGCTCAAGAAAGCAGAAGCAGCAGAAGAGCGTGGAGCGTGGAAGTGGGGCAGGATGAAAGAAGGAAACAGGAAGCTGGAGCCAGAGCCAGAGGAAGAGGATGAAAGAATTACGCAGAAGCATATGAAGAATTTAATTAAAGTTCATTTGCTTGGCGCTCCTTTGCCACAGCTCTCCTACACCCTTCTCCCCATGCTCTTCCTCAGAAAACAGCTTAAAGGAGGCGCCAGTTCCAGTGCCAGTGGAGCTCTACCATTTCTGACTCAAGTAATTGCAGTTGTCAGACATACATATGTGTATGTACTCGTTCGCAGCTCCATCCCACTCCCTGGTGACCTATTACCACGCGCAGGGACTCTATGGAAAAGCTTTTGCATATCGATTGCCATCGATTTTCGATATCCGTTGTACTGTACTGTACTTTGTGGGAAAACACTATAACAAACATGACATGTTCCAGCTCTCCCCCCAATGGGACTTTCCACTTGCCTGCCAGAGGAGCGCCATGTCTTATTTGATTTTAATATTGCGTTTGAGTGGGGAAGCGTATACATTTTTCGACTTACTTTTGCGAGGGGTGGCGGCAGTTTCCTCATTGATAAGTAAGCTCTGTATTGTAAAGTTTTTAATATTAATACAAAAAATTTTTTTAAATGGTCGGCAGTTTCACGACCCTTTGAATACAGATGCTTGGGCAGATGGTGAGAGCTCTGGGGCTATTCATTATTTGAGGATCGCTCCCTTTGTCAGTGATTTATAAGCCGTGGCCTGGCACATCTTCACCCTCTGTAATTGATTCGTTCCCCCCTTCAAGTGAGTAATGGGCCCTCCTGTGCAGTGCTTCTTTTCCCCTTTGTTGCACTTAATTAAAATGTATACCAGCGTTGCCCGCTTCCGTTTCCGCTTCCAACGCCATCTTGCAACTCAGCTCGCCTCCGCCTCCGATCCGAGTGGCTTCTTTGCTTAGCAAAAGTATTCGATATGCATCCTGACGTAGATACTTATGCTTTTATTTCTTGTCCTTCATATCCTGTCGAGGGATCAAGGCTATCTGGCCCACCTTTCGGGAAACCTTTGGCAATAATTTTAAATTGCATGTGTCTCATTGAGTGTATGTGAGTGTGTTGCCAACACCTTGTCGCTGTCAACATTTTTCTCTCTCTCGCTCTCGCGCTTTGTCGTTTTTGGCCAAATTGCGCATACACCCCGTGCGCTCGCTTCTGTTTGTAATTTATGCACGTAAGTCACGCCTCGCCCCACCCCACCAGCTCCGCCAACTGCAGTTTCGAATGAACACATTCATTGACTTTCTTCCCCTTTACACACACATACACACAGACACATAGACAGACGCTGAAGGACAGAGGAAAGGAGATAATGAGAAAAGCGTAACAAGAAAGCACAGCAAGCGGGGCAAAGAAATTCGAAATACGAGTTCGTACAAAAAGCAATAGGGGAGCACAGGAGGGAGCAGGAAACTGGAGAGGAGGGCACACAGTGTGAGGAGCATTGGGAGGAAACAGCTAAAGCGGGAGCTGATTTAATGAACTAGCTGGCTTACGTACCCTTCTCCAACCCTAACCCCAAGCTCCAAGCTCCAACCTCAATCCCGAAACCCCCAACAACCTTTCACCCGCCATTCAATCATGGCATTTATCTGGTGAATGTGCTTCTAAGTATGTGTGGGTGGGACGCTGACTCTTAATGTGAGTGCTAGTGCGAGTGTGAGTGTGAGTGTTTGGGTGTGTGAGTGTTTGAGTGGCTGTTCCTTCACGGTGCTCTGTCTTTAATGAGTGGGCCAAATGCTTCGACGCCTTAAATCGACGCTTATCAAAGCGACTGCGACGTAGCCAGGGACTTTGACTTGAAACTACATATTCCACTTCCCTCTTGGCTCTGCCTACCCACCGTAGCAGCCGCAATTATCCTGAGTTCAAAGGGGAACGATATGGGGCCAGACCTAATCACAAATGTGTCAACAACAAATGAATCCACTGGGAAAGCGGAATCAATCAGCTCCGAATCGATATAGCCTCTAGCTCTGCGGAAGCCATGGGGAACGTAAGATTATGTGCAAGCACTGCATGCGAGTAGATATAGTGATAACTAGGTATGATCAGACTTTTAGTGATCATAAAACATTCAGAAGTATTTGAATATATGTAGCGATGCTTTAATCATGGATGCTTCCGACCGTACAACATCGACGAGGTTAAGCTAGATAGGCCTGAGGCTGTGGAACGTTGAAGTAGACCATACCCATTCGCAAGACTAACTTTCGTGTGTTCTCCCCAGTCCAAAATTTACAATTTCTGTATGGATTATGGGAACAAATATCTTCCAGAACCATCGGTATTAAAGTTATGACTGAATTGAGCCTTTATCGTGGTCTCAGACCAAATTTAAACTGCCCTGGGAGGGTTTTTTAAGCGTTTGCACAGGGATCTACCTCTCCGACATGTATAATACCATGTTGCACAAGTGATACACATGCAGGATGAACGCATAAAGATTGCACTCGGTTGTTCTCAGCTCCAGGGCTGAAAATAAGCATTGAGCAGCTCTGTCTCTGCGTCCTCTGCGTCCCGACTATGTCAGAGACCCAATCTGCTTGAGTTTTCTGGAGGAAATTCTATTCTAAGAGAGCATAAATTATGCACACTGAAATGGCTATTACCTGTGCCATTGTTGTAGGTGTTATTGTTGCTCTCAGCTCTCGGTTATTAAATACCGGATAGCACACAGGAAAAGGAGGAGGGCTGGAGGAATTGGAGGCGCAGCAGGATGTGGCAGGCAGATGCAGGAGAAGCAGGCAGCTCCGGCTTCAACTTTTCTCCGATGATTAAGTATTCTTTCGGATAGGTTAGATACATAACATCTTTCTCCTTCCATCCCTTAATATGAGGTGAGTGTGTGTGTGCTAACAAATTGAAAAAGCTTCCCGTTTGGCTTACGCTCATACGATTAAAGTGAATGTGAGAAAAGGAGTAAAGAGGAGGGGGTAAAAAAGCGGGCAAGAGAAGTAGAATTAGTCGCTGTCAGTAGGAGCGTGTCGGAGGGGGCATGAAAAGTTTTTCCCTCCCAGTCTCCTTCAGTTGGCTGGCAGGCCATTAGCTCCAAGTGTTGTCGAAGTCGCCATCTTGAAGCACGCACGAGGAGTCATCCTCTGGCAGCCCCTTCTGCTCCGCTTCGTGTGCCTTCCTGTCTTCCCTTCTTCCCTACTGGCTTTCAGCTCTTGCTGGATATTGCTCCATGAGCTTCCAATTTCAATTTGTTGGCAAGGCGAAGCCAAAAGTTATGCCAAAAAGTATGCAAGCAACACACATGCAAATATCTTACACGCACACACACCACCCGTCAGTGGTCGAGTGAGTGTGGGTGTGGGCGTGGCTGAGTTTAGGCAGCCGTGTTGCATACTGTCCTGTTCTGGCCCCCTGGCCATCGGGCCATCGGACCCTCGGTACGAGTCACTTAATTAGTTTTTACAGTTAATTGAATTGCAATTGCTGCCCGAAAGTATGCAACAATCTCCCGACAGCCCTGTTGCCATCCGTAGCTCTCTACCTCTCTCTCTGGCTGGTCGTCGCTCTGGTCCTCGTTCTGGTCGTCGTCCTGGTCCTCGTCCTGGCGCTGCTCCTGTCCACTTAGCTCCCATAATTTGTTGATTAGTTTTTTGTTTTGGCAGCTTTATTGCATTTTGGGCAAACACTTTTACCCCTTCCACACACATCACGAATGTTTTGTGGCCAACTGTACTAAGTACTCACCCTCACTGTCTCTCTCTCTCTCTCTCTCTCTCGCTGTTCTGCCTATCTCTTTTTGGCCAGTGTGTAGGCTTTTATTTTTGTAAAATTAATCATATTTATTATCGAGCGAACGTTTTAAGCCTCAGCAATTTGTGGCCAGGATTATAATGTTGTTAGCCAGCATTTTCATTATGGCTGCAACATACGTGGCTGTCCATTCTCGGTACCCCTCGTCTTCCGCCTGATTCATCGCTGCTTGCATGGCCATGAATGTTGCGTAATTTTTGTTGATTACGGTGCTGATTCAGCGTTAATTTTTCAGTCAACTTCGTTTCGTTCTTTTCTGATTCTGTTGGATTTTGAGTTGGAGGAAAGTGGATGGAGCGTGGCAGGGGTATAGAAAGGCTCCGTAGGAGAGAATAATGAAGCGGACATGAGAGTCATTGGATCAATTGACTGATTGGGAATTGTGTTGCAGATCGGGCGATTAATAGAATATACAAAATAAAACATTCAATGTGTGTATAAATCAAATATCACGAATCAGAAGGATCGCGAAAAACCAATCGATATCATGAGTGTGACACCTTTTCGTAAACTTTAAGCAGTTTTCAATCAAAATTTCGTCTGGAGCCCATTATATTGGATTAAATTGAAATGTACAAAAATTATAGCTTACAATTACTTCAAAAAATATTCAGATAATGCAAATGCAGAACATTTTATACACATTTTCCGCTTAGTTTTTGTTCCAGACTATTGACACTCCTTAATTGAACTCTGTCTTTTTCTCGGCTTGCACGAGTCTGCACCTTTCTCATTTTTTCAGGCCTGTTTTAACATCGTTTTCGTGCTCTTACTTTTACCTATCCTGACTCAATTGGCAACCGTGTCTCAAGTCTCTTTCTCTCTCTGATTTTCCATAACACTTGAGCGGCCCTAGTGCCTGTTCTCAGTATGCATCTAATTTCGTTGAATGAAGCAAAGCCAACTTTTGGGCAATTGGCAAGCTAAGTATCGCTTGAAAACATCCACATTCACCCATTACAAATGAGTTTCCAATTGTCATCTGGAGCCATTAAACGCACTCTTACACTGCTCGCGCTCAATTAGCTGCATAAAAAACCGAACTGAAATAAGACGAAGTGAAATGAAATGAAGGAAGCAAACAGAGGCCGAGATGTGGGAGCGGGTGATCTGCAGGAAATCGACAAATAATGAACCGCCCAATAGACATTCGATTCGTGGACGAGAGCCAGGACGAGAGCTAACTGGGAGTGGAATGACCCAAATTATCTGGACGGTGCGGGAACATCGTCTGAAGTCATCGAGAAATCGAAAATTCACCAAGCTATGCGCAAAGAGAACGAAAAGAGAAGGAAAACACAGACCAATCCCAGCCCAATGGAAGCGTGGAGCCAAACTTGAGTAATTTCATTTTGGGGCCAAAAGTTCTATAATTGAGGAGCTCCTGCAGGAGATAGATACCGACATAGATACGCTGCAGGAGGGCCAGCAGTCACAGATCAGGCCAATGGCTATGCAAAATCAATTAGATGCAGGGGTAGGGGGCCGCTGGGAAAATGGAAAACTGTGGGAGGTGAGAGGTGAGAGGAAAAGCAGTTGCACGATAAAAGTGCAAAAATGGAAATTGAAAATGCCATTGAATCAATGATGAACTGGTGGGCAGCTGGCTATCCAGCTGAATCTAGTAAAATAGCCACAGCCACTTCCACTGCCGCTGATGATGATGATGATGATGTTGTCGCTGATGATGAAAGTGCTGACTGCCGATGAGCATTCGCCAGCTTATGAGGGAAGCACTCCAGTGGCAGGTTTCTGCTCCTAGCGCCTCCTAGCCTTTGGCAGGCACCTCCCGCAAATGTAATTAAAAGCGTTTTCAAAAGCATCAATTAGTAGAACAGTACTTTGCACATATACACACACAGATGCAAAGAGGGACACACGCATACTCCTTGTCACGTCTAAAAGTTGGCTTGGAAAAATTGTGTTGCATACTTGCAGGCACTTTTCACAAAATTAATTTCAATTTGCATGGCAGTGTTAGTATGTGTGTGTGTGTGCTCTGTCAAAGCACTTGTCTGACTTACCTGAGAGAGAAGGAGAGTGAGAAAGAGCGGTAGGAACTCGAAGAGATGGAGCAAGAAATGAAGAAATTTTTAGGATTTTACTTGATGCCAACTTTTCTCCAAAAAAGTTTCCGCTTCCCGTTTGCGTTTTCTTCCTACCTTATTTCTCAGATTTTTCATAGCAGTTGGAAGCAGCTTTCGATCTGCATTTGTATGTGTGTGTATGTTAAATTCCTTGCTTCATACACTCACACTCACACACACAAATACGCACTCACAGAGAGAGAGATAGACTGACACATGTTTGAGTCCAAAGATAGAAAGGAGAGGCCAAAGCAAAGGGAATTTCATGGCAAATGACCAAAAGCCTCACGCTCCACATGAACACTGGCACCCCTCCGAGGCAGTTGCAGGCTTAGTGTGCTGAGTCATCAACGAACAACCAACAACAACCACATCGCTTTTGACACTCGAAATTGAGCCACAAGCAAACGGAACGAAAAAACGACAGCTAAAATTAAAAAAAACCAACAAAGAAAAGATGGGAAAATGATGCAAAAAAAAGAAGTTAAATGGCAAAAAGCGAAAATGCACAAAAGACAGCAAAACGTAGAAAACTCATAAATAATAGCCAAGCGACACACAAGACTCTCTCTTTCTTTCTATATGTGTATGTCTACATGTGTGTGTGTGTGTGTGTGTCAAAGAGAGACCAGCTCTGGCCAGCTCCCAAAGAGTCCCGCTGCCAGAAAGATGGGGCAAACGTTTCCTCAAATTCCCAAAACTTTAACTTACTTCGAGCGACACGCTACTTAGGCAACACTGCCCACTTTACCACCCTCCTTCTCCCCCTCCCCCTCCCCATCCCCTGTTCCAACAGTCCCTCCCCCATTGGTAGCACTTGCTTGTGGCTATTTTTCACAATTTGTTTCTTCCTATATTTTTTGTTAGCTTTTTTTGCACTTGCTACGTGTTTTTTTGTTGAAGTCCCTGCTTTTCCATTTCCCACTCTTTTCTCCGCAGCCCCCTCTGCCCCGTTTCTCCCCCTTTCCTCCTTGCCTCCCTGACCATTTCTTCTGCTTGGCTGTTGGCCCGCCAATTTAACATGCAAAGCATAATTCGAATGCCCTAAACACTGCAGGAAGGTGGCCTGGACAAGGTTTGGGGCACATGGTCTGCGGTTGCTCTACCTTTTCCTACCTAAACTCGAGCATACAATACTCAATCATTTCTATAAACAATCGATAACTGTTATAGCTAGGGGTTTTGATTCGAAGCAAATTTAAAATTATAGTATTCATATTTGGATTAAAGAACAGATTATTTAGATGTGTTTAAACTTTAAAGATACAGTCGTTGAAAATATTCATATAAATATAGATACACATTTTTCTTTTAATAAGTTTCAGCCAATTTCTGTCTGATAGATTTGGTTGAAGACTGTGGTACAAATCAGACATCGAACGCACTAAAAAGTGTAAAAGATATTACGGAAAAGATTTATCCTTTATTTATTTATTTATTGTGTACTTATGTCAGCTTCCGCTACAGATAAAACGTATGATATTATTGAAATATAGTCGAATCGAACAACTTTCTCAACAAAATTACTCGTGGTACACAAGTACACAAGGGAGCTGCTACAAAAATCAGTCCATATAGCCACGAAACGGTCTGTAGTTGTAAATTTAAACCGATCAGAGCATTTTTTATTCCTTTTCCATCGCCCTCGCTGCCTGGGCTCCGATAGATTACGGGACGCAGACCAAACACAAAAAAAGAAGCATTTTCGTTTTATTTTGCATTAAAATTCTATTTGTCTCCAACTCAGATTAAGCATAACGTTGGGTAAGACGGAAAAGAAAGAGGCTATGGGAAGGACGAACTTTTTTACGTGTGTTATTATAACGCAATTTTCTTTTGTTTGTTTCGCTTTGCTCCCGTTTCCCCTTCTGTTCTGTTCTCTTCTCTGTTCCTTCTTCTCGCAAAGTTCGAGCTCAGCTCGCTCTCTCTCTCTCTCTGCCTCTCTCTTTCCCAAGTGTCCTGTTCTGGGCCTGTTCCAGGTTCCCGGTTCCTGGTTCCCAATTCCCGGACCCTGGCTCCCGCTTGGCTGAAATTAAAATATCATAAATTTGAGTTAATTACGGTCGAGTAAACATTAACATAATTGTGTTTCTGTCGTCTCAGGTCGGCCCTGCTTTCACTTACGGTCCTCTTTTGGCGCGTCCCGTGACTGCGCCGGCTCTGCGCCGTGACTTCGTTCTGGCCATTATAAGTAGCCCCCAAAGTACTTATTGCCGGTTTGCTTTGCTCTCGACATTCTACCCTAGAAACATTTCCATATACATCTTCAGTTCCCTCCACCATGCGGCTGGAGGGAGACGGCTCTGAGTTTTTATATCGAAAGTGAGAATTGAATGCGGTTTGATCTCGCCCGTTTTTCAAAAGTCTACGTATGAGGAAAATGAGGAAAAGAGGTATATTTTCGTTTTCCTCCACTGCAGTGGACTGTACTGTCCTTGGGTATTTCTCGAAAGTAGTTTTTGTTGCACACTTTTCGGTGCTGGCCCATATGGTTGATTGTTAAGTTGGGCACATGCGAAACAACGAGTTTACGGGGAGTAAGCGGAGTATTTTCCGAGTCAGCAGTTAATCAATGTCCATTCACTGCCCTTAAGCGTGTTTTTTCCGCTCCCCTAGAGGTCGGGCAATGCCAAAACCTGTCGCACCGCCACGCCCACGACCATTGGGGAAACATAGAGACACTCATGCGTGCATTTGATTACAATTTGTCGCCCTTTCAGCTTGTTCAGCAAACACAGCGGATGCAGTGGGGAGGGGCGGCGGAGGGCTGCGGGGCTGGGGGTGCTGCCATGATTGCCATTCAGCAACGAATGCAGCAGCAACGAATGCAGCAACAACAATTACGGCAACGGAAGAAGAAGGAGAAAACGAACAGAGACGATAGCTGCAGACGGAAGCATAAACAGACGCGCAGCAGGTGGAAGGACTGCCTGTTTGGTGGGCGTGGCCTAGCTTGGCCTGACAACTTACTGCCGGCGGCTGTTGCACATGCACCACGGCCCATCTCCAATCTACCCCCCACACTCCTTCTCGTCAATGTTGTGGATGTTCGCGATGCAATATTTTCTTTTGTCGCTTGTCCCTTTGTCAGACACTGTCTGTCTGTATATCCGTGAGTCTGGTCTTGGCGGCAGTTGAATGAATTTCTTTGATATCAACTCAAAGGCGCGCCGAAGTCGTGCCTGGATTATCGTGGGGTATCCTTCAATCAACTACAAAGGAGGAACTGTAACTTATGTTCCTTTAAGAGAGTTTTTCTGTGTCATTCGCAAGAAGCTTTCCTGTCTCCCAAGCCACAAAAACCTAAAATTCCGCATAATTGTCGCAGGACATGCATTCGTTTGCTCTCTCTAGGGCATATACAAAAAAAGATATGACACTTCCGCTCTCTTGGACCCTCTCTCTCTCTCTCTCTAACTCGCTTGCTTTGGCTTTTCGCGAACACACACACACAAAAGCATGCATGTCATATTATTTTGCGGCATCCGTACATTAGTCTGAGGTCCGAAGTCTGCAACGGAAGGCAACTTAAACTGATTTGGTTGTCAAATAGAGGTCTCCCTCTATCTCGGCTCCCTATATCTACATGGGAGTATATGTTTGCATGCATATGTGCCTCTCTCTCTGGCTGTGTAATACTCTAAATTTCTCCCTACTTTCCTCTGTAAAACTCTTCTACTCTCTAGTCTCTGCCTCTCCCTTTATTCCTGTCAAATTTGTCTTTGTGGCTTTGTTTGCACATTGCGTTGCCATGGTTAGCGACATTATTATTGCCCCACTCAGCACGCCCTCAGAACCACCTCAGCCCACCCCCCCCTGTAACCCATGTCACACTCGTTGTTGTTTGTTGTTTGGCATATGCCATTGTTGGTGTTAGTGTAAACAACGTAGCAGCAACTTGGCCCAGCAGTAACGGGGGGCGTGGGCAACAACAAGTGCAGTCCTGGTTCCAGGCCCAAAGCCAAACAAAATCTGCATAAGCAAACACTCACACACACACCCATAATAGAGTAGAGGGCATTGCCCAAGCCCATGCAAATGTGTGTGTGTGTGTGGGGGGGGGGGGGGGTGGTTCTTTGGGTCTATGTGTGTGCATGTGTGTGTTGTTGCTGTTGTTTTGGTTGAATTATTAGATTGCCTGGAAAAATGGCTGCACATCCTCTCTGCATTCTGCTCCTGTCGGAAGGCGTCTGAGGAGCAACGGACAAACTGATAAAAGCTTCAGAACCACATTGGCGCCTTTTTGCCAACTTAATTACTTTTGAAATAGTTGAACGCACACCAACATACACAAATGCGAGAAGGAAAAGTGCAGGAGGAGTGAAATGGAAATGGAAAAAGGTAGAGATAGAGGCAAAAGCAGAGAAAGGGTTATGGACTGGCGCACACCCAGGAACTGAGCCAAGACTCAGAAGAAGCTCGAAGTACGTGTACGAGTATAATGCAATGCATATTTCAGCTGCCTGGCAGCCGGAAGTCGGCTTTAATGAAGTTTTACAAGTATCCGTTACTTTTGAAGCAGTTTAATGCGTACGGCCAGGCGTGCACATGGCGTGTTGGAGGTGGACATGGAGGGTGCATCAGCTCGTAGAGCGTGTGTGATGAATATGAATAGCTTCACTTTGTTCGTTTCTTTTTGTGGGAAGTGGGAGGTGGGAAGTGGGAAGTGGGAAGTGGTCGGTGATAGGTGGGGGACTCTGGGAATTCGTAGGTTTTTCCATCAATACCTATAAATATTGATTAAGACCGAAGAGACGCTCAGTGTTGGTTGGTGTTGATGCAGTGTCTCTAAGGCAATCTTTCTTCAGGTAAGCCTCTAGACATGAATAAAAGCCAAGACTAAAAAAGGATAGTCCTTTTTCCTCAGAACTAAGATTAAATGTAACGATAAATATGTTTCCTTCTACGTGTATTACTTCGCTTTAAGATGGAAAGGGATAATTTCTGTAAAATGAGGAAATAGAGGAGTGATGAAAAGTTCCCATGAAGGACATTCCATTATCTATCAATGAGTATCCTGCCACGTTCCCCGTTGGAGTTTAAGCCCAAAGCTGGAATTGCATTTCAGTTTGAAAACGTGTCTCTTCAGGAGATATTCCCAATTCGATGCAAACTTCTGGCCTCGCAGAAATCATCGTTTTGCAGGTGGTCCGTGAGTGAATGAGTAAATATATTTCGCGTATTCTGGGAGTCGCTTGCATCCAGCAAGCTTCACGAAACAATGCAGGAGCAGAACAAAGGCAAACCCTGGGCGGGTAAACTCACTTGGAGAGAGCCGCCTGCTCCATTTTGATTGTGCCAGCCCAAAACTGTAACAAAGACCAGGGACTTAAGCCCCCAGTTTTGGGAAAGACCAGACAGAACGCAGGGAAGAGCCAAATAGAACAGAGCGGGAGGTGGCACGGAGGTGGAAATTGAAGCTGTGAATTAAAAGCAAAGCGCAGATCGCAAAAAAAGTTGATTGTTCCCGGTCATAATTGAGAGCTGGAAAGCTTTGATTGCAATCAGCGTTGGCATTGTCTCCGATCTCTCCCAGGCCGTATTACCCTTACCCTGGCTGGCTGCGCCATTCTGATTCTCTCGAATTGTCGGCCATTGTCTCTGGTGATTATCCATTTTATGGGTAAGCTAGAGGTTCATATAAACTGGTAGAAATAGAAGTGTTGACGGCTGACTGAAATGCTGTTTTTCTCTGTTCTATCTCTGCATCGCCTCTGGCAGGACATCAATCAATCAATGTATCAATTGATATCGTTATGCATAATTTGCCAGAACATTCATCATCTGTAGAAAAGAGAAGGAGAGAGAGAGAGGCAGGGACTGGCCTGGCCTGTCCTGGCCTGGCCTGTCGACCTGACTGCCCATGTCATGTGGTAATGAAGCGTTTACCCTCTCCTTCCTAATGACATCCATTAATTGCTCTTTGGCACGGTGCTAGCCTCTCATGTGAGCTCTCCTCTGCTGCCGTTCCTGATCTGCCTCTTCAGCTTCTGTGCCAGGCTTTGGCTTGGGCTTGGGGCATCATTTTTTATCGCTTTGGCACGCCTCCCCCACACAGAGAAGAGGCTGGTTGGGGTGTTGCCTCAGGAATGTGGGATGTGCACAATGTGGCGTATGATTAATGTTCCTTGCGATGTCTTTGTATACGTATACCGCTCTTTGCTGTCTTCTTTCGTGTTTCGTATTCTTGTCTTTGGCTTTCTTGATTCCCCATTCTCCCCCCACACATTCACAGTCACACGCACAGCAGGACACACGTATACACATATCTGGCATTGCGTATACGCATTGCTAAAATTTCCTGAATTAAAATTTTCGAAATATCTTGTATGATTTCGGCCGCTCTACAGTACCCGACTACTTTTTACGCGTTTGAAAGGATCTGAGGGATGGGCTAACAGTACTGAAAGTCAATTAGAAATATCTGATTTAAAATCAAATAACCATTCGTATCAAGCATTTCTATAAAATCTGTTTTTCTATTTATTCTATGCCGTTTCTCTGCAGGGCGCCTCGCCACGCTGGGAACCGCAAATAGCTGTGCTCTGCGAAGCCGGACAAATCTATCAGCCGCAGTATCTGTCCGAGGAGGGACGCTGGGTGACAGACCTGAGCAAGAAAACAACTGGCGCCACATGTTTGCGTGATAAAATGGATTTGCTTGATTACTGCAAGAAGGTAGGTACTGACCAGTTGTTGGAGGGGGGAGGGTTGGAGGGGAATACGGGAATGGCCCATAATGCGGTAGTGGCTGTAGCTCTCATTCCATCTGCGCTGTCCCTTGCATTTGATTGAATTGAAAGCATAAGCCAAAGAGGAAGCCGCATGAAAATTTGCAATTTCCATTGCACTTTGCATATGGAAAAGTTCCTTGATTCCTTCATTCCGTTCCTCCCATGTTGGGATTGCGCATTCCCCATGTGGTCAGCCAGTGGGAGTGGGGAATGGGGTGTAAAAATGGCACCGACAGAGGGCAGGAGGAAATGAAGCTTGCGGCGGCTGCGAAAATGTAATTTTATAGGGAGGCTAACGCTCAACTGAGGATCTACAATGCAGGAGGAGCAGCAGCCGCAGCAGGAGCAACAGGAGCAGTGGAAAATACACACTGGTGTACATATAAAAAAATTGTTGAAGAAAACCAATAAATCAAAAGCAGCCACCAATGGTGTGTGTTGTACAGGGGGCTGAAGGGCGGGGAGTTTGGCACAGGAGTGGTTCTGAGTGGTTCTGGGCGTACGTATATGGCATCAACAATTTAATTTGCGCTGCGTTGAAAGCGTTTACATTGAGACAACATTAAACGGCACTTCATTAATTTTCCATTTATTTTCGCTTTTTGCTTTTTGTGCCGCTTCCATCTCCAATACGTTGCATGTGTGTGTGTGTATCTATCTCTGTGTACATGACATCTCTGTCGGCGCTGTCATAAATTGGCATTCCATAGTCAACATTTTGTCCTGCTTCTCCTGCTACTCTTTGTGCTCCCACCCCTGCCCTTCCCTCCTGCCTCCTGCCTTTTGCTTTTTTAATTAAATTTTTCTTTTTCCTCTCGCTAGCTAATGTAACCGTGGCTGCTACTCATGATAATGACGAAGCTGCTTTTTTTGTTAAATCATCATCATCATAATCGTCATCAGAGACTCAGCCACGTCAAATGTTCAATAAATACTCATAGTTCATAAATATTTACACCTCATTGGCATTTCTCGACGGCTCTTACTGCGGGTACCATGGAAATGTGTGGAGAGTGACACATGGCAGGGAAAATGAAATCAGATCACAGACAACAGTTTTCCTTCCGCGTTTGTCAATGCGAAGGATTGTTTTTTTGTTATTCTCTAAAAACTTAAAACCTTACTACCCAGAGCAAGAGCTTCAAAAGCCATCAATGGACGAAGAATTAGAATTCTTTCAATGAATCGTGTATTTCCTATCATACAGTCATTAGTCATGAGCTTTAGTCATTCTCTTTCTGACATATACTTGGATCCCCACTTCACTTAATCTTCCATTGATCGACCAACGAGGCGTAGTGTTCTTCGTAATGCGCTTTTATGCACTTCTCAGCGATGTATACTTCGTGTACACTTCAATCGTATCTTTACCGACTCAAATACTGGTGTTTCACAGCATACCTAGAATTCACATATTTTATATACTATGACAGTTTACCAGTATAACAATTATTAAAACCTAGCATGTCTCCCTAGTAAAATCAATCAACAACTTTGTCCAGATATATAATATATTTGTAGTCTGAAATTGTTTATTTATTTCCCTAAATCAAAATGAATACGATCGATCAAAAGAACGCAGTGCGTCGAATCCATTCGTGTGGCAATAACTACTATAAAATGTTGGATGTGCCTCACAATGCCACAGAAGCTCAAATATTAATGTCCTTCAAAAAGATGGCCAAGAAAGTACATCCAGATAAAAATTTCGACCCCAGAGCCACTAACACCTTTCAAGCCCTTCTTAACGCTAAAAATGTCTTAATGGATAGTACCATGCGCAAAGACTTCGATCAAAAACTACGTTGCAGCTATGGCAAGACCAGGTGCAATCGCTACGGCAATTGCAAGCGAAATGGCGGATCAAATGGCGGATCAAATGGCGGATCAAATGGCGGATCAAGTAGCGGATCAAATGGCGGACTCGACGCCCGACGTAATGGCGGCCGATTCTCGTCGTTTAAATCTCAATGGGCCTTTATCGCATTGATAATCTTTGCCTTGATAATGGCCTATCTCTTCTATATTCCCAGCTATAGCCTGAATAGCTCGGAGAAGTTTCCACTAAAGTGCACGACCACTAACATAAAGGTTCCATATTATTTAGTACAGAGCCGGGACTGCTTCACGAAATATAAAACTTTGGGAAAGATGTGGGAAATAATAGTCGAAAACAATTTTTGGAATACTATGCGGCAAGCATGCAATGCGGAGATGCATTACCGTGATATCTTGTTGGAGTATGCTCGCCAAATGCAGATGCCGTCGTGTGACAAGCTGGACTTTTTTACAAACGGATACTAGTTTTCATATAATTTGCTACTACTACTACTAAATTTATTTTCGATAACTAAATATGCTATAAGCTCAGTTGATGATAAGCTCGTTTGTTTTAATTGTACCCGGTACTCAAAATGAGTACTGGTGTATATTAGATTTGTGGTGAAAATGGATGTGTGTAACGTCCAGAAGGAATCGTTTCCGACCCCATAAAGTATATATATTCTTGATCAGCCTAGTCCATAGCCAATAGCCAAGAGCTAGAGCAACGACATTTTATATCCAGACTTCTGTGATATGTCACTGTTACAAGTCAATTTCAAAACTTTGTCCCGTCCACTTCTGCCCCCACAAAGGGCGAAAATTTGTGGCAGTAGGTGGCAGTAGGTGGCAGTAGTCGTAGAGGATGACCATATCTTCTAGAGTGCACAATTTGAACCAGATCGTATAATTATTATAGCCAGAATCAAGAAAACAATTTTATTCTCTCTCGATCTGTCTCTCTCTAACACACAGGTTTCATGGTCGGCTTTGCCTATTGCAAAAAATGAGTTCCTAGATCTCAGAGACTATAAAAGCTAGAGCAACCAAATTTTTGATCCACACTCCTTTGATATCGGACCATGACGAGTTAGTTTCAAAATTTCACACCCACTTCGGATCGGATCATTTTTATAGCCAAAAGGAACAAATTAATTTGCAGTGGCTACGCAGCGCCCGACGACATGTTCAGACACGTTTTCTGTCTCTACCGCACGCATACATTCTCGCTCAATGTAGCCATACTGACTATGTATCGGGTGTAAATTTAGATTTATTTTGCGGTCGCCGCAGCAACTCACAACGTTCCCCCTCGTTTTCTTCTGAATTTTCCTGAACTCCCGAGACGGGAACATCATCCTATCTCTCTCTTATGTCGAATGCAGAGAGTATTCGACAAAGTAAGCCACGTTAAGCTTCTGTATAAGGTCTGGGAATTTCAATTTTTCAATTTCAAATTATCTACGGGGCTAATATTGATCAGTCCACAGAAAGGACAAAATTCGAATATAAGTCTCGAATTGATGCTCTTAGTTTCGGCAACTGTAAGAACTGGACCATCAAAGTTTGTTGTAACTAAAATCTGTTTAACGTTTGTATGCGTATCCAACATTAGAGGAATATGGAGTTGCGATTAGTTTCCGAGTAGCGAAGTGAGACTATCGTCGATATGTGGACTATAGCTCTCTCACTAAAGTTAATTTGTTCTTCAACAAATTCCGATTCAATGGTTCATGCTTTCAATTATGTGAGAAATGTCTGAATATCTCGCCTAAGGATGTGTAGAATCGGGGAAACAGTCTGCAATAAGTGAATGAAGCTTCCCCAAATTAGAAGACAAAATATACTCTACAATACATATATATATATATCAAATGGACACCTTTCTGTGCTGTATTCTATTTATACAATTAACGCCGAAGCAAGTGCAGGCACATACTTTGGGCCTCTCCCCAAGAGAAACTTCTTTGAGGCTCTCAGGGTTAGGCCGGCCAGCTGTGACTCAGGGTATCTAATGCGGTTTCAATGTGCAAGCATTGAAGTTTGGTTTAAGGTCGAATCGGGTGGAGTAAGGTTGGTATGGTTCGTCTGCGTCCATGGCTTTGTGGCCTTCGCTTTGTGGGCTCCCTGCCTTGGCTCAATCATCGGGGGCGTCATAACGTCATCTGTATGCAAATAATGAGCCCGACGCGCTGTCAAAACTGTCGCATTTGAATCTGACAGTCAAATTGCATGACTCTGGTCTGGTCCTCATTCTGCTCCTGTTCGCCTCGATTGTTCTGCTTGTCGCCTGCAGTTGCTGCCTGTTATTGCCACAACATAAATCGAAATTATATAGAAACTCACACTCTCTACACACCTACATACCTACACATTCAAAACATATGTATCTGTGATGTATGTAAATGACAAATATTGTATTGGTTTATCATTTGCATTTTGCTTTTCCGTTTCATTTGGTGTCCTCTTTTTTTTGCGTACGAATATGTGTTTTTTTCTGTGATATATTTTATGTAATTTTTGCTCGCGATTTATTCGATGCTGCTGTTTCTGTTGCCCCGCTACTCCTTTCATGTTAAATAATTATGGTAATTTATTTATTATTAATGTCGGAGGCAATGTTTTTGATGCGGCTCCTGCCGCCCCTAGGCGGTCGGCTCCTGTCCATGTTGTGGCCACTCGTCATGAAATGCAATAACATCATAATTAAAGACAACAGCCAGTAGCCATCGAATCGAATGGTATTTGGATGTATGTACGTATACTCGTGCTCCATGTGTATGCGAAATTTGGAAAGAGGATGTGGTTGGTACGCCGCTGGCTAAGCGACTTGTTAGGCCTTGCTGACCGCACACACAAACTGTTTCTGATGATGGTGATACTGCACTATGTTGTGCGTTGCCCGTTGCGCGCTGCACGCAATTTTCAATCCGCGCCGCTGCCCCATGAAAAGCCTTCATAGCAGCCTGGCGCACAAATAACGAAGGTCCCGCCCCCACGCCCACGCCCAGGCCCAAGCCCAGGTCCAGGCCTCAGCAAAGGCAAAGTGCGAGTGGAGTTTTTCCCTCCATTAATGACAAGCATGGTCCAGAGCGGGCGGGCCGGAAAAATGGGGCAGTGGCAGAATCACTACAAACTTCAACCTTAAACATTTGGGCCGGGTAAATTTGGCTATTTGCATGCAGTTTTTTCACTCACTTAATTCACACTCGCACACAGAGATATGGAGAGAAAGAGGAGAGAGGAGAGCACTCTACGCGTTCCATTCCACTCGTTTCGCCACACGCTAGCAAATAAATCAGGCCGCCCCGAAGTATGCAACACTTTTTTGAGCCACAGCCCCGAAAAAACCTAACGAATGCTTCGCCCTGGTCTTCCCTCTTCCCACCTCCCTTTTGACTATGTTTTTTGGCTTTACCTTGGCGCTCGACGGGAAAGAAATTAATTAAAAGCCTTTTATTGTCCTTTTGTCCATCTACTCCCCTCGACTACCACCCCTTAGCTCCCCTCAGTAGTCCCCATTCCTCCATCAGAGGCTGCGCTTTCTGCTGCCACCCGCTGGAGAGTGCTGCACATAACATATTTATGTTGGTATTTATTTTATTCTTTTCAATTTTTTTTGCCAGTTCCAGTTCCAATTCCAGTTTCAGTTTTTTCCTGGTCTTATTTCCATTTTGGTGGAAACTCAACTTTGCTCCTCCATGTCTCACCCGTCCGAACTCTGGCAGTTTGCTCGCTTACTCTGCAATTCAAATGGAAATTAATTAATTTGCTGGCAGCCCCGGTTGACGGGGCACTGTTTGCCTTGCGGTGTCAGACTTCAAAATGTTGCCAGCTCTGTATTTATTCCCCTGACCCATCTCTTCCGCGGAAAATCCCCGCTATGTTTGCCTGTTTGGCTTGGCTAATGAGTTAAATTACATGTCCCATGGATGGAGTAGAATGCCCCAAGGGGTGGATGCGAGTACTAGTACGAGTACGAATATCAAAAACATCATGAATATCTGTTCTATCTGTTCGGTTTTCTTGACCTCCCATTGGCAATTCGAGTATTCTGGCTATTTTCAGACGAGATTTTCGAGCTGGTTAGTCAGCGGTTAGTCAGCGAATTCGGGCAACTCCGCATTAATAATGATAAATGGGACTTTCTGATGAGTTGGTCTCCTTTCAGCCGCCATGGTCAACCCATTTGGTAGTTTGCTTGGTAGGGTTATGTCCTTCTTCATTTATATAGACAAGAAACTTTCATTTTGCGGGCATAAGTCCCATACAAATTCAATTAACCGCATTCAATTCGATAGGCACTGCGGGAGTGCGTGGGGGCCTGAAGTGTAAGCTCATTTTGTTGAAAATCTTATTAGGGTACTGGACGAGGGCCACGCATCCGCGGACCAGAACGTTAATTAGGAAGGCTTGTAATTGAATATCCCCCAAAAGCGTTTACCGCCCACAGAGTCCATTTGTGTATGTACGAGCATTTGTGTTCATATGCTTGCGAGTCCACACATGTATACTTGTATACACATATGCAGAAGTGTGTATCTGTGGCTATGAAATTCCTTATCAGCCAGTCATTAGTCACGGGCTTTAGTTTGTCTATTTCTTGCATTGATTTGGCATCCCTCGCACACTTCAGCGACGCGACTCATGTTCCATTGATCGCTCAATTAGCAGGAGTGCCCTCTGCTTCCCTCT
The DNA here is from genome assembly GCF_003369915.1 of Drosophila miranda. Classification (NCBI taxonomy): domain Eukaryota; kingdom Metazoa; phylum Arthropoda; class Insecta; order Diptera; family Drosophilidae; genus Drosophila; species Drosophila miranda. The sequence continues at coordinate 5,216,860 of NC_046673.1, forward strand.
GCCCGTCTCCTCAAAATTTATATTTCGCCGTAGGCCAGGCCTTCTATGAGCTTCTCAACGAGCTGGGCTCAGCCGGTTGGACTCGCTTTGCATACGTGAGTAGGTTAGTACGTTAGTCCATGCCAGCTATTTAGCCAAATTCGATGCGCTAATTATACGCTGTCAGCGTCTCAATTCAATCCGATTTGAGAGCAAACTCGTGCTCATGGCGCTCCAAACAGATACACGCCTGTTTGTGTGAATTGTGAGTGGGGCTGCGTGTGTGTGGGGAGAAGGGCGTTTATGTAGAAACGTCGCTTCAAGAGATGCACAAACACGACTGCAGCAGAGATGCTGCAGAGTCAATTGCCCTTCTCTTTGGCGTTTGCGTTGTAGTTGTTGTTGTTGTTGTTGTTTTTGTTTTTGTATAATTGTATGCTGGCTGAAATAGTTTACGCTCCTTGTAATTGCCACTCATCTGAAGTTGGCTGACCCCATCCTGATACTGATAACCATCCTGATGTTGATGCTGACGTGGATGCTGATGCTGACGCTTATACTCGTACACGTATGGATGGTGATGCTGTTGCTGTTTCTGTTACTGATGCGGTGGTTGCGGCTGACAGGTGAGCCACTCACCGTTAAAGGACACCAACGGCATCATCAGGCAGCCAGGCGGCAGTGGACGGGGCTTGTTTTTGAACTATATTTATGAGACGCCCCATAATGGCCGTATTGAAATTCAGTGAACAGGCAAAAAGTAGTTTAGTCGCTAAATAGTTTAGCCAACCATTCAGGTCCTGTGGCCTCCAGCCTCCCTTCGCCTGCTCCTTCTCCTGCGATGAGTCTGTGTGTGTGTCCAGCTTATGGCTTTATATAGTTAGCCCGGCCTCAGTGCCCATTCGCTCTCTGAGCCAGACACGGCACTCGGCAACAAATGGGTCCGCTTCACCGTTCTGCTAAGCCGCTCGCTTAAATGATTCCAAAATTGCACCACTCTAGCCCACAAAGAGGCCCATCCTGGGCACTGACACTGGTCCCGGATCCGGCGGAATTGGGAGCTGTAAAGGGTCCAGCGGTGGGTGGCTGTGGGTGGCTGTGGGTGGCTGGGGTCGGGGCCTTAATTCAATTGTTTGTAATGTTATTGGACATTTAGAGTTAAATGCTTGCTTACACATAGTGCCCATTAAAGGTGATGTATGTGCGGTCCGTTTGGGGATACTGTGCCCGAGGCTTCAGCTGTGGAAGGAAGGTGGGAGAGAGATGGCTAACAAAGTTGGATTGGTTGTTGCGTTGGCATGTACCGACGCAATTATGGATGTATTACAATTTGTCTGTAATACAGTTGACAAAAATTGAACAATGCTAAAGTGAGTAAGTATAGAAAGATGAAATATAGTTATGGTACATATGTATATATTAGTAGTATAGTATGGTATATATTTGAAGTATAAATAAGCATTATTTGAGCAGTTGAACAAATTGAATATGAGATATGTATGTCCACTTAGTGAAGTTCCCCGCCGAAAATCCCACCCAGATCCGCTGATTAGAGCTTAAAATCCCACACAAAGTAGCGCATGCAAACGAAATCCAATTGTCGCTTATAGTACTGCTAGCCCCGTGCACAAAGCCGCGTGCTGTACAACCGTTGCCATGGCACAAAGTACAGTCGCTATTACCCGTCGTATTGCCTCTTAGTGCGTATCAGCGTGCCCCGGGGAAGGAACGGGGCATGTTGGATCTCTGTCCCTTTCCGGGGACACGCAATAAAATAGAAGCCAAGCACTCAACTGACCCTTGCAGAGGAAGGAAGAAGACCGTAACGATTGTCAAAGCGAACCTTAAACACACATGCGGACACGCTAACACACCGTAAGCCACATACAGCCCCATGATGGCACCTTAAAACTGTGTTTACTTTCTACCCATTTTGTCAGGAAAAAGGACTTTCCAACGCAAAACTTTGAGCTGAAAAAACTCGACTAACGACAACAGCAAATGTGGGCATCGAAGCTTTTGATACTCCTGGCCCTTGCAGAAAATCAATTCGTCGGAATTATGTAAAAACTCATGAAACTACAGCTCCGTGAGCTTTGAGTGATAAGAAATAAGAAATTATTGGATGAAAACTACATAAAAACTTTGATAAAGATTTATATTCTTTACGTAACGAACTTCGTACTTCGTCGTTAAAAAGAGGATTTGGAACAGATAGTTTCAGTCAAATAAGGCTTTATATCGACTAATCTGATTCATAAAATATGCGCTTTATGAAGTCGGAGACGCTCCTTTGTACGCCCTCTGTAAAAGGTATCAATGAAAAGACTCTGAATAGGCTCCAACAATAATAACATTTAGCCTTTTGGCCTTAATGCTGTCCTACCCTTTCCACTCCTTCTTTTTCTCTCCTCACATACTGCGGTTTTGCCGAAGGGTGTGTGTGTGGCTGTAGGTGTAGGTGTACAACAGAGCGTATGGGAAATTATTTTTACAATTTCAATGTCAACATGTTGGCGGCGAAGAGCAAAAAAGCAGGCACGCGCGAAGGCCAAGTGGCCAAGAAGGGAAGGGAAGCGGAGGGGACGCATATGCAGAAGGGTAGATGGTAGTTGGTAGAGAGCTGCTGGTGTTTGGTGCGGGGCTTAGTCATTGAATGGAATGGACGAACTAAAAGCGAGCCTCCAGTCGGAGGAGTAAACTAAAAATACGTATACGCAGCGTGGCCACGTTTCAAACTCGTTTCACTTGGAAACGGAAGCTTTGACTGGGGTGGAACGAAACGAAACGAAATGGAGAAGAGAGGAGAGGAGACGTGCGACGAGGTGCTGCTGAGGCTGTGGATTGGGGCGTGGCGTAGCAGTGGGGCTCTGGCCAAAGTTAAATTAAAACAAGCTCAGCGGCCTGTGCAAACAAACGCCACGAGGCATGCTACACCGCAAGCCTCTTTCCGCTCCATCCCCGCCCCACAACTTCCTGTCATTGCAAAGAAGGCAAAAAATGCAAATAGAAAGTTTCCACAAAATGATTTGCCCGAGCACGCACCAGAAAAGAGAGGAAGTGAGCGAGATGCTGATGGCAACGTGATGCTGGTGGCTTCATGTCAGTGCCACATTAAAAAATCATTTTCAATAACGCGCTCCACTGCCGAGCGCAGCAGAGCAGGGACTCCCTCGTCCTCATCCGCATCCGCATCGCCATCTTCATTGCCGTGCCCCGTTGGGGCCACCAGCTCGATTGTTTGCATTTGGCATGCATTGACTGACAGAGCACACATGGGAGCTGAGCTGGTCCCACCTCTTATCCACTCTTATATAAAGATTTTATCCGGATGTGAGGCGCTGTCAAAAACGTACATCTAGCGCTGCTTTTAGCGGGACTTGTGGCGCTCACGTGGCCAGCTTAGGTAACAATGAGGTGTGGAGGTGGGGAAGGGGGTGTTGCCGCGTAGCATGCAACAGTTTCTTTATAGAACCAATCAAACGAATAATTCTGCGTTTGCGTAAAAGCCCCATCCAAAAGCTGGTGAAGCAGTTGGCATAACAATGCATGCCACAAATACAAGCAGATACAGGATACAGAATAGAATCTCAAGGATAGCCATTAAAATAGCTAGCGAAATTCGTTAATGTACTTTTTCTCATATCGAGATCCCTTGAACTTTTCAAGGATTCTTATGGCACACCCGATGGACAGCAACAATGGTTGGAACAGGGATCGCGACCCGTGTGTCCTGTTTCCATTCCTATTCCCACGTGCATACATATGTATGTACATTGTGAGTGTGTTTGCGAGAGACAAAGCGAAATGTCAAGTTTAATTGTTTGTCTGTAATTAGCGCACACACACACACACATGTCGAACCAAAGGGAAAGCGGTGCAGCGGAGCGTGGATTTTTTTGCTCTCTTCTAATTTTATACAATTAAATTTGCTTGGCTCATCCCATGTCCATGTGTATGTGCATGTATATTTATTATGTATATGTATGCGTACATGTATATGAGTATGTGATTGGCAGGCAGTGTGTGTGTGTGTGTGTGTGTGGGTGGCTGAAACAAAAGAATCAAATGCTGTTACAATAACTTGAGCTGCGTGTATTTGCCGCAAACTCTCTCAAGCGAGCCACTTAAACAGCATCACGCTCGGTTGAATATGTTTTGATTAAGCCAAGTATAACGAACACATTTGAGCCAGGACGAGGACGAGGACGAGGACGCGGACGCGGACGCAGAGAGGCTACATGCTCATGGGGTATACGAAAGTGAGTCTCACTTTCCGCAGATGTTGGTCTGTGTTTGCTTGTGTGTGTGTGTGTGCGTGTATTTGCGTTTATATACTCCAGCGACCAGGGCCTACCGGGCGACCATCGACCGCTCTGGACAGGCACTGGGCCGTGTGAATGACATGACGTCGTCGTTGTGGCCATGCCTACCTCCCACACGGTCTCCACCTCTGCCTCTGCCTCTGCTGCTGATGATGTGCGTTTCTTTATTTTTAAAGCCAACTGTATGTAAAGTAGGTGAGAAGGAGGCGGCGGGTGGCACCAGGCGCTTGTTGGTGGCATGGCTGTGTGGCACGCACGCAACGCAAGGCACAGACACCCAAATCGAAAACGCAGCTCTAAAATAGTGGATGGCCTCGAGCCACTCGCTGGACTGTGTAATACTTCAATGGGAATGTTCAAAAGTTCTCTATCAAAACCGTTTAGACAACATACTTATAGTAACTTTCATACAAAACTGTTTTACTTTCTTTATTAAAGGACTAAAAGCAGATTATCGGTTGACAAAATATTCTGACTCCAAATATCAGCTTGTATAACAGTTTTTTTTTTTTTAATCTAAGCAAACGGTTCCACACATCTATTCTACATATGCATATGCACATGCATATGTACATATACATATGTATCGTTTGCCACCAGCCCTCAATCGTGTGATCCCTGGCAGTGCAGTGTCTCCCCACTGTGCCATTATGTGTTCATATATAGGCGGCATATGGAATGACCACGGCACAAGGCCTTGCCAAGACTTGTTTTATTTTTTGCTGATTTGGGGGCAGGAACTGTAGGTGCCTGCCGCGCGGGGAAGTAAAAAGGAAAGGCGTGGCTATGAGGACGCAGGAGGCTTCACAGGAGAGAACTTTTGGGGTTTCGGTTTTGAGTTTGACTTGACATGCATCAGCATCATTATTTTGTGCTTTTAATGTTTTATTTAGCCTGGTTGCCGACAGCAATATACTGCTCGCCGATGTGGAGGGGGGTGCGAAGGGATATTTATGTACATATGTGTGTGCTAGTGTGGGTGTGTATGTGGGTGTTGTCTGACCGCCTGTTCTGTGGCAGTAGCAAGCGAGAAGCGAGTGTTGCCTACGTGCCGTTTGCACTCATTGCTTTCACTCTGCTTCTCCCTTTGACTCTTCCCCCTCCTCTTTTCGCCATCCCCATGTGCGCCATTTGCAACGAAGCACTCAAACAACATTTAAAAAGGCCTCATTTTCATGAGCCTCTCTCCGTGAGTGTGTGTGTATGTTCGTATGACTATACATACATATACGAGTATGAGAAAGTGTGTGAGTGTGTGCCACTCGGCACATAATTGTTTGAAACAAATGTAGTGCACACACACACTCTAACAATCGTACACACATGGGTGCACACACAGACACAGATACAGCATGTGGGATATTTTATTAGGCCATTCAGTTAGTCAGTCATTTAGTCAGTCAATCAAACAAGTCAGGCAATTAAAGTTTTACTGGCCATTGTCGGAAGGCAGAAACCAGAAGCCAGAAGCAGTAACAAAAAGGGGGAAACAAATATGGCCTAAACAAAGCCGGCTGGATCCAACAGAGAATCCTTTCAGATAAATGAATTCCTCATGGGAACTAGTTTAATAATGCACTAAACGGAATCGGCATCGGAAAAGGAAACTAGGACCTGTTAGGACTTGTACGCAGTTATTTATCAGGTATTATCACTATTTATTCCAGGCCTATCCCAACCGAGACATTACCAACATTGTGGAGTCATCGCACTACCAGAAGATCGGTGGCTGGTGCCGCCAGGGCGCCCTGAACGCGGCCAAATGCAAGGGATCCCATCGCTGGATTAAGCCGTTCCGTTGTCTGGGTGAGTACCTTGAATAACCCCGTCCGTCGGTTGCTACCATCTGATCCACATGTGCTCTCCACACTATCAAATACCACACCCACAACTCTTCGACGACGATCCACAACGTTTGGCTTCAGAAGGACCATTCCAATCGGACGCCTTGCTGGTGCCAGAAGGTTGCCTCTTCGACCACATCCATAATGCGTCGCGCTGCTGGCCGTTCGTCAGATGGAACCAGACGGGCGCCGCCGCCTGCCAGGAACGGGGCATGCAGATGCGCAGCTTCGCCATGCTTTTGCCTTGCGGCATATCACTCTTCTCCGGCGTGGAATTCGTCTGCTGCCCAAAGCACTTCAAGAGTGAGTCCAACTCAGTAGCTCCCTTGAGCCCCATTGAACCCCCAATTCTTCTCTTTGATCAGCCGATGAGATTCATGTGAAGAAGACCGATTTACCGGTGATGCCCCCCGCCCAGATCAGCAGTGCCAACGATGAGCTGAACCTGAACGCCAACGAGGAGGATGACAGCAACGATTCCAACTATTCGAAGGATGCAAACGATGACGAGCTGGACGACGAGGATGATCTGATGGCCGATGACGAGGAGGACGAGATGGTGGCCGACGAGGCGGCTGCGGCAGGCGGCACCGGCACCGGCACCGGCTCTAGCTCAGCCGCGGCTGGCGATGCTAGCAGCGGCTCCCTGGACGACATCAATGCGGAGTATGACAGCGGCGAGGATGGCGACAACTACGAGGAGGATGGCGCCGGCTCCGAGGGCGACAATGACTCGGACACTTGGGACCAGAACGGCAGCTCCAGCGGCGCCAAGCCCGTGGGCCTGAAGGTTCCAGTTTTCTCCATGGCATCCTCCTCCTCATCGCCGTCCAGCCTGCCCGTGGGCTCCGATGGCATCTCCGGCAAGACTCCCGTAAAGCCCGACCAGGTCACACGCATTCCCATATACTCGCCTGCACAGGCTGCAGCCAAAGACGCTGCGATCAGTAATGCCAACCATATCAATCGACTTGCTGCCGCCGCCGCTGCCGCCGCTGCTGCTGCTGCTGCTACTGGGGCTGCTGGGGCACCTCCGTCGACGGCCCAGCCCACCTCTGACCCGTACTTCACCCACTTTGATCCGCACTACGAGCATCAGAGCTACAAAGTAAGTCAGAAAGTAAGTGTTTATGACGAGGGCGCAGGTTTATTTATCGATGCAACACAAAACGTATTCTAAACAAAGGAAGCCCAACAGCGCCTTGAGGAATCGCACCGCGAGAAGGTCACCCGTGTGATGAAGGACTGGTCCGATCTGGAGGAGAAGTACCAGGACATGCGCCTAGCCGATCCTAAGGCTGCCCAATCTTTTAAGCAGCGCATGACCGCCCGCTTCCAGGTTAGTCATCCATGTGACGCACTCATCTCTCACTCTCTCTCTCTCTCTCTCTCTCTTACTCTCTCACTCTCTCACTCTGTCACTATGTCAGTGTGTCTATCTCTATTTCACTCACTTGCACTCTCCCCGTCTCTCCATCTTCAAATCTAACTTTGACTGCCTGCCTATCACCTAACCTATCTCTCACATCTATTCTATGCCCTGTATATATTCGTATATGCTTATATATGTATATCTGCATCTGTATGTATGTGTGTGTCTGCGTCTGTAGCGGCGGCGTCATTTGGCAAAGGATCATAAGCTAAGATCGGAGATAGATCGATAGCAATCGATACACGATGAAAAACACTTGGAAGATTCGATATTGAAAAATCGACGAGTAGCACTGTGGTCCGATCGGACCTTCCTCTCGCTAATGAAATTGCGATCGCAAAAAACATTCGTAAATATTCGTATGTTCACCGGTAGTCGGCCACCGATAACCCGATAACCGATATAGATAGCCGAATAGACCCTTGCCAAAGGACGTCACTGTTGCTACGTGCCTTGTAATTTGTATCTACCCCATTTGTACGAGTAGTATTAAATACCTCTACACCTTCGATTATAAGTTTTTTAAGTTACTTCCGATCCTGCTTTAACCCATTATCGTATCGTATCGTATCATGTCGTATCGTATCGTAATCGCTTCCTACTCTTTCTATAAAGTAGCTCATTAAGTCGTGTTCATTGTATCGCCTGCTTTTCATTTATGTACATACTTGTCGGCACTATCCCGATCCGCACGCTACGCATAGTGCTCTGAAACGGTACTGTACCATGCTCTGGCTCTGGATAGTGCGGGCAGGGCTGTTTTTGATTTTTTTGTGTATCCATATGTATGGCAAATGGGAGCGAAAGAGGCATCAGATTGTAATCATAACAGCAATAACAATTACAGTAACGATAATGCTAATCTAACAAATTAACGAAAGCAACATTAACCCAGTACTGCGCTAACAACAATTACAACCGCTACAACCGCAAGAACAAGAATTACCATTACCTAATATACTCAAAATACGTATACAATACTTACCTCCAAAAAGCTTTGTAGTTGAACTGATTGATTGGCTTATACATACATATACCCGTACTCGTACCATAGTCAAATCCTTTAATCCGTAATCCTTAGTTTTGACGCCTTTTCGTTTCAATCTAACCAAATAGTGCAATCCCCGCCCCACCCCGCCCCGCCCCAAGCCCCCCTCCTCCCACCACCAGAACAGAACAGACAAACCAACCCGATCCGAGCCGAACCGAAACGATCCAGTATTCCCATTGGACTGTCAGTCTTGGCCTTGTGGCTATATACATACATATATACCTACCTACACATACGTATACCTGTGTGTGTGTGTGTACTGCTCGCACTTCTCGGCAAATAATCTTACAAGCGCTGCTTACATAGCCGCTGCGCTTCTCCATTCAGAGCACAGAGCCATCTGCATCCATGTGTACATATGCATATACGAGTATCCATCCATGTCCCTGCCAGACCCGTTCCGTTCCGACCAGCCTCGAATGCTACTGCATCTGTCATTTGTGGCCTGCACATTGCACCGCACTCTCGTTCTCGCTCTCCCTCCCCCTCTGTCTCTTTCTCTCTCCCTCTCTCTCCTCTCTGTCTCTGTCTCTGTCTTTCTCTGCAGCACCAGTTCTGTAGCGGCACCACCCACGCAATTCTTGGACATTGTTCAGACATTTCTCCATCTATCCTATCGAGCCCTAATGACAGGGCTAATGACAAAAAACCACCTGACACACCCTCAACCTGTACCCAACTGCATTTCACGCGATACGAACGAACCACAGAAAATTTGAAAAGCTAACTGAAAAAATCCGTTTAAGAACCGTTTAACCGATCGACTTATTGATACCGATCGACGGAAAATTCCCCATGCTGATAATCTTTCTCTCTTGGTGTGCAATACGTCTTTATATGGGAATGTAATTTTAGACTTCTGTTCAGGCACTCGAGGAAGAAGGCAACGCCGAGAAGCACCAGCTGGCCGCTATGCACCAGCAACGCGTCCTCGCCCACATCAACCAGAGGAAGCGCGAGGCCATGACCTGCTACACCCAGGCCCTTACCGAGCAGCCGCCCAACGTGAGTATACAGCCACAGCCGCAGCCCCACTCCGTCCGGTCCGGTTCCATTAGATCCCTTCTCCTTATTAAATCGATAAGAGCGATAAGGCGGGAAGCGCATCGAAGCATTATTTTAAGTTATCAAAAGACTCTCCACCACTCAAATAATAAATGCCAGCTATTATATTTGCGGAAAACAATCGAAAGAAATATTGACAGCTTGTATAACGAATTTAATCAAATGTCCTAGAAAGTAAATTGTTCAAAGATCCGAATCGTCGAAACTTATCTTTCGTTAGACAAAAAGAGCGCTTCCCATACTCTACTGGATGCCTTATTCCCCTGGTAGATATAGAATTGGGATACCTTTTTGTGAAAGATTTTGCCCATTTTATTGTGCTTATAACGTACGGGTAATAATCTGCTGATCCCCGACAGGCCCATCACGTGGAGAAGTGTCTGCAAAAGCTGCTGCGGGCCTTGCATAAGGACCGAGCCCATGCACTGGCACACTACCGACACCTGTTGAACTCGGGGGGACCGGGAGGCCTGGAGGCGGCTGCCTCAGAGCGACCCCGCACTCTGGAGCGTCTGATCGACATCGATCGGGCGGTGAACCAGTCGATGACCATGCTGAAGCGCTACCCGGAACTGTCCGCCAAAATCGCTCAGCTGATGAACGATTACATCCTGGCTCTGCGCAGCAAGGACGACATTCCCGGCTCGTCGCTTGGCATGAGCGAGGAGGCAGAGGCGGGCATTTTGGATAAGTACCGCATCGAGATCGAACGCAAGGTGGCCGAGAAGGAGCGTCTGCGTCTGGCCGAAAAACAGCGAAAGGAGCAGCGTGCCGCCGAGCGTGAGAAGCTGCGCGAGGAAAAGCTACGTATGGAGGCCAAGAAGGTTGACGACATGCTCAAGTCGCAGGCGGCCGAGCAGCAGTCCCAATCCCCGTCCCAGTTCCAGTCCTCCTCTCAGTCCCAGTCCCCAGCCCTGTTGCAGGCACAGCAACAGCAACAGCAGTCGCAGCAGCAAGACAAGAGCGTCAACAGCAAGGAGCTGGGCATCGACGGCGGCCTCGTAACCGCAGCCAACCTGAATCTCGACACCACCAAGAGCGAGAAGGACCTGGCCGATGCCGAGTACGCCGAGGCCACTGTCAGGTGAGTACTATCCCCTGATCTGCAGATCTCTTTCTCAGAGTAATAGCATGACTGATTTGTCTCCCTCATTGCAGCACCAAGGTGCAGACCGTGCTGCCAACGGTTGACGATGATGCCGTTCAACGGGCGGTGGAGGATGTGGCTGCTGCCGTGGCCCACCAAGAGGCCGAGCCGCAGGTGCAGCACTTCATGACCCACGATCTGGGCCACCGCGAATCGGTATTTGAGCTGCGGCGCCAACTCGTGCCGCATCTGCCTAAAGCCTATCCTCTCTCGTTCTCGTTGCAGAGCTTCTCGCTGCGCCGCGAGTTCGCGCACGCGCACGCGGCCAAGGAGGGACGCAACGTCTACTTCACTCTCTCCTTTGCCGGCATCGCCCTCATGGCGGCTGTCTTTGTGGGTGTGGCCGTGGCCAAGTGGCGAACATCGCGCTCGCCGCACGCCCAGGGCTTCATTGAGGTGGATCAGGTGCGCATAATACTTGGATTGGAGGGAAAAGTCTTCTGTGCTGTGTGTTGTATTATAGTGTAAAGGATTTTAAGCATCTCTGGGGATAGCGAAGCCCTTTCCCTAAAAAACAAAGATCATCAAAGACCGCCCTGAAGAGGATCCCTTTAATCGCCTCAACTGATTTATTGGGCTCTTTAAGCTGCAGCCTGGACAAATCATTCATAAAACAAGTTCTTTTCGCGTTAATGTTCTTCAGATGAGCTCTAGCAAAGCCACGAAATTTGATATGCGTGACACGTTAGACGTTAGATTTCCCTTGCGTATAAAACATGATATATTAAAAAGTTCTATAACGATAACATTTAGCACAGACGGGCTGAAGTATAACTTTATCTTGATTTGTCCAAATTTTTTGAGTATAACATTTACTGATATTGTATCTCTGTTTCGCTCTCTAGAACGTGACCACACACCATCCCATCGTACAGGAGGAGAAGATTGTGCCCAATATGCAGATCAATGGGTACGAGAATCCGACCTATAAGTACTTCGAGGTGAAAGAGTAAGCGCCCCAGGCAGCCAGGCAGCGGTAGAGCAAGCGAGCAGGCGAGAGCACGGCACATCAACAGCAAACAGCAAACAGCAAAACGCAAAAGCAGCAGCAAAAAACCAACAATTTCAAAAGGAAACTTAAACATAATATTAAATACAAAAAATGAAATGAAGAAAAGGTTTTTTTTTCGTCAAAAGGAGCGCAGTTCCAATAAGAGATAAAAGCAGTTAAGAATGAAAGGCAAAACATGCAAATGAAGGAAGATTCGGATGAAAGTATCCAATGAATGGTAATGCATCTATATATTAAATTAAAGCAAGCAGAATGGCAAATAATATAAAGCAAGCAATTAAATTTAAGTATTTAAATGTTTAACAAAATGCAGTCAAACATCCTCCCTCTCTCTCTATCTCAAGCTCACTCGCTGTCTCTCTCTCTCTCTCACTCACTCCCTTTCCCTTTTAGACACACACACACACACGCAAGCATACAGTTTTCTCTTTCACAAAACATCCGTATTCGTACGAGTACACCGAAAAACAGTATTCTGTTGCTTTTCCCAACATTTCCCAATATTTGAAATGTGGCTCTACTTGAGAAGGAGAGAGTACTTGAGTTCAGCGAGGCAGTCGAAAGCAGGAAAGCAGGAAAGCAACACACAAGCACAGACATACATACATACATACATACATACACTAAGGAAGGAGCTAGAGTTGGAGCAGCAGAAGGACTAGAATAAAGAGAAGAGCAAAAGCAAAAGCAATGCAAAATGCAAAAAAAAAGATATTCCTAGTAAATAAATTGTCAAGTCACACTCACACAGATGTCCACTCATAGATACATTCACTCTCTTACAAACACCCACTCATATATGCAGTCACTCTCTATCACACACACACACTCGCAGACACACAGTCATGGCGGCCTCGTAGCATACTTTCGAGCATCGCCAGATCGTCAAAATGCTTGCAAAACGGATATCATATCTCAGCAACTCTTACCAAATTACGCAATACTCGTACAATTAAAGCCACGCTAAGAGCTGAAAGCATAGATACACACACATACTGAGACACTGAGACACATGTGAACCTAAGAGCTACCTACGCGTACTAATCCTTATACGAGCATGCATCCGTATATGCAGGACTCTCTATATACACACACACACGCTCCCAATATACACACACACATACAGCTATATATACGGCAAGGCAGAGGCAGAGTAAAATCCCAAAAATTATATATACACACATATATATACATATATATACATATATATATATATATATATATATATATAGTATATATACAATATATTTAAAGCAAAGCAAAAGAAATGTCCATAAATGTATTTATGTATCTATACACAAGCAAACACAACCGAAAGGTCAGGTCAGACCCATGAATAATGAATAACGATTGATCCGCTGATCGCTGACAAATGGGTGGTCTTGAATTACGAGTACGAGTATATATTGTATGAATCCGCTACGTAAAAGAAACAGAAACAAAAACCAAATGCAAACGCAAATGCAAAACGCGAAACGCTAAGCTAGTTGCAAATACAAAAACCAAAGAGAAAGCGAAGAACTTTTAGAACTTTTTCAGCATTTTGTGTGTTAGTCGAAGGAAAACATTTTCTCTCTCTCTCTCTCTTATGTTACATGTTTCACTCAAAAGCCAGCACAAAACACTCACACTCACACAGAGAGGAGGAGAGCCCTTGTTGAGTAGCCATTGAAATCCATATTAAAACTCGAACTGCAATCGAAGTGTTTGCATAATTTCCTTAGCGCCAAATGTCTGATAAGCACACAACAGTCGGAGCCCCAAATAGAGACAGCCCCGGACCCGGACACGAAGACGGAGACGGAGACGGAGGCGGAGATAGAGACAGACCCCGGAGACAAGGACGGAGACAGAGACAAAGACAAAACCTGGCACCGACTAAAGTGGACGGAGCCTCACAGATAAACCATTTCGAAATGGCTAGTTTCATTTCTCAGCTCGATTGCTTGGCAAATATTTGGCCCGCATTGTTCGAGCAGCCAGATTGTTACTCAATTAAATCAAATAATCGAAATTTCCTCCCATATTGGCAGTCGAAGCGAGAATGCCCTTCCCTTGCCGCAAATTTAACTGAGAACAAAGATTAAAACAGATTTAAAATCTGTTGCAAATTGATTCATCTCAGATTAAAATGGAAATGCTTACACGATTGATCGTTAAATCTAAATTTAAATTGTTCAAATCACTAATATCAATTATGTTGAGACTTGTTTTACGATTAAGATTGATCGTTAAATTGTAACAAAGATTGAGACCGATGCTGAAATTACAACTGGGATAAAAACTGAGATTGCTATTGAAACAGAATGATGTGCAACTAAAATTCAAATTGAAACCGAAGTCAACAAAAGTCAAAATTGTAAATGTAATAAAACGTGATATTTAAATTGAGATTGGCGCTGAAATTCAAAGGATAATTTTCATTGAACTTAAGGCGGAAATTGTAATTGAAAACGATATTGAGGCTGGGAATGTAATTGACACCGAAGCTGTAATTGAAACTGGATTTGATATGTGAATTAAGGCTGCCATTGATATTGTCAAATCAATATTTGCACTCGGCGATCGATGATTTGCTTCAATTGCGAACTTAATTCCCATTTCGGCTTCAATTTCAACTGCAACTCCAGCTTCAATCATTATTGCAGTCACAATACCAATTGCAGATTCAGTTTCAAGTTGCGGTCAAACGGGTACTTTAAATTTTAGAGTCAGACCCAATTTCATTATCAATTTCAATTACAATTTTATTATCAATTATGCTTTCACTTTATATTTTAGCATCTATAGCAATGGCAATTTCAATTTCAATTTTTGTTGCAACTTCAGTTTTATACTCAATTCAAACTTGTGGCCAATATCAAAACCAATCAATCTCAATCTCACAATCAAAAGTAGATTAAAATTCCACATCATGTTCCTTTTGATATGCATTTCAATAAATTCGATAAAATCTTATCTGGAATCGCAAGCTCATTCAAATTTCTTTATAAATTGTGATATCAATTCAATTTTCAAGAAAATCAAACCGATTTGAGCAATAAAAACCAAATAATTCGTGACGTTAGCTTCCTAAGAAATGTATTATAACATCAAATGGATTCAAAAAGTTCTCCCATTTCTAGACGGGAAAGTATTTCCGTCCACATTTCAACACGTTGTCCAAGTCCCAAGGCTCTCTCCTGCGCTCTCTCACACATACACACTCTTTATAATGCTAAATATATTGCAACAACAATATATACATATATACGAATATATACCAAAACACACACACCAACACATAGATATATTTCAACAGAAACCAAAAACCGAAAACCAAAAAGGCAAATCAACTACACAAAAGCGTACGAGTAAATAAGAGAAAACTCTAACTAGTCAAAAAAAGCTTGAATATTTTTTAATTTATTCATTAATACAACAAGAACAACAACAAAATGGAAAAGTATACATATATATATATATAAAGACAAAAAACAAAAAACAAAAACAAAAACAAAAAAACAACCACAAAAATGGCAAAAAAAGCATAAAAAAAACAATTGATATTTACACTTAGTGAAGCAAAAAAGTAAAAAAAAAAAAGCGGAAAGTAAAATTAAAAGCAAACAAAAAAAAAAACAAAAAGAAAAGAAAAGAAAAACGATGCAAATGTGTAAGAAATAAACCCCGTCCTGCATAAATAAAATTAAATAAAAGAATAAATAAATGGAAACGTAAAGAATATCATAATGCAAAAAAAGATTTACACAAAACTTAAAAAAATGCAAATGCATATAAGAACAACAAAAAAGAAAGAAAAAAGCAAAGAAAAGCTGCAACTAAATTGTAACAAAAATCGGATGTGTTTTTGTCGTAGTCTCATCATTGAAATTAAATTTAAAACAAAAAAAAATGGAATGAATGAAAATTTAAACAAAATGGAAGGAAGCTGCAA
Organism: Drosophila miranda; assembly: GCF_003369915.1. Classification (NCBI taxonomy): domain Eukaryota; kingdom Metazoa; phylum Arthropoda; class Insecta; order Diptera; family Drosophilidae; genus Drosophila; species Drosophila miranda. Next base: position 5,232,652 of record NC_046673.1, read on the forward strand.
GGAAAAGCAAAGTAAAATTTGTGTAACTCTTTTTGTCCAACTATGATTTTTGCATAACGGCTGGCCAGAGAGACGTATAAGAAAATTTAAATATTAAATGTACTCAAAGACAATTGTAATTGCAACAATAATTGTACGCTATATATACTATTATTAATGTGGAAAAGATTTCAGCATTCTGCATTGGTCGGTCCCTGGTGGATGGTCTATGGTCTATGGTCCATGGCTCTTGATCTTTGATCCTTATGGATCGGTATTGGGGTGACCTGATCCCGAGATCAGAAACACAAAGAGAGATAGAGATGGGCTCCTGCTTCTACTCGTACTCGAACACGTACTCCTCTTCGAATGGGCCCAGGCCAATGCCAGGAAATGGAAAATTGTATAATGTTTCACACAAAACCCACAGATGGAAAACCAAAAACATACAACATAAGAATGCAAAGGAAACAAACAACAACAACAAGAATGAAAACCAAACGCAAAACAAAAACAAACAACAAATTTCAATGTATAATCATTTAATTTTATTTTGAATTTTTGTGTTCTTTTTCGAAATATTTTGCATAAATAAAATAAAGTAACAGAAAAACAAACAATCCCCCAATGGCGCAATTTAAAATGCTTTATGGGGTTGGGTAAGGGTGAGAGGACGGGAAGGGATTGGTAACCTCAAGATTATATTGATTTATATAACATAGCTCGCAGCCACCTGTTGGGTCATATATTTCAGTGATATATCGCCTCGAACCTAATCAATTTCCCCTGTTGCCATTCGGATTAGCATTGATAAGGAAACGGATTCAACACCAACAACTTTTCTTCATCTGAAATCGAGGATAATCCAAATCTCACTTGAATGCTATTTGGATCGTGCTTGAACATAACTGTAACTTAACTCTTTAATAGGGGAAGCTATCACAGAAGCATTCCCATCCATGAATCAAACAATCACACCAACAATTATACGATTACCATGACAGACCATTGCTAGACCTCAGCCATATCTCAAGTTGAAAGGGTTTACGTTTAAATACATTAAATAGGTTAAATTACACGATGTATGTCACATATGTTCCCATCCTTCATTCTGAAGAGCTTCTTCGAAAGGCAACCACAGATAGAAATTGTAATCGAGGCAATACTCTCTCGATACATATTGTATCATATAATTTCATAGATGATCTCAATAACTCAATAGCTCAACTATAAAAGATAACCTTATCTTCAAGTTACGGTACCTTGAGCTCCTCTAGTCTGTTCCATCTTTAAAGTACCGCAGCTTAAGCCCACGAATCCCCCATAGATAGCTAACGCCTTAGCATTGTTATGCCGATTTCCAAGAATGCCAACGAGTCTGACCCGATGAACTATGGACAGCCAGGCAGACTTCTAAGCCAAAGCTCTAACGGAGATGGTGAGTGAGGGGGAGATACAGATAGAGACATGTGTACAGGTGTACTGGTGTGTGCTCATTATGAGTTTCCAGCTCGAGTGTGCCTACAAGCCTTTACAATAAATCACTTGAAAACGTATATGTGAAATCAATGTAAAGCACTTCAGTCTATCAAGTGTCCGAAGCATGAAAATTGACGTACATTTTGATATATGGGCGAAAGAGCTGCTGCTGGTGCTGCTGCTGGTACTGTTGCTGCTGCCTCTGTTCCTGTTTCTGTTTCTGGGTCTACTTGCTAGCACTAGGTTTCCGATTGGATTGGTTGGGTTTGGGGATGGCGTTGGGGTTGGGTTGTGCTCGGTTTGGTGTGTTTATTGGAGCACTCGCACACACGGTTGATCGATGTAGAACTCCGCTATGTGGAGCACAGTTGGACAGATAGTGATCTTTCTTTGAAATAGTTCGAGTGCAGCTCCAGTACCGACACCGGCACTGGCACAGACAGTGCAGGCTTTGTCCATCGGTGAAACTTTCCAAAGTGCATTCTGCATTCTGAAGTGTGTTCTACAAGTGGCGCACTGTCCACAGTCCTCGGCTACATGACAAATGACAAACAGACCACTTACCGGTCGTGCAGCAGACAATTGAGGAACAATGTTACACACTCGCGGAGACACACACACACAGATAGAGTGGCAAATACAGTCACAGATATCCAGGTGTCTTGGCCGGGTCTGAACCACTTTGGAATGCACTTGAGCGAATTGGGTGTTGAACATGCGACCAGCGGCTGGGAAACCAAAGATCCAATTCAGGCACTCACTAGACAGATTCTTATTTGAACTTGGGAGCAATCAGATATAGCTGGTATTTGTAATAAAGGATGAAAGATCTCTTTGGGAGTGACCTACGTCATGAGTTCCTCCTATTTCGTTCCTACCCGTTCAGAATATTGAGATTTTTATCAACAAATAACTGGGAAACAAAGAAATAAGTGTCCATTCAGCTACTGTTTTATTACACAAATTGGGAGAAACTCCCTATTATATATGCATCGATGCCATATTCGAAACCCTTAGAAAAGCTCCAACAGCTTTGAATCGATTTTTCAATTCCATTCAGTTTCCATTCCCATTATCAATATCAGTTGTGTTTGGCTGTCAAACAGAGCCGCGCAACGGATGTGACAAGATGTCAGTGCAGAGATACAGATACAGATACAGTTTCAGAAACAGCGCCAGCGCCAGTGCCTGATTGGGATCGGGGAGGCAGTCTCAGAGAAGCTTTCGCGAAAAAAATAAGACAGGGCCAACCATAGACCAGGGGGCGGTCGATGTCGATGTCGATCGGCCATTCATGGCGGTTTGCATTCGTAGGTCCCCGTCCCCGTCAGATAAGGGTATAAACAAAATGCTCGCAGAGGGGCCTACAAGTGTGTGCGATAGAGACGGCCAGTGTGACGCCACCAACATCAACGACAGCGACATAGGTTAGTGGGGGCCGCCCCACTCTGGTGGGGTGGCCAGCGATAACAAGCGAAGATTGGAAACGGTAGCCTGCTCTCCCATCAGATAAGCCACGGAGGAAGCCGAGCCAAATAAAACAGAACTGAAACAGAACAGAACAGGGTAGAGCTCGAAACTAAGTCAAAACATGTTCCTACAACATTAAAGACCGAACCACATTCAAATTCTATTGATTAGCCCAGAAAGGCAGAAAGAGAGCTGCCCTGGTACGCTCCCATCCCAATTCCAATCTCTCACTCCCACCGAAATAACCGTCCCCATCCCCATCCGCATCCCCATCCCCGTGAGCAAGCAACAGCAGCATATCAGAGCTGTAATATCTGTTGGAAAGGGTAGCAGGCAGAGGCATAGGCAGAGCTACCTCGTACGAGTATGTATGTAGGTTGTTTCCATAGTGTCCGGGGCATTATCACGGGGTCCCTATCGTCACTGATATCGCCACCTCGACTCTTGTGCAAACAGAAACCAAAATAAAACAAAATACGAGTGCCCGTACACAGTGCTAAAGGTAGACGGTGGCCGATGGGCGATGGACGGAGCTACACGGGAGTTTTATGGCTCAACTCCCGATCGGAGAGCGATATTATTTGACAATAAACATACGCGCCACATAATCGCCCATAATAATAATATCGTTTGGGAATTATTATTATTATTATTTTATGATTCGGCTTGAGCTCGAGCTTGGCGGCCCTCTACGTCTCACCTTGGTCTATGGGCTACTGAAACATCAAGTGGAGGTCTTACGAATCCCAATTAAGATATTTATCGTGAAGTACTCGACAAATTTATTCATTCGCCCACTGATGGATTGCTCGGAGAGTGGTTCCGTTGTGTCTTTGGCTCTGAGTGAGTGCTCAGTAATGGACACACTCTCGAACGGTAGCTCAAAGATTACTTTGGGAAGTAACAAGCCTATTTCAAAGGGTTGTAGATGATATTCGAAATAAGAGATAGATCAAATGTCAATCAGGTTCACCTGGTAACGAAAAGATCCAGAGAAAATGTAAAACATGGAGGATTTCAGAAGAAGATACAAGAATTCAAAGCTTTTAGTATAGGATTTAGGAATGAAGTTTGGAGGAATATGTTACACCCTCAGCACCAAAAAAAATTCATTGATTAAGGATACCCAAAAACGACCACACCTTTGAAGAATCTGTTTAAAGAAATTACCTAGGAACCGTTTGAGGACAGATCTGTCTGATCAATATGAATATATTCAAACAAGCTTTAGTGATGTCTTTGTGTGATGTCGACAACATTCGGGTCGCTTTTTGGGAAACCACTGCACACCACTGTGCACTGCTCAGCAGCAGCACCACCAGTAAATCGGTTCAAATACAAGAAGAAAAAAAGGGGGGATACAAGAACAAATATAAGCAAAAACCCCGATTTGGGCGTTGCGAGCAAGTATCTCTCTCCGAGTGGAATATCTCTCTCCCGGTTCTGTGGATGTATGTACGTACATAGTTATGCCAGCGATATCTGCAGGGCCCGCACACACGGACACCGGACATGGCCACAAACGCGGACGCGGAATGCTTTATCGCAGTCCCAGTCCCAGTCTCTGTAGCTGTCGATGTCGATGTTCTTGTGTACACTTATTGATATTTGTTTAACTCAGTTATTTCCCTCTCCGGCCGCTGTCCGCTCTCCTGGTGCGTGTTTTGTTTAATACCTATTTGACTTTAATAAGTGATTGTTGTACCATTTAAAGTGTCCCTCGTTGCGCCACTCCAGCTGTCCCAGTCCCAGTGCCAGTGCCAGTGCCAGTCCCAGCGATACTCCCCGTTCCCGCCCTACTCCCAGTTGCAGTCCTCGTCCGTGTGTGTATGTGGATCATCGTGCAGCAAGAGCTTCTGGCCCAGGTCCCTTTCATTGGCAGTACGATATCGTCAGTGGGTACCATTCGACGTGGAACCGTTGGATCCGCATCGAACGCATCGCAATCATCGAATGCCGATCGCCAGCTTCGTGTCGCGTCGCCTGTGCTAGAGCGAGAGCTTTCACTGCCAGTGCCAGTGTCAGTGGCAGAGCGGGCAGGCAAGAGCGCATGCGCATCTGCATTGGTCGTAGCAACGGACAGGGGACAAGCGGACACTCAGACAGCCAAGACCGGACAGATTGTTTTCGCTGATTGCGAGAGGCAGCGTTTTTATGGCTTATTGAAATCGGCAAACGGCAGTCAAAACGCGCGCGCTCCGCAGCCCACAACTCGGAGACCTCCACTCGACACCGTAACCGTAAACCGTAAACCGCGAACCGTAAACCGTACACCGTCGACCGTAAATCCAGACTCTTTCGGAACCGATAGAGAGAGAAAAATGTAGCTCTCGATCAAGTGCAATTGAATAAGAATAATAAATCAAAGTTCGCGCCACAGCTTAATGGTTCTACGAGTACACACAAATTATAAAGTGATCGTGCATTAAAAACCGATCGACAACTATAGCCACTCCACTCTATATCACAGCACATCAGCATTCCCCAACCCCAAGCCCAGCCACATCAGCTGTCATCGCGGAGTGCAAGTAATTAACCGTCTGTCGCGAGCTTAAAAATTAATTCAATAAATGTGCCACTAAAATCGAGCGCTCCGGCCACCCACCTCTGACAATCCCCAATTTGTAATTATTTCATCGCAATCTTTTTGTTTCTGTTTCCGTTCGGTTGAGTTCTGGTTCTGTCCCGATTCCTTATCCTGGCGGCAGGCAGCACGCGAGAGCCCTAATTATGAGCAATTATAATCCGAATTGCGGTTACTTCGAGGATTACAGCTACAGCTACACGAACAATGTGTACCAACAGGATTATTGCATGCAGCAGGATTACGAGTATAACAAGCATGTCTACGAGTAAGTAAAACACCCAACACCCGACCCGAGTTGCCCACAAATCGAAACGGTCCGTCATTCTCAACTTGGCTGGGTCGTCGGCGTCCAATCAGCCCAATTCGACCCACTCGAGGGCTGATTATCGCACTACCTATAGTACAAAAAATCCGCCAACTGCCTCCGGCACATTGCGGGATATACTCGTAAAAATATAGCCTTGATCATCTCTTATTTCGTTAATTTTTGCTTCTATATCTATATGATATATGCCAACAATCAGTTAAAGAATCAGATGGCTAATTGCTGATTATTGGATTAATGTATTTATTATTATCTTCCAATCCACTATAAATCCAGGCAAAGAACGGATCAAATATGGAGATTCATATTTTCTAATTTATTGATCAAAAATTGATATCCAAATTAACTCAAAAATATCTATATGTAATAATCCAATAATCCGGAGATCAGTAGAACAGTATATTACGTGGGGAACATTCATTCATTAAATTTTTATCAGTCAAATGGATCGTTTGCGGCTTTCTTGGGCCGTATCAAGTACTTGATCAAGGGAGCAAAGTTTATGAATTTTTTCATTCACGTTTTTCAGGCATCAATGAACTAAATGAGTTGATAAAAATAAGGAATGACTTGTAAAAAACGTAAATTGATTTAATGATCGCACGCAGAATACAACATTAAGATACCTGAATATCAATAAATTATCGGTCATTATGTATTTATTCCCTGATTGGTGTAATGGAATCAATTATGAACTGAAAAGACTTATCATCAGCAAATTACTTCAACTTAGATATATGTATACTTGGTTGCTGGTCAGTTGTGGGCTTTTTCTTGACTAATCCGTGAGGAAATCCTTCCAACAGATCGCAGGTGCTCAAAGACCCACACACACCGGCAACATGTTGACCGAGGCAGGGGGAAGTGTCAAAATATTTCCTGGAAATCGATGAGGCAATTAAAAACAATTTAATTTAAAATCAGCTAAGAAAACACAAGCCGACCAAAGAAAACAACAGACACAGACACGGACACGGACAGAAAAGAGGCGGACAAGCAGAATTGGGAAATTGGGAAGCAGGATCAAAGCAAAATGTATTAAAATTTAATGGCATAACATAATGAAATTGTATTGGCTACCGAACCGGATCGAAATGAACTGAGTCTCTACCTCCCTCCCTCCCCTACTCGATGTTTGTCTGTCTCCTTTCGTTCCTCTGATCGCATAGATCGTATGCTTAAATCCCTGATTTTCGCACAACGCTCGCTACGGCTCGGCTCGTCGTGTGTTGGCCCTAAGCCAATGTTACGGCATTGTGAATGGACTACAGTTAGCCAGGATCCCCGGCTCACTGACTGACTGGATGGCTGGCTGGAAGATAAGCCGAGGCAAAAAGGTGTCAGACGAGACCAGACCAGACCAGACCAGACCAGGACAGGATAGGATATGGTAGGGTAGGGTAGGGAGCTGAACAGAACCATATATATGAGAACAGAACAGAACATAGCCGAGAACCAACAATGCGCATTATTTCCACTTTGTCACCTTTCATCCTGCCCTTGCGAACTGCGGCGGGGTTTTTGAAAACCAAAACACATGTTTAGTGAAATCGTTTGGAAAATCACACAAACAGAACTGAGTGAGAGAGAGAGAAGCCGAGAGGGACAGAGAGAGACAGAGAGAGAGAGAGACAGAGAGAGAGAGAGAGCGAAGAGAGCGGGAGACATAGCACACATTTGACAGGCAAAATTTTCGTTTAATTGGGTTTGTCCATAATCGTTGCATCGAACCCTCGGATAATCTGGGATAATGCTGTTTGTGCCAAATAAAACCAATTCCATTTATTTGTACTTTATGTCATGTTCTGTTCCCTCTCTCTCACTCCACTTTCTACAACCTTATTCATTGATGGATCTGCTCAGTCTCAGTCTCTGTGTCTCAGTCCTAGACCCAGTCCCAGTATCTGTACTGGAATTTCCAATCCTCCTTCGTGCCTCCTTCCCCATATGGTAAGGTAGCAGGTTGGGTTTTCCTCTAGTGCTCACAGGTGTCCGTAAACCATTTTTTTGGTTGTGTGATCGGGATCGCCGGCGACTGATGTTTTTTGTGTGGTTGCATCGAGACTTTTAACGAAACTTCTGCCTGGCCCACTTGTATTTGGAATGCAGGGGAGGGCTGGAACTTGAAGGGCACCAAAGGACACCAAAGTATATGGACACGGACACGGACACGGACACGCTACACTTGTTTGAGCCAGCCCTGAAATATGAAGTTCGAAAAAATAATTTCATTTGATGCCATCGCCGCGAACGCAGCTCCCCAAAAACGCAGTCACTCAAGTTGAACGTACTCCAAAGAACAAGAACAAAATTCAAAAAAAGCGGAAAAAAGATACAGAAAACATATACGAAAACCCGGAGAAACCATCAAAAAGAAAAAGTCGAAAGCTTCAAATGCCTGGGAATGTGTGCACATGTCCCCGCGACAACGAAGAAGGCGAATGGATGAGCCAGGAAGTAAACAAGGCCCAAACCCAAAAAAAAAAAACCAAAGGAAGGCTGACATCGGGTCGACCCTTGTGATACCCTTTGCGGATTGCCCGTTCATATATCATATAGTGAAAGCCGATCTCGGTGGGTCTAGCGTGCAGCAAAAGAGGTAGTTTGGGCAAAACTGGAATCCAGATATCTTCCACTCCAAAGTACTAGTTTGCATAGGTAGGCGGACAGATGGACTTGGATATATCAACCGAGTGGATGATGATATCGAAGATGTTTCTTTCTGAAAGCTGCACTCCAGCTGGCATTCTGTCTCAGTTCTCACAAGCACCCAGAGGTGCCTCAACATATTCCTTCTTTTTTAGGGTATTTGTTCTTGTTTGATATGCCCAAGTCGGTTGCTCAAAATGAGTTCAATTTGCGACCCTTACGCTGTGATAATTTGTATTTATGTTTTTTTCTTTTTTTTCGATTTGTGCTTTCTCAAATATTAATGCCAAGTCCTGGCTCCGGCCCACCAGGGTTGTCATCTATTCAAGTAAATAGGCAGAGTCTTCAAACTTAAGTTTAACGTACTCCCTGAGCCTTGAGAGAAATATCTATTGAGCTTCAGAAGACTTCTACGATGGCATCTCCCAAGGCTTAAATTTGGGCTACCCGCCAACCCTGGATGACTGGCTTGCTGTCTGGCTTCCATGTCTTTTCTCAGAAAACTGTCACCCGCCAAATAGAAGGAAACTTTTTCACCTTTTTTCTGATGTTATCTGGTTTTGGCTGGCTTAAACGGTGCTGTCAAAGCGACGGCCACTTGCCCCAGGACCCATGAGGTGGTTCAGGGCCCAGTCCTATGTCTGTTCTCTGCATGTCAGCCAAATTGTCAGACCCGAAGTTGGTGCGGCAAAAACAGGAACGGAACGAAATAAAAATCAGAAATTGATACATTTCCCAATTTTGTTGCAGTTGCAGCTCGTTTGGGCGACGCGTGACTTTGTGACATTTAATGCCAGTTTGTCAGCCAGAGTTTTGCCAGTGGCATTGCATGCCCTGCCGTCTCAGGCTGACTGTTTCCGTGCACGCGGATGCGGATGCGAATGCGAATATAACACAATGAAATTTGCATCCAAGACAGTCGCGGGGTTCAGCTTTGATGGGCCTATAATGAAGCATGTGATTGCCTGAAGTGTCACGGACGAGAGACGAGAGGCAAATGGGGCGGATCGTGTCTCAAGTTGTTTTTGGCACATTTCTAATGTGACATGAGCTTCGAATCGGTCTGGGAAACGCCAAGGAAAGATACTTAGATACCTATGAAATACTTGAAGATACTCATGATTGTATGTGCGCAAAGGAAATAAATATCTAGGCACATGCAAATATATAATATAAGCCAGATAATAATAATTGCTCTGCTATACGCAGAGTACGTTTATATATGTAGATACATTTCCTTAAAGATGAAATTTAACGATTTGTTAAAATTTAAGATAAACTTCCCAATGCAAAAATGCTACTTACCCAATGCTACTTACAGTAGGAAAAGTGTCAATAAATATGAAGAAAAATATTTGTCCTTACGTTAATAAATAAATATTTTTGGATAAATATCGAAGGCTATATATACGCATTGGTACTGATACAGATATGGATACAATACCTTAAATTTTAGTTACAGAATAAGACTCACGTAAACAAGAGTCAGATACTTTAAATAACATTGCGATAGTATGATAAAAGTAAATGCCGATATATCCACATCCATACTTAGGCAATTTATATTGTAATCTGAATTGACCATTTTAGATAGAGTTTTTTCATTAGCTAGCTGTTTGAGTGGATTTTGCAAAGATTCCGATCATACTCGTATCGGATCATTTGGGCTAGGGACCATGACCACAGCAAATGGGCAAGGTGATGTTTGAAAAAATGAAATTAGAAAACAAAGCACAGCCAGACAAAGAGACGGAGGAAGGAGGATGGAGTCGAAATGAGCATTGTGCCGCTCCGCACGCTGAGCCATTCATGAAAATATTGCAATTGAAACTGGAATTGCCTTGGCATTTGGAATAAATTGCAAATGTATCTCCTGGCTGCCCCCAGCTGTGAAGGAAGTAGGAAGTGTGCAGAGGAAGTTGGCCGCATCGCACCGCACCGCATCGCTGTGGAATGACTGACCAACTGACCCGGGAACTGGCCGAGCAAACGACACAGTGGGACACGGAACTCAAAAAACGGAAAGGAATCGGACGAAGCAACGCATCAAAGATGAAAAACCCATTTGTCAAGTTACCGGGCACACTCGCAGCTCCTCAGCGATTCTTACAGCTGCACAGGAAATATGTACCTCTGCCGCTACAGACACTCGTACGAACACAGTGGAAGATACATGCCTTTTATCCTTTTTATTAGTCAATGAGCTATTGAATGATCCAACCTCTACTGAAGAGAGGCAGAAAGCGGTACAGGCAAGGGGATGAATCCAGGTCCGAAAGTAGGAAGCAATTTGTCTCGAATGCTCCTCATCCTCATTTTGCATCCGAAATGTACATAGACTTTGTCTCTGATTTGTCATCTGCTAAATGATAATGATCCGCTCTAAGCTGGTAAACGGAACTGATGGATTGATCACTGCAAGAGGGACAAGATGTTGGAACTTCTTTCCGGATATGATTCCTTATTCGAAACACTAATTTCTCATAACTTAATTTGAATAATCTTGTGGCTATTTCAAAGACAAAAGAGCAAAAGAATTGCTCAATTGAACTTGATGAAATCCTCTAGGATCCTTCGATCCCACCTCTTATCAGAAAGAACCCTTTAATTTACATTCGTATCGCTACATATTCCTCAACTGCAGTAAACCAGTCAACCAGTTAACTGGTGCGAGTATCATCTTAAAGATCCTTATTACTGTCCCATGGTTAAGTTGACAACGTTGATTTATTCTAAGCTGACTTAAGAAACTGATGGATTGACTTCTGAATGCAAATCGCCCTCATTCGATCATTAGGGATCTTCTGCCACCCCAAAAGAGATGGCCAAAAACAACCCAAGTCAGGACCTATCCCAAAACGAAATAAACAGATCCCAGCTGTGTTTGCTGTTTGCTCAGATACCTTCCCATCTTGAGGATCCCTTTTGTCTGGGCCATGGTAACGCCTTCTTCGTGTTGCCGTTCCCTGCTTTCCCCTCCTCTCCTTCTTTGACTGTCCCTCTGCATAATAGATTTTGCAATAAGGCAAACAAATTACCCGGAATCAATATCAAACAGACAGCGACACAGATCACGCCAGGACAACTGACCAAAGGACAACACCCCAAGAATCAATCAGGAGCAGAGAAATAGCAGCTCGAAGGGGCAGCGGCAGCGGCAGCGGAGCTCAGGAGTGTGGGTAGGAGGTAGGAGCTGTAAAGGTGAATGAGGCATTTCCGCTTCCATCCATCTCTCAACTTCAGCTTGGGCATCGCCTGCTCTGCAGCTTCTTCTGGTTGCATTCAAAAGTCAGTATCTTTTTTTTTGGGTAAATCACTTCCGCGCAACGAATCGGCCAGCCCAAAATTGTCATGGCCGTCAATTGAGAACACGAGCGGGCCAACAACATATAAAACATAGAGCAGGGAGAAGGAAGGGAGAACATAGGGACCAGAGAGGGTCAAAATGGGAATAAAGGCAGAAACCGGAAGGTAAATTAAAATGGATGACAATGGGATGAACGGTGGTGTGGCAGGAGGGGCTGACATTTTCAAACGAGCATTGAATGAATGCGTGAGTGCGTGAGTGAGTGAGCGAGCGAGTGAGCGAAAAAACGAATGAATGGTTCGAGTGTGCATCTGTATCTGTGTGCATCTGTATGTGTGGCACGCTGCTTTGATCGCATCTCGAATTGAGGCAGCTATGGATGCGCTTAATTGTATCTCAGCTAAGCAAACACCTTTTGCCAAAACTTCTCCCTGTATGCGCAGTATCTGTGAATGGCAAACGAAGCGTTTAATTGGGGTTGTTAGTCCCCCAGCCCCTGGGCCTGGGCCTGGGCTCGACGAAAATTGTCGCGCGGTTTCAGCCTGCAGCAGAACAACAACAGAAACATGACGGCAATAGCAACAGGGATATGGGCAATCGTCGTCTGACACTGAACATATTTTATTGCATTTTGTGTGGAAAGAGCCGCAACTAAATGGAAATCAACTGCCGCTATTAATTGTGTGTATCTGTCGGATACGGATACGTATACGGATACGATTGGTGGTACTCCTGGGCCAGGCCTTGGCATTGTCACACTTCAAATCGAATTGCTGCCAGCTGCCGGGCGACATTTTTGAGTTTTCTCTTGAGTTTTGAATAGCCCAGCGAAGCGAAGGGCCTTTACGTACAGCTTTACGTCCGGATTAAAAGTGTACATTTATCTACACATAGGCATTTTTAGTCTATGATACAAATATAATACAAACATATGCACATTTGTATATGGTTTAGCTTCGCTGGCTTTGTAGTGTCCGTGATCTTCAACCTCGAATGTTGTCTCGAATGTATTGAATGTACATATGTCTCAAGAATAATCTTTGGTTTTTCACACTCCTTTAACTTAACTTCATAGCTCACTTTAGGATTGCACCTATATATGGTAATGCTTTAGTTCTTTCCAATTTATTTCTTAAGGTTCTGCTATCTTTTCAACTTTTTCAATCTTTTGTTCCTTCTTTCGAATAATTTTTGACACTGCATTTGAGATTTCAGACTTACTGCTGAAATTAATTAATAGTTGATTAAAAGCTATGGAAACTATTTTGGAAAATAACAACTATAGCGCGAACTAATGGGTAACACATTTTTAGTTACACATTTCCGGACTTCCCCATTTGTATAGCCTCTATACACGATACATGATTGTTATCCCTCCTCTCCATCGCTGCTATGTAAATAAATTGAAAAATAATTCAAAAAAGTAGCGAAAAGGATGCCCGAAATTCCACAAAAAACAAAAGGGGAGTAAGGGGACGACAATGAGTGTTGCGATTGAAGTATTCCATACTTAGATCCTAAATAGAAATAAACACAAACAGCAACAACAATCGGTTAAAGTAGTTTGAAGTGCAAAAAGGGGAAACAAGGAAAAAAACAAAAATAAGAAAATACAAAAAAAATACGGAAAAATAACAATAAAAATAAACGAGTTTTTGTGCGAGAATCGAATTGAATTTGTATGTAATTTGAATGCCAGAGCAGACAAAGATACTCGTACAGATACAAATACCAGATACCAGATACATTTTGCACTACTGCTGTTTCTGTTGCTTTTGTTGTTGTTGGTGCTACTTAAACATCCTGCGGAAGCTAAACTATAACAACAGTCGAACGAGGCAGCAGCAGCGCTGCTTGAAAGGTTTTTACTTTGTTAAATGCAACATCATCATTAAGCCCATAACAATGGCCCATCTACACCCGCCCCTCCCCACCCCACCCGTTTTCTTTTCCTATGTGCAAGAAGAGAAGAAAAACCCAATTGAAAATGGGCGTGCGCAGGCCCTGGCCCTGGTAGATACAACAAAAGATACAGAATATCCCTTTTCGTTGCCAGAATATCCTTCGCACACAGAACACTGTGCCATGAAAATTTCCCTAACATGCGCGCACTGTGCAGAGCCAGCCATCTCGCTCCCTCTGTGATCTGATTGGCCAGGGCCTATGCTGACGACGCGCCCACTTGGCAGAACCGAACCATCGGTGACGGTGACAGTGACGCCGACGGCGAGAATGGCTGCGAAGCCGACGGCATTACAAGTAAAATTCCCCCCATTCCTATATGCTCTTGTATGTTGGGGGATTGATGATGGTGTGAACGTCATGAGCGACAATGGAGTGCCACTTCCCTGCCGGCTGCCGGGGAGGGGGTGGGGGAGGTGGCCAACATATATAAAGAGGCCCTCCATATAGAGATACTTCTATGTATAGAGATACTACTGGTATATACTCCTGCAATCTTTCGAGTATACATATATGTATGAAGATGGGATCCAGGCACGCCATGTGTCTGGCAATGTAGCACTTCCCTTTTTTTCAATTGCTCCATAGCTCCAGCCCCTGGCTCCTTTTGGGTATTGTTCAAGTTAGCTTAATGTTCGTGTTGATTATGTTTCTTCCTATATTTTATTTCGGGCTGCTCTAAGCCCCATTTGAGTCTTCTGGGTGTGTCCTAAGTGGAGAGAGCGGAGCGGGGACTTACATACGCGAGTATGTATTGGCATGTGAAGGATCTGAGCTAATCATGGGTTAGCTTATGAAATCGAAATTCAAATCGTTTTGGGGCCCTCTGCCAACACGAAAAGAACTTTGATATGAGTTTTTTCAAGCGGAAACAGTTGTAGAACTTTTCCATATACAAACTTTCCATGTTCCGTGTCTGCAAACATTCGATACTATCCGATAAACTTGAATCAAAAAGAGAATCGGGCAATACAATGTTGATAACGACGTGATTTTTAGATGCATCCAATGGATTTTTTTCAACTTATTTTATTCGATTGTGGAGATTTTCCAGTAGAAATATGCCAAAAACTTCAGCGAAATATTCGACTATCTAAAAGAGATAACTTTATCAGTACCATAACGCCAGGCACTATGAAATAGTTTAAACATTTCAGCGCTAATTATTTTGTATTAATCCAACATGGAAAACACCATAGAACATTTTTTAGATATTTAATCGTTAAGTGAAAACTTGCAAAAACTCAAAAAAAATCCTATTTACTATTTAGTAGGGCCTACCCGGCATTCAGACAGTATACATATTTATATGTATCTGACAGACAGGCATGCCTTCATCGACTCGGCTTTGGATGCTGATCAGGAATACTTTATGGGATCGGAAATAATTCCTTCTAATTGATACTCACATCTACCACAACCCTAATATATTTTATACCCTTTGAATGCAATGTAAGAGCATAAAAAAGGGTTTTCTGTCGAACTAAATCAAGAGAAGCTGAGAATCCAGACAGCGTTCGAACGGATATGGCTGTATCGATTTGTCTGGTTTATGTTTTTAAGGTTCGTTCAATGCACTGCAACTTCTACCCTCTGCAAGGATAACCACTGAAACAGTAAAGGAATTCGTTTACTTATACAATGCTTATCTACTTCTATTCAGAACATTTTCAGAAAATCGCCTAAGAGATTGAGGTAGAACATATACGTGTTGGATTCTAATAGTGTTTGACTTACTATGAGATTATCACTGAGACAAAATGAAATCACGTGTGTTGCAATTTCATCCAAGATCCATTTGTGACAAGCTAATTATTTAAATTAAAAGCTAATCTACTAGACTAACTAGCCTTTGAAGTTAAAAAATTGCTTTTCGAAGTTATTATTTCGTTTCTATATTAAAAAATTGTAATTTCGGCACATTTAATTTGAAAAATACGAGTAGATATGCCGTTTCTTATAGTTTTCCATGACTGTATTTTGGCATTTTTTATTTCAATTAGTTGCACACATTTACTTTTAGTTATCATATGTTTTGGTGTTCTTCGAAGAACCCCATTTAGCCTGACTATATGTACAGAGTTCTGTATCTAAATTAATTCCCATAAACATGCGAAAAATCTTTCGGATGGAGCATATTTTATCTTTCAAATACATAACTCAGAAAACTGTAGTGGGAAAATCGATGCTTGGATCTCCAGTATCGAATCATTCTGATGGTGTTCGCATAGAACTTTAAGTTGATTTTCCCCATGGCCCTATATATTATTACTCATATTGGTATCATTTTGTGGCATATCTTTTTACGAGTTTTCTTCCCCATTTTTTCAATTATGTACATATATGCATTTATCTATGATATCATGTCAGGGCTTGACCATAAAATCATGTCCTGTCGCTCACCTCTAGACACACATACACATCCTCGGATCTGGGGATGTCGTAGGTGCGTCGTCGTTGTCCCCTGGCCTGGCACTAGAGCGATGATAATGATAAATACAATATAATGACGCGGCAATTGTTGACAACATCAAGTGTAGGGCAGAGCCAGGCCGGGCCCGGGCCAGGAAGAGATGGAAGAGAGAGGAAGAAATTTTTCGGCTCAAAATGTGAATGAATGAAAGAGTTTTCCGAGCTACAAAAGGAACTTGTCTGACTGGCTGGGAACCAAGCCTGGGCCGCGGTACCAGCCCTACCTAGAGAGTGTTTCCCTCTCCGCTGCTGCCACTACTCGAGCGCTACAATGGCTCACAAGCACACAGAGACACACACACAAGAGAGGCGGCTCAAGTGGCACTCGTCGGCTGGGGTAGAGCAGGGCAGCAATAGCAGCCAGTGGCCCTTGCTGCAGGGGTGCAAGCGAGACACACGGACAGTCACAAGGATCTGTCTCGCTCTCGCTCTCTCTCTGGCGTGGACTCGAGCCGGGCTGGTGGTGGGTTCCAGCAGTTGTTGCCGGTGGTTGAACGAGCCACTCACAATGTGGCTGTTGTTGTTGGTGTGGCTTCTTCAGCGCTGTATCCTTGTTGAAAAGGACATGAGAAGCCACTTAGCGGGGCCCAACAACAGAGAGTGTCTCTCTTCAGGCACGGGCACTGGTGTTGGTGCGCACTGCTAGTACGAGTATATACCATCCAATGGTGGAGGGATGCAGCTCTGCAGGCCGTATACCAAAAGACACCCTACACACAGATGCACACACACACAACACACACAAATGCGCGTGGACGTGGACGCAATGAAAGAGAGAGATTTTTTGGTACTTTTCTGCCGTTGGCTGGTTGGACTCGTGTCGAGTTCTTGATGTCTCGTTAGTTGTTGATGACACTTCAGTTTGGAATGTTTAGAGTGCGGCTAACAGTGCAGAGACCGAACGTGAATGCCCAGTGAATGCCCAGCCGTATCCGTGTCCGTAGCCTTCTACTCCTGATCCTGATCTTGATCCGCGATAACAGATATTTGAGAGCCGGACGGACCAACATTGATTATGATTGCCATCGGCTTTTGCTAGAAGGTCCTTAACTCTCAAGTGCGATTGTGAGTGTGTTCCGAAACTCTCTGTGCGCGTGTGTGTGAGCTTTTTTTTCCGTGCCCCTCATTGCCCCGTACCCGGGAGAGCAACAGCCACAAAGTGGCGGAGAAACGCAAGAGCCAGTCTCCGTCGCCCGCCGCCCACCAGCGGCGCAAATCGAACGGATCACCTACCCCCACATCCCAACAGCATCCGCCAGAGGGCCGACCGCCCGCCGCCCTAGAGATGACCAGCTCGGGAGCCCTGGAGCGGACGCCCTCGAAGCGGAACCGCGACCGTGAGAGGGATCGCGAGCGGGAGCTGAGCAGCGGCAACAGCAGCGGCTTGGGGAGCGCCGGAAGCTTGCCCGCCTCGCCCCAAAGCGCCATCACCGTTAGTCCTGCCTCGCCGACGACCCCTACAACGCCCAAGCGACCGTTGCGCACCTCCACCCCCTCGCTAGATCGCGAGGGAGAGCGGGCCAGGGAGCGTGAACGAGAGCGTGAACGAGATCGAGAAGATCGTGAGAGAGAGAGGGAGCGAGAACGCGAGCAGGACCGGGAGCGCTCCTCGAAGGTCTTCAGTACCGCCAGCACCACTGTGCCCACGACGACGACGCCCTGCGGCACCGGACTGGCCGCCAGCGAGCATCTGCGCATCCCCACAGGAGCAGCCGCCTTCAGTGGCTTCCCCGGCCTCCACGGCATGGGCAGCCTGATGGTGCCCTCGTCGGCGGCAGTGGCTGCTGCAGCTGCTGCCCCCTTTTTACCCTGGTCGCCCATCCTGCTGCCGCCCTGGAGTCACGCCCTGCTCCCAGCTGCCTTCTATCCGGCGGCCCTGCGCAACGCATTGCCCGGGTAAGCACGATCGGGGGGAAAAGGAATCAAAGAAGCACTTACTTATGCACATTATTAAATATAATTATGCGACATAGTATATAAGTATGTATGTACATACATATGAATGGTATGCAAAGGGTATAGTGGGAAACATTTAAAGTCTTAAACTAGGGTTAAGATATATATTTCCCAGATCCGTAGGGAGCAATCAAAGATACGATCCCGTAATCTCATCTAGAATTTCCACTATCTTATGTGTATTTTAATTTCGATGGCGTTTCGTGCTATATTATCTTCTCATTTCATCTGTGCCTATTTACGTATCGATCTATTTATCCTTGGAATCAGACTTTTGTATACTCTTGGGGTAATATTGAAATTGTAATGGGTAATCTCTTGATCCATTTCTGAGGTATTTCGAAGATACATTTGTATGCTTATGTATTCGTGTAAATTACAAACGCCAGTTTTTCTCTTGCAATGCTCCGAATCTCCCACAAAAGAAGTTCTGCCGGTATCTAGATATTTGAGCTTTAGATTCCACAGACTTCCACTTTTCTAACCGCTGAAGTAAACAACCAAATAGGGTTCCATTACTATCTAAAGAGATCCCCGGCTTGATCGGTCCTTACTCTACGCATAAGCCGCGGTTTGCCTTCGCCTAAGCTTCGGCTCATAGTCACACCCATGAGCGAGCCCCTGCCCTAGTCCTGGCCATGCCCAGTACTATGTACATGGCTAGCTAATAGACTTTGCTCAGTAATCCAATGAGGCCACTTGCAGAGCCAAATTAGCCAAATCCTGCCGAGAAGCATCACGGCATAGCACATCACAAGAAAACGGCGAATATGGGACGTATTTCCCCCGTTTCTGGTCGAGCAAGTACTCAAGGTCCTTGCTTTTGGATCGAAGAAATTCAGCTTGATTTACCCTGTGCTGGCCTGGCTTAGAAATTCCCATCCATCCATGGACAGTAGGTGAGAGTGGTCAGGGAAACTCCAATGACCGGCCAACATGTGTGCGGCAGACAGCAGAGGACTCGGTGCAGATTCGAGACACCGGGCTGACACTGCCGCTGACGACAGGGAAGATGCAGACGACGACGTCACACTGTCTGGCGAAGGGAATTCCCTCTGAGCAAAACATGTGTCTCCGTCTTTGTCCCACTATCGTACCAACGCTGGCGTGGGAATTTTGGAAAATTCAATGTGGAAAAACCGGAAGCAGCGCGCGAAGAAACTTGCGCCAACATGTGGCACGACCTGAGCCGACCTGACCCGATCCGATCTGATCTTCGGATGGACAGGTAGATGGCAACCAACAGGTCCCAGCGGTGGTCAGTGGTTGGTCTAAAGCAGATTTGTGTTTAATTGTTGATGGTATTAGTGGAAAATCAAATTTTCATTAGCCTCTGGGCCCAGTACAGGATTTGGCAAGTGGAAGCCCAAAAGGAAAAGGAAAGGAAAGGCCACTGAGACTAGGTGTCAATAATCCAGCGATTTGGGTGCACTTAATCAAAGTTAATTCTCGCCCGAGAATTTTTCAGGGAGATCAGATCAGATAGATCCCAATGTCTCAGATAGTTCGCTCGCTCCCTCTGCAAAAATCGCAATCTGCGAAAGTCAGGGCATCGGCAGGTAGCACAGGTAGAACGGTAGAACAGGCTGTGTTCGAGCCACAGTGTTAAAGCCTTTGTTGGACCTTCCGGCCATTCATGATATACCGATACCCATACCCATACCGGATGTAGAAGCAATGGGCATGAAGCTGCAGTTTAAAGATGACAGGATGACAATAGAAAGCAACGCAAATAGCCATTCATTCAAGCCTCAATCGAAGCATCAATCTGAGCATTCATTTGAGTGTCCCGTTTATCACATACCCTCCCAATGCTCCACACGGACTATCCATCGAATCAGGTTTTCTTTGAATATCTATTCCATATTTTTTTCCAATATATTCCTCTAAGATATTCCGGGTCTTTCGAACCATTTATCCTATCATATTTTCTTACAATATACGACATCCCTTATATCTCGCATAGTTATTGCATCTATGGAGAGATTCCATAAATACTTCCAATAGTTCCGTATTTTTCACAATTTTGTCTAATCCATCATTCATCTCTGTCCTTTCAGTTTGTTTGATGCTAAGGTGCCATCGTCGCAGCGCTCCGGCTTCCACATATCGGACATCCTCAACTTGGACGGATCCGATCTGAAGAATGCCGCCGCCGCAGCTGCCGCCGCTGCTGCTGCCCAGCACAGCAGCGAACTGAGCCACGCAGCGGAAGCTAGCAATGGCCATGGACCAGCAACGCTCTCGCCGACGCCCACCCGTGCGGCGGCGCTGGAGGAGCACGGTGCTGGTGCCGGACATGGCGACCACCACACTACAGAGCACAACCCACAGCAGCCGCACCTCCCGCCGCAGCATCCGCATCACCACCAGCCGCATCCGCAGCACCACCAGCAACAGCATCCGCATCCGCATCCACAACACCACCATCAGACGGCAGTCCCTCCCGTGCCCCTGTCGCACCACCAGAGCAGTACTGCTGCCGGCGGTGCAGGCGGAGGACCCGCCCATGCCCACGCCGCCGCCCACCTGCTGGCCAGTCACAATGCGGCGGCCGCCGCCGCAGTTGCTGCCGGGCAGTATCTTCCCAAGAATTTCGCTGGCACCTTCGGGGACGAGATGTCCTCCTACCACCACATGGCCCAAACCATGCTCCAACATTCGGGACGCAGTGCGTGGATCAAAGAAAACGAATTATACGGTGAGTCCAAATCAAATGCTGAATTTGGGGAGGAAAACATTATAAATAACGCAAGCTTGAAATGTATCTTTAAAAAAAAGGGAAAAAGTAATGATACTCGTGTTTAATTCGAATTTGTAAGTAGGAGAAGATCTCCCATCTTCAAGGGTACTTCGGAGGTTACTCCAATGAAAGATTCTACAGATCTTAAACATGCTTTCATTGAAAATTAAAAAGATAAAAAAGTAAACTGCAAGAACAAGCCGCCGATGAATCTTGGTTCTTAATCAGAAGGCTATTCGGTAATAACCTACCAATATTTTCATACTATTCAATTAGGATATACCAATGGATATAATTTACCAACAGAAGAACTAAGAACGGCCATGAAGGGTGCAATATAAATTTGGCGGAGTGTGAAATTTCTTCGAATTCCGTATAGTATAACGCCAGAACGAATCCCGTAATCAGCTTACCAATAACGGTTGAGGAGTGCCATTCCTTTGGTTTGAAATCTTTGGAGATTCCGAAGATGCCAGCAATATAAATAATTCGGGTGAAAATCGAACCCCCTAAATGGCCTTTCGTGGATGTAAATGTAACCCACGAGAGAGCCGCACCACCGATTAACTGCACGACTAATAATATTGTTACGAATTTTCCTCGCCATGGAAGGGGTGCTCACCCATCCACTTACCCACTCATCCATCCATGCATCCATCCATCCATCCATCCATCCATCCATCCACCCAGCCACTCATTCAGACAGTCGGTCGGTCGGTCGATAAGGCAGCTGTGTTTGCATATATGGGCTAGTGCTGTTAACCCTCTACTCGTATATGGACTCAGGTGCTTCCAGGGAGCGCTGAGCAGCGTGGTGACGAGCCATTTCTGATCCTTGCACACTTTCCAGTCGTTTGCTTTTTTAATTTTTTTATTTTTCACTCATTCATTGGATCGAAATTGGGAATGAAAATGTGGCCAGGATCTGGGCCTGGGCCTGGGTCTGCCTCTGGGGTTGGGGTTCTATTATAATCTTGACTAATAGTTTGTATGCGCTTCACACTTGAGGATTAACTCTGTTGTTGCCCTCTGGCAAGGATGGTAGTCAATCGTTCCCTGGCCCGTCCTTTGTCTGTTGTTGTTTCGGGCCAAACATTTCTCACTCGTCCTGGCAATTTATGGCACGCACTTCCGCCTGGTTTTCGTCCCTTTTCGATTGCCCCTCTCCAACTCTTATGCCCATTCCCATTCTCAATCGGTCTTCCTCTTTTTTATTATACCTTTTTTTTGTTTGGCTACAAATTATAATTGCTGCCCGCTTGCCGTTTTTTTTTTTTTCGTTCTTTTTTCTGGTTGTTTGCTCTTTTTTTGGGAAACTTCACAGCTGTATGAAGGAGCGTCGAGGAGGAGTCGTTTTGATTATATTAAGTTATTAATTTGTTGAGTTGTCATGGAAGCATCGGGCCTCGGGCTTGGGTAATGGGGTAATGGATGAGCATTAGCCGCTGGGCTTTGTTTAGTCAATGGTACGAATACGAATAGATGGAGCATGGGTCTGAGATTGTGGAATGGGAGAATGGGGTGTTTCCTGCCCGGTTTTCTGTTCTCCTTACTCGGATGAGATCTCTTTTCTCTTGCGACTTCTGATTCCCTGACATTGACATTTGTTCATTGACATATTTGCTGGAGCCCTTGCGGTTGCATAGATCACACCCCACGAGAGGGGCAGCCACGCCCGGAGATAAATCACCGTTCACAAAAGCCTATCAAAAGTGGGCGGTCGTTTTGCAGTCACCCCATACAGTCCATAGAGAAAGAGGAACGGAAACCGGAAGAGCCTCGAACTGCCATCGATGTTTGAGGTTTGGCTTTTGTATGCCATTGTCCCCGTACACATTCCGAGACATTCAAGGCACGGCACTCGTAAATGCCTTTTCATTAGCATCCCATCCCATTCCATTCGCTTCCATCCCATCCCATTCAGGACGGGGACAGAACCATAGCCCGAAGGTCAGCAGTCAGCAGGAGATCGCACCGAGAACACGTCAGAGAGGAGACCAGGTAGAGAGGTAGAGATTCCCTGTCAATTCTCAGTGTCTCTGGTGCCTAATTGACATTATTAGCCCGGACCCATGCCCATGCCGAGGCAGGAGCAGGGGTAGGTTTTTGCCAGCCAAACATCTGGCCCACCCCAAAGATCGACCACAGCCTCATGTCGGGTCTAATCCAATTGCTAGAGTTGACTCTCTCCCCTCCCCCCTTTCGAAAATTTCCCCGATCATGCCGATCCGATCCGATCCGTTCCGATAAGGGTGGAATACCTGGTTAGGGGTGTTATGGGCTAGGTTAAGGGGTGTGCCAGGGCATTAATTTATTGGCATTGCTGACAAATTCGTTGTCCATTGGCAGGGATCCTTTGTCTGCCATCTCGCTAAACACAATTCTCGTCTCTCTCCCATTCTCTCCCATGCAGGCACCCAGCAGCCGGCCAGTCCTGATAGCACCTCGCCGGTTACATCGGAGGTGTCCTACACCTACATCGGTTCCAATTGCCAAACCTCGCCCGCCCTCTCCGGCGACTACAAGAGCTACAGTCGGTCGGCAGACAGTGATGCCCTGTCGGTGGGCGATGCCCTGCACACCATCCATGGCGGCGCTCCTTCTGGAGGACCCTCTGCGGCACATGCCCTACACAACAACAACAACAATAGCACCAGCAACAACAACAACCACAGCCTGAAGCACGACCCCATCAATGGGGGCGGAGGTGGAGGAGCGAGCAGCGGGCATGATGACAGCCTCAACGAGGATGGCATCGAGGAGGACATCGACGATGTGGACGATGCTGATGGCAGCGGTGGAGGCGGCAGTGGCGGCCTCAATAGCGACGGTCTGCCCAACAAGAAGCGGAAGCGCCGAGTACTCTTCACCAAGGCACAGACGTACGAACTGGAGCGACGATTTCGACAGCAGCGCTACCTGAGCGCCCCGGAGCGCGAGCACCTGGCCAGCCTCATCCGTCTGACGCCGACGCAGGTGAAGATCTGGTTCCAGAATCATCGCTACAAGACGAAGCGTGCCCAGAACGAAAAGGGATATGAGCACCCGGGCCTGCTCCATGGCCACGCCACCCACCCGCACCATCCGTCGGCCTTGCCCTCGCCAAGGCGCGTCGCCGTGCCCGTGCTTGTGCGCAATGGAAAGCCGTGCCTAGGTGACGGCTCCAAAATGGCGCCCGACTGCGTCTCGGTAAGCTCAGCCACGGCCACGGCCATGCAGAATGCGGCTGCCGCCCACCACCTGGTGGCGTTGAATGGGGCCGCCTATCAGCATGCGGCTGCCGCTGCCGCCGCAGGACTCCATGCTCATGCCCATGCCCACGCCCAGGCCCATGCCCACGTCCATCCACATGCGCACGCGCAGCGCGCCGCCTGGTGGCCCTAATACTGCTAGATAGGGAGACGGCGTGGTATCGGGGGGCATGGACACTCGAATAGTCGACAAGGAAGCGGCAGCGGTAGCGCTGGAGTTTGAGCTGGAGCTGCAGCTGGAGCTGAAGCTGGGAATTCGAACAAAACTTTGGTGCAATAATGGAACATGACATTTTCACAGCCGGCTCGCCAGGCCCCCAAAGAATGCGAAAAAGCAACAGGGAACCGAATGGGAATGGGAAAGAGAATGAAAAGGAGAAACAGCCAAAAACTAAATATGTGGACAAGGTAGAGCATAGTCAAAGTAGAAGCCTCTGTCTATCCTGTACATAAGTCAGACAAAGGAAGAAAATATATAAAACAAAACAAAAAAACTAAGAAATAGCTAGACGAGTTCTTAAAGCGGATATCATAAGTGTAAAATATAATAAGTCCCCAAAGCCCCGTGTAGCTTAAAAGCTCTTGGGCCCCCACTTAGTCATAGATTTTCTAAACCTCTACCTATAACCATTCCCAACCAATATTTACATAATTAAATAACCATATAAACATACTTTTTTTTTTGCACTAAAGTTGATAATACTTATAAAACTAGAAGTAGAAAACCTTTTTTTTTGTTTGCCTAAGTCTTTAGAATAATAATAAATCCAATTCCCAATGGAAACCCTGTAAATATACTAAATGAATAACCTATAAACTGAGTAGGAGGTCTAATAAATATATGTATATCCCAGATCGCAATGCAAATAAATCATATGTCTGTACTATATAATACCTAAAGCATAATTAGTGTTCAATTTTTTTGTAGCAAGAATTTAAAGATATGTATGCATATGTACATTTATATATTATATATAGGCACTTAGTCGTAACCGATATTTTTTTTCATATGCGTGTGAGTGTATAGCGAGTAATGGAAAAACTCTTTGAATTTATAGCGAGTAATGAGTTCATAAATGTTAGCAAGAACCCAGACAAAGACACATTGGAAAAAAACGAACACATCTATACGAACACGGACAGACACGGAGACCGGGACAAGTAAAATGTATTCGACACAGGAGCAAAGCGAAGCAACCAAAAAAGCTGCAACATACATTTTACAGATATAATAAAACTATTTACAACAATTTAAACGATAAACTGTTATATTTTATTGGATACTTATTTCGAATTTCAAGCGTGCATCGCTGGATGTGAAGTAACAAGTCCTTCAAGGGCTCAATCGTCAAAAATTCCCATTATTCCCACTAAATCCAATGAAGCACTTCGAAGTGGGACATAGCTTCATTCAGAACACTTGGAAAACAGAACATATGTACATATAAAACGAGGTGGAACGTTGTGAGTTGCTGCGGACACCGCAACTCTACAGTTATACCCGATACTAAGTCAGTATGGCTCTCCTCCGGCAGACGCCGCTAATCTTAAACGACACGACAAAGAGTGCGTGCGAGAGAGACAGAAAATCTGTCTGAGCGTGACGTCGGGCGCTGCGTAGCCACTGAAAATTGATTTCTTGCTTTTGGCTACAAAAATGATCCGATCTGATCCAGATTCAGCAATCTGATAGATATGGTCATTATCTATGATTCTGCGTTTTTAGTTTTCTCGAATGTGCAATATTGTGGATGCAACAGATTTTCGTCCTTTGTGGGGGCGCAAGGGGGTGGGGCGAAATTCTGAGATATACGTTTTATAGTGAGATCTAACAGAAGTGCGGATACCAAATTTGGTTACTCTAGCCTTAATAGTCTCTGAGATTTGTGGATGCCCCAGATTTTCGTCCTTTGCGGGGGCGGAAGGGGGTGTGGCGAAATTTGGACACGAAACGGTCAAGGTCCGATATCACAGGAGTGTGGATACCAAATTTGGTTGCTCTGAAATTGTTTTCTTGATTCTGGCTATAATAATTATACGATCTGGTTGAGATCTTACATTCTAAAACATATAATCATCCTCTACGATTCTGCGTTTTTGGTTTTATCGTATCTTTAAAAATGTGGATGCCACAGATTTTCGTCCTTTGTGGGGGCGGAAGTGGACGGGGCGAAGTTTTGAAATATTTTTGTAGCAGTGACATATCACAGAAGTCTGGGTACAAAACATCGTTGCTCTAGCTCTTATAGTCTTTGAGCACTAGGCGCTAAAGGGGACGGACAGACGGACAGACGGACGGACGGACAGACGGACAGACAGACATGGCTCAATCGACTCGGCTATTGATGCTGATCAAGAATATATATACTTTATGGGGTCGGAAACGATTCCTTCTGGACGTTACACACATCCACTTTTACCACAAATCTAATATACCCCAATACTCATTTTGAGTATCGGGTATAATAAATTCAGAAAGTATTTAATTACCTGGTAAAAGTAAAAGAAATTCAAATCCCTGCCTGACGGCTGACAATCCTATCTTTATGGAAATTTTTAGGCAACCTTTAGAGCGTTCTGTGGGCGAAAATTCAAATTGAAGCTCCGATTATTATATATGCAGAACTCTGAGTTTGCACTTTCTGATACGGTACGAGTATACTGCATTCCGAAGTAAATACATATATATATATTATGTTACAGCGTGAAGGAGCTAAGTAATGGAATGGTGAA
Source organism: Drosophila miranda (assembly GCF_003369915.1). NCBI lineage: Eukaryota > Metazoa > Arthropoda > Insecta > Diptera > Drosophilidae > Drosophila > Drosophila miranda. The sequence continues at coordinate 5,259,565 of NC_046673.1, forward strand.
AATTGAACTCAAATGATCCACTTTGTGGGATCGTAAATGCCTATACGTACACACACCGGTACTCCCATATCGTTGGGGCGAATAAACATGTTGGACACACCATAAATATGGTCTTGATTATGGTAGTTAGCTACCGTTCTGCGATTGGAACCGTAATCCATTAAGTTCAATTCTGTTGATTACGGCACCACAACAATATTCGTGGATAGCGACGGGCCGCAATAGAGCCTTTAAGCCCGATAAGCAGACGAGACCCGGGCAGAGCTGGGCAATCGGACTTTAAGCTATAATACTATCTGAAATACTCTGTCTGGTAGCTCCAATTCCGACCAAATTATCAATCGATCATGGACGTTTCATCACTTCGAATTGTGTGTAGGGGTGGTAGTCAAAATGCCGACGGAAAATCAACTGGAAGATATAGTATTTTGTCCCACTCCCCAAATCTCCCTCTATTTGTATCTCCCCCTGTGACACATTTGGCAAATAAAGAACTCGAAGTCAAGTAGATGGGCTGGAGTATCTCATAAAATAAAATGAGTGCTATTCTAATAAACGACAAATTAAATTACTCATCAGTGGAATACTCGTACTTGACTTGACCATTCAGGGCGCTGGAGTGGAGCCACATGCTCACCCACTCATCCATGTTTTCCTACCAGTCCATTCGATTCGATCGCACCCATTATGCGAGTAGTCGGAGAACATAAACAACAACACCAACAGATACAGCGGGCATAATAATGACATTTTAGCGGTATTAATAAATATCGAGTGCCTCTACCATGTACACAATACACTGCAGGAAGAACAGCAACGGCATATAGAGCAGCCTAAAGAGCGAGTACAAAAGTGCGAAATCGGTACACAGTTTTACACGGGCCATAAACTCAACAACTGCAACTGAAGTACCATAAATGTTGCCCCCTTATGTGTACCTTGTATACTGGCATACTCGTATACTGTAGAATTATACCTCTACGATCGTTGGGATCGATCGTAATGGCTCTTTAATACATCTTGAGGGGAGTACTGACCGGGCAAATCTGGTTATTGGTTAAGGAATTTTTACCTTGTTAATTAAAGCAAAACGCATTTCTGGGGATCGTCCCAGTAGATACATGTTACATTTATATTACAAAACACTTATTGCTTCTGCATCGGATCTGTCAACGCATATTTCACCCCACCGACCCATTACCCACTAGGTAATAAAACATGTAGGTTTCTACAAAGAAACGCAAAACACTTGAACAATATCGGATGTAAATTTATTATTTTTAGACTTATTGAATCATATTAAAGCAGGTGTGTAGGTATGTTTAATAGGATGTGGATGCAACCCCTAGTCTCGAAGGGGTCCCAGTACCATCTGCACTCTCGTCCATATTTTTCTGTTAAATAAATATATACAGATATAAATCGGATCAATGGTATTTACATTTTACCTCTATTAATGGCTTGTATAAAAGTGTACGTGCTGGACTGGAACGTTTTCCGATCTTGCATTAGCCATTCTAATAATTGTACATTGTAATTGATTCTTGGTTTGTGGACCCAGCACCTGCTGTCGTGCTGACTACAACGCTAATCAGGAATTAAGTATTTAATAGATTAATGTATTGTCTTAGATCTTACCAATATCCTCCGTGAGCGACTTTCAATCTGTAACAGCGATTTCCTTTGTGTGTCAGTATATGATTCTTCTTCAACAAAATGCCTCGGTTCTACTGATCAATGTTTTTGATCAATATATGCCCTACTATTAATGTTCAGCTTCAGTGGCTTGGTTCTGGGAAAGGGTTTATTAATAGCGTTATGCTGAAAGATTGCACAGATGGAAAAATCTGTGGGCGAGGCTGATCGACACTTAGAAACCAATCAACTAAAATACAGAAAAGTCATTTTATTTGTATCTCCAAAGCGGTATGCACAACTTGACCAAGGGTGACGTAGATAGCCCTGATCTGTTGAGCCGCATAAACTTCACAATGCCTATTGGATTTACTTGAAACTATATACCGTCGTTTAGGGTCTTATGCTCGGATTATAATTCCCTCTACCATATTATATCCACCACTAATTCCCGTCCTCTTATTAAATTACTAATACTCACATACCTTTCTCGTAATTAGTAATTGTAGTGGAATTTTGTATTTTGAGCGCATGTTTAGTTCTCCTAGTAATGTTTAGTTCTAAATTTCCGCGCATATTAACGCGTCGCGCGTCTTGCGGAAGCGCCCCTCGGTCGGTTTGGCGGGAGGAGGGCTGCGTTTTGCCTGGGATCCGCGCAAAACAGCCTTCTGCTAGTGTCATACGGGCCACTTGATGGTGCAGTAATTGCATCGCTTCTTGAAAGATGCAGTCATTGCATGTCAACCTCCAATCAATACCAAGGTTCACTTTACCTGATATTCATATTAGGCCGTCATTACTTGAAAAAAGGAAGGAGCAAGGAGTCCAGGTGAATTTCGTAGAAACTACACAAACAACAGAAACTCATCACGGAAATTCTTTGCAAATGATGACATTACTCCAGAAAAAGCTGGAGTTGATTGATTGAAAATTTGAGGAATAAGCCTCGAAACAGGCAGAGCTGTTATTAATTATCCTGGAAATGAGCTTAATGACACTCTTCATACAACGCGGGAAAATAGTGTATTTATAATTGAACATCTTCCATTGGAGAGATGTCAGAGGAAGCCCACCCAATTTGTGGCGCAGGAGGAGGACGATTACCGTAAATGAACAAAATTAAGATGAATAAAATTAATAAATTACAATTTCAATATAATCGACTACCGCCTATAATCGTAACTGTCTGCATTGCATGTTGCTAGGCGGCTTGCGCTTACTATCTTGTTTCCCTCCAATTTTGTTGCGCCTGCACTGCCTGATCGCCAGCAAAAATAGATTATTTCTATGCTTCGCTCCTGTCCACAGAAAGACCATCTATTACCTTTCTAGTCGGTAATAGGTATTTCATATTTCTGATCTGACTAATAGGTAGCGAAAAAGAGCAGCATCGTCGACAAACAGGGATGTTTTTTAATCTTTTCTATACGAATATCATCTCTGTTTTCCAAAGCTAAGAGTTTTATTTACTACGCTTTAGTAATAAAAGATACTAGAGTGAAGGACAGAAATGGCAAATGTTTAGAAGGAGACCCAATAATAAGTGTGTGTTGATGTTTGTGGTTGTTTGGTTGAGGCCAGCTTGTACTTTTGAAGTAAAATTCTGCCATAAGTTTTTTAGCGTGTCTCACCAAGCTATCAGTAAGTTTAAGTCAAATGAGGATTACGGGTATTAGTAATGATAGTATTGCACTACACATCACGACTAATCTTCTCTGGTCCAGTATCTGACCTCACTGCTTTAACCATAACAGCAGAAAACAGAGAATTGCACATTGAAAGTATATTTTGTCTAGATTTAGTGTTACTGAAAATGGCACTACTGAAGAGCCACAGTTCTTTGATTAATAGCACTGTGGAGACGGCTAGCCATTTTGTTTTGTATCATACTATCTCTTTCTTGCAGTTTAGATAGGACTTGAAGAAGGTGGTGTCGTAAGACCATTATTAATTCCACTGTGCTACCCATTCTCTTCACTAATCAGTTTATCTGTCATCCTCCTCTTTTTCTGTCTACAAACTAATTCTGGTAGGTGTGATCCGTGCAGATGGATCCCGAAGCGAACATCTTGGATCACAAGCAGCCGAATACAGTCTATTTCGGCGATATAATCTGAGATGAGCTTATATGAACTAATCGGAGATGATCCAAGTGGTATAATTTTCTGTATTAGTCTCGAAACCCAGCGTTCATTCGCAGTAACAGCTAGCAGTAATATTCAAAATTATTGGAGGTAAGCATACTCATTATTCACAGAACAGTCCTTTTATACTCCAATGCCAGACCCGGGTCGACTCGGGATAGCCTGGGAAACAATCTCTGCCGCAATCTGCACTCCCTCGAGTGACTCCCCTAAATCAGAACGCGTAATTAACTTTGGCCTACAATCTGCTATATAAATACATATACGTACATATCTACATATATACTATACATTCATGAACACTTGTGTACATACACATGTGCGTGTGTGTGCAGCCCCTGTCCAGATATTGGAAGCCACGAAAGGCCACTTATCGATTATTTTATTAATTGTAATCTCATTTATTTGCCCTACTCTGCGCTTTCTGTTCTGGGCTCTCTGCGTTTAATTTCTACGTTTATTTTGTGATAAATTTATTATTTGATCGGACCATATGTACACACACTTATGTATATGTCTACTCGTATACTTTAATCAATTTTTCATTACATACGACTGACTACGATGTTGTCTGTCTGTCTGTCTGTCTGTCTTTATCAATGCCAAATTTGAACGGACCCACTGCCAGTAGCGGACCCATTCGGAAAGCATCGCTGATCAAGTGCTGTAAGTACTAGACACGATCGATTGGAGCTCCTCTGTCCCAAAGCTCCACATGTTGGAGTACTCGAGCACAAGTGCCGCTGCAGTAGGGCCTAGAGTTGGATGCGCGCGAGCTTATGTTTTCCTTGATCCCATTCGATCTTGCCTTGTTCCCATTTCACATTATTTTCCTCATCAGCGGCACATAAGCTTCATAAATATGAAACTGAAAGTCATCATGATGTTAATTCTCAGTAGATGTCCGAGAACGACCTGTACGTATGCACGATGTACCTGTAACGGACTTGGAAGATTATGTGGCAGAACCATCCAAACTATAGCCAACTATGGCATCAGTTTTTTGGGTACGGTTGAAATGTTATGCCAAATAGTATTTAGCTATTTTCTGCTAAACAGAAAGGAGAATATTTTTGAGTTTATTGTAATAGTTTCGGGGCGTTATAAAGTGAAAATGAATTCAATTTTTCGCAACAAGTTGTGTAACCTTCTGTGTGTTTAAGAGCACTGAACAATTGGCATTCTTAATATGCAAAAATTATAGGCAGCCTTTCACCCTTCTACACGCCTCACAGCACAGCCATGTCTGTGGCAGTGTCTGAACAGACGAGCGAAAATACTTTCCATTTTTAAAACCCATGTCCCTTTAGTTTCCCCTTTGAGAAATGTAGGTGGTATTTTTGGTTTCCTCCTCCTCGTTAGCACTAAAAGTTCAACAGGTCCGGTTCGCAATCAGATATTTCTAAGTATTCAATTGCGAAGTATTAATTTTATTTATTGAATACTACATGCTTCAATAATTGCATGGTCAAACTTAAGACGCGATTCTAAGCAATTTTTAAAATTTTGAACTTCAAAAGTAATTCTTCCCAATTTCCTTAATACACACTTAAACCGCATTAAGGCTGTTATCGATTGCGATATTGCTGATCTATTCGCTTAAAACTGTTCAAGCTGTCTCTAAAGCTCGGTGATTTTCCCATCCTCTGGAAAGAATCGGATGGGCTCCAAATCGGATGTGTCGAATTTCCATGGTATTTCCAATTTATCCGCCATCCTAAACTTCTAGAAAAAAACATTTCTTCTCAGCACCAACACATTTTTAGTTCCTTGTTTTGGGAATCCCACCACGTATCCCACCACAGTTTTCCAGCTTTGCAGCTGCTGGATTCCTAAAACAGCGTCAAACTGATGTAGTTTATAGCAAATTATAATCTTCTTATCCATAAGCTATCTTTTCTTGGATTTCCGACTAAACTATTCTCTGGACTAACGCCTATATTTGCAGTCGGTCTCAGCGTGTTTGTCTCTCTCTCAACATATCTCTCTTAACATATTTTTGTAGCGTCTGGAGTACCTGAAGGTAGCCATATTGGACCTAGCCTGTTTCCTAATGCATGCTGATGATGAACAGCTAGAGCACCCGAGACCCCACTATTTCTTCTATCTGATCTTGACGCTCTCAATAATTGGGATTTAATAAACATTCTTCCTCTTAACTTTGCTAAATCTAATGTTATAGGTTTTCACCGCAGCAACGCTTACCTTTTTGACTCTAATCGATAACCTTTTCTTAAAATGTCTGTATAAAGTTAATGACTTTGGCATTATCCTCATAACTAATGTATGCAATATATCTGCAATTTCGAAAAAAGGCAAGGGATCCTTGGTCCTTGGTTTTATTAAAAGATCTAAGGAATTTACCGTTCCATATACCTTATTTTCAGGCCCATTTTAGAATATGCTTCATGCTTCTTACTACCTAAAATTTCAAGCTATGCTGGAGTCCAAACAATTTCTTATCTTTGCCCTCCGTTGACTTAATTGGGGCTCTTCTTATGAAAGTACACTGCGTCTTATTACCATCCACACCCTTAAAAGCCGAACCATTTGCCAGTCTTTTGAAGTCTTTACTCTTTGGCAAGGTAGAATCCGGGGCCCACATCAGTCTTATTAGTTTTCTGTCCCGTACCGCCCGATTAGGCATTACTTTCCATGACTTTAACTCTGTCATTTTAACTACTCTGAACATGTATTTTTTCGTAATACATTTCTCTATTTTTTGTTTTTTGACCCTGTGCTATGAAGGTCAAAAATACTTTAATGAGTAATTTAATTCAATTTAACTTTTTTCGTTACTTTTTGGGACATTGGCTATTCTCAGAAAATAAATCTGTTTTTTGTTTTTGTTTTTCTGTGTCCACCTGATAATATACATAGCTCAGTTAAGTAAGTTTCCCCTGACAGGTTAACTGTCCAATAGCAATAAACAATAAACGAAAAGGTAACGGTAAGTGCTACGCGTTTCGTTAAGATGGTTCCTCACGAAAAATCATTGTAACATGTATCTCCCACAGAAAGCAACCCTAGGGGAATCCATAAAAGCTTGGCTGCATCCAAAAGCTTGCTCCCACTCGAGGAATTCATTCGGGCCTATTTGGTATCACCTGCTCCCCGACGGACCCCCCTCGAGCTGTGTCAGCACACTGATAAGCCGGCACGTTTGCCCCTGAAATGACGGTCATGCATGCCTGACCACTCACCGGGGACGGAGAAGTAGCGAGCAAGCTCTGCCCGAGCAGAGCAGAGCAGTGCAGAGCGGATCGGATCGAAACGAAACGATCGACCAAATAACTGTCCTCGCATTTGTGAGACATATCGGTGATATGGGCAGAAGAGGAGGAGGGGCCCCTCAGGCAGGTGGATCGGGTGCGGCAATCAGCCTGGCGTAGCGTGTAAGCGTCGAGCGTTGTCCAACAGTCAGCCGGGTACGGTACGGCTTATCGCTGGGAGGAGACGGTGGAAATATTATTATATTATTTCACGATTGTGCCAACTAGCGCTGGTGCTGCTGCTGCTTCTGTGGGCCCCGGCAATATCAGTCCCCTGTGCGGCCCAGTCCGCACCTAATCTAGATCATTGAATCGTATTGAAATGTACTCGCCGGCCATATACGGGCGGAGTAATCAACATCCTGTCCGATTCGCGATACGCGCTCTGGCTGTATGCAAATCATTAATCGACGATTACGGGCTGTACTTGGGTTGGATTGCTGCTACCCCCAGCCATTATTCTTATCCAAGCAGTCAAGCGATTGGTTTATGACCAGACTACTTGCACACGCACTCGAAATCGGGCTGGGACTCGCCATGCGAGTGGGTTATGGGCACCAATTATGTACTTCTGGTAATTTGCTTTGCCACTGCGGCAGTTGGAGTGGTTCTATGAGGTAGAGATACTTACATTCTCTAGAAAATCAGAAACTATTTCTCCCGTTGTTTCTGAGATTTATGTAATTTTCTAACTTTTAACATCTATGGAATGTACAGAATTTACAGTACAAATCAAAGGTATAATAAATATAATTTACGGATTACGGCTTCATCGTACTAAGTCATCTGTTTAGCTCTTCAAAAGAATTTCCAACAAATTAACGATTAATATCGTGCCTTATTAATATTTTTAGATCTTCCTCAGATATTGATCTGATATTCTGAAATAAAATACCTTTTTCATAGCCTACGTCTGCGTCATTGCGTTTTGCCGGAGACGTAGTTCTTTTTACAGAGGAAAGCATAGGTCACAAACACAGATGTGTTTATTCGAAATATTCGATTATTTAGTCGAAAAATAGCAGATCAAAAGTACAAATTTTTGGCGCGTAAAAAGGTGAAAGTATATGTGCATTTAATCCTTAAAAAAAATACGTAAAACTAATTGTTTCAGCAGACAAGATATTTATGTGAGCCCCACAGCTGGGTATATGGGAGGAGAACATCCATGGCTTTCACGGTGTAATGACGAACTCCCACAAACTCTACAAAGAAATGGCTGAAAATAATAAATAAATATGAGCATCAAGTCTCTTTCGTCCATTATCCTGTCATTTTCCATACTTTTGTTGTTGATATCCTCCTCATCAAACACAATCATGACGCAATAGCTGCGTCCGCAATACGAGCTTTTTATTTTGGCTCAAATAGCGGAATTCTTCTTTATTCTCCAAATAAAGAGCTATGAGAAGTTTTGTGTTGCTGGGCATCCAGCTGTTTGTTCCAATATCGATAGTTTGTGATAGTTTCGCGATAGAAAGCTATGCATAATACGCGTTCACCAGCACTCAAAACATGATGGATGCAATTCTGAACTGATTCACTGAGCGCTGATCAATTTGTACTGGTTCTGCATCATTCGGTTATTCGGATATCGATGGCAAGTGGCAAGAAGGCACTGTAACAAGGCTATAAAATGGTGTTAAGAAGCCGAATCACGTACAAGTAAGTAATTGGTATAGCTGAGTATATAGATTTGTGATTTTAGTAATTTTGCTTTTCTTACACCAATCTTTGAACAAATCTTTCGCAGTCCCATTAGATGTGCAACCTATCTGCATACGTTGGCAGCGCTATTCAAACGGCGTGCTTTGACAAAACGTGAGCAAGAGGAATAACTTTTACGGGAACTTTCAATTTCGATTAAGTTATATCCCTCTCAGGAAAGTGTGTTTATTGTGTTTATTGCAAACTTCCAATATTCTTTATTTCCCATTAGAAACATATTTTTTAGCTTAACCCAAAATACTTGCAATGGGGTTCAAATCTGACCCCAGAACGGCCCAATCTATTACATTAATGTAAAGTATTCTTTCCTTTCTTTCGCATAATTGTTTCTTAGATATCAACATAGACATGTTGATCCATCACCATGTGCCATGTATTATATCTCCTTCTCAATACGAATATCAAGCCCATGATGCTTGTCCCTCTAATTAATATTATTTAATTTACGGTCTATGGGCACTCAATTTATATGCTTGTAATCAAGATCTGCAGGTACTTGCCAATTTTTTAAAATGCTTTTTAGCTCTTTGGCCGGATTAAATGGGTCCTTATTGCACTCACGGACCAGTAGTTTTACCAGAAAAAGCCCATATTTCTTCCACGTGTTTCTGGTTGGTAATATATTTTAAAGCATTTGCCATTCATTGCGAATCAGTTTATTTAACAACCGGCTATTTGCCCCACCTTAGCATAGGTGTTGTCTTCTTAAATAAATGTTTTCATCCTTTGGCTTTTTTCATCACTAAAGCGTTATTAGTGCTATTTTTGTTGGTGTTGCATTTCGCTCCCCTTTCGCAAAATGGTCAAGCAAAATAAGAACCGCTATAATTGAAAGAGGAAACACACTTTTCTCAGAGAGGAGACAAACCTACTTGATATAACAGTAAAGTACAACAAATGTTGGACAGTGGTCATGTTTTTAAACAATAAAGACTGTTGTACCCAGCAGTGCTTTTTTTCGCCGCCACTGTATGTACTAGTTTAGATATCTATTTTAAGTAGAATGGTCCCTGCCCTATGGTGTAGGGCATGTAGGTTCCCTCATGTAGGCATCCTTAAGCTTCGATCTAGTTGCCCGGTTCGCTTTTTTGATCACAGTCCCAGCTGTGCTCGTAGCCGCAGGCCAAATACATTGGTTCTTTGTTGCATGGTCCGTAGGGAGCCCTTTGTGTCAGGGGCAGGCCAGAACAAAGTCGCGAACGCAATTCTAATTAGCCAATGCCGGGCAATAAGCCGCCGGAAAGAAAGCGCCCAGTGGGGCGTCTGGCTGGGATGAAGTTGGCTGAAGATTGGCTGGATGGGTGGTTGAGGCCGTCGCCGTCCCCTTTGTGGGCTCGCTGGAAAATCAAATCAAATTAAGTCGAAAGTTGATGGCGCATTTTACAGTTCTGGGCGTTTGTGCGGAGTGGGAATTGAATGGGGGACTGGGCTTGAGACTGGGTCTCGGACTGAGACTGAGACTGCCGCGAGGTGGAACGTGGGTGCACGTTGAGGCAACGTTTTTAATAATGTTGTTGCTCATTTCGCGGCCATCGTCATTATCTGCATGTAATTTCTCATTTTCATAGTCAATTAAGTCAATCACACGCCCTTTTAGCCACCGCAAGCGTTAGCCCGCCGCCCTCGAGGCTGCCTCCATGGCGTTGGAAACACTGAAAGCCACCCTGCAACACAATTAACACGTTGTCGTTACTGATTCTCTTGGTCCTATTGTTGCTGGTGGTGTGTTTCCGTTGTTGCTGTTGCTGCCAATAAATGGGACTGGGCCGGACGCCCTCCCGCAGCTCTGGGCTATACCCTTGCAGAGGGTATCATAGATGTTCCCTGAACAATGAAACTGGAGAAGCTATCGAATGAAAGCTTCATGAATATTTGAGAAGACAGTAAAGACATCTGCAAGGCGGCTATCATGGAGAATAAATTGTTAAATATAACGACCTTTGAGTAGATCAGATCCACTAAATCTTCCCCTGCCATCGTGATCCTGGTCCAGAAATCGAATATGAGACATTTTATTTAAATAATGTGATGTATTTGTTATACATATCCGTTAATATTTTGATGAATTTTTCTCATCTATAATGTGAACGTAGTGCTTAGCCCCACAGATATAATTGTTGTAAGCACTCGTACATTTAATATGAAGACGAGGCAAATAACGCTTAAGGCTATGCGAATATTAATCGGCCAGAAAGTAAATGTCTGAAAGAAAGACTAGATATTTTACCTTAAACTAATCGATCGCTGGAAAATGATGTTAAATTTAAATGAAATTCGGCCTGTAATAATTAAAGTCGTTGCTGATGGAATTATCCTTTGTCATCCTCTATACACTAAGTGTAGTGTATGTTCTTCTGCGGCCAGGCAAACGCAAAACACCTCCATCCTTTTCTGTTTATTTGTAATGCAATTCGGCAGCGCGTTTATTGCTCAATTTCCATCGACGACGAGCGTTGGCCAAGAATAGTGGGAATAGGAATTACGTATTCATATGGCCGGGATCATCGATGGTTGGATGTTTGGATGGTTGGGAATGACGGTGACGACGGGTGATGGTTGATGGACGATGACTTGGAAAAAGGAACAGTCATCCCCTCAGCCCAGCACCCTCACCCTCACCCTCACTACACCCCTGCCTACAATTCCACCTCCACCCCACCCAATCTAAAGAATAGAACCCATAGAATCATCCCCGTGGCAGCGAGTGGGGTGGGCAATAACTGTAACAATTTCAAGCACTAAAACGACACGTGGCAGCTGCTTTTAAAATTGAATTTCCTGCATGTAATCTTGTCCAGAGTCAATTGTTTTTGTGTGTGGGTTTTTCCAGTCCACCCAACCCTACCTTCCTCCCACACCTCATTCTACGTCCGCATCCTAATCCTCCTGCTGCCGTTTTCCGTGTTGTTGCACGTGCAGCTTGCTCTTCCCGGCTCTGTTTTGTGGGTGGGTTTTTGTTCTATGGGTGTGCATTGGCCACACTTTCTTATTTATGAAGATGCGGCCAATATGTTGACGGTTTGCTGACCCACAGCTACGGCCACGAGGTGGGGTGACGTGGGATACATGGTTTACTTTTTGGGTGTGAATGAGGCCTTTTCCATTCACAGATTGACTTTCTAATGGGGTGTGAAGAATGTGGTCGGTGGATGGGAAGGGAAGGTTCCGTGAGTGCCAGGAGGAGTTGACACGGATATGATGGGATAACATGGATAAGCAGGTCTTTGCGGGCACATAAATGGTTAATTATTTAATCGATGGAGACATTAAATGATCCTGAATGAGGCATGAATATCGAATCAGGCAACGGTCCAGATCGGAGGCAGACTGGGGTTCTCTGGATTTGAGTCCCGACAGTCGGGACTCAAGCACCTAAGATCCAACTATACAAATCTAAAATAATTTAAAAAAATTATGCTTAGACTCTAAATATTTATATTACTTAAAAACAAGACATCTTTTGTTGAATTTATAGTCATATATCGAATAATAGCTCATCCAGATAAAAGCTTTCGAAAACCTGCTAAAAATTGGTTTAATATACAGTAATAGCATTCATCTTTCACCGATTCCCACACAGAACCCATGTTAATAACTCGATTGCCAGATCCAATTAACATGTCAATAGGGCAGATCCCGATTCTGGCCAAGAGAGCCTCCGATTGAAGTAACCCTTAATGGACAGATAATGGCAAACAGAGGCGGGAAGAGAGACAGAAGTTGCGTGCGGAGACGTGAAACGTGCCGCCATTAAAAAAGCCACGTAACATCAATTTAAATATTGCATTACATAATGATTTGCATAACAGGCGCACGCACACACCCCTTCCCCAAACACCCACCTCCTGGCACACCCGCAACCATAACCATCGAAATCACAGACAAAACAGAGGGGAAACCCCATTAAAGTAATATAAATTTGCACTTTCACATGACCCGGCGCCGTCTCTGGTGGTTGCTGTGGTGTCGATCGACTCGACTAATTTGAATATGAGCACTGCCAGGGCCGTTCTGTGCCGTGTGTGTGCGCCCCGTCCTTCCCACGATATCGATACGAGTCCTGGTCGGGCCTGGATGGGGGACAAACCATTAGCAGCAGACAAAAGAACCAGTCGCAAGTCACCTGTGGGGACTGGGAACCCGAATCCCCTTTCGATGGTCAGATTCCATGCTCGGAGTACTCCGAAATCCTACAGCACTTGGCAGAGTTCAACCTTTTTGGCCTTTTATTGCATTATTATTGTTAAATAAACAAAATTCAACAAACAAAGCCAATATTTTCCCCGATCGCGGCAGTCTGGGCACAGACACTGCACTGGGAGCTGGAATGGAGAGAAATCAATCAATGGAAAGGCTTCTCAGTGGCAGCAATTAGCTAGCACCCTGGGCCACAGATCACCCCGAACGGAAGTCCTTAAAAGGGTTGCCTTGGAGTGTGTCCTATCCGCCGTGTGTGCCGCCTAATTGCGCGGGAGTTGGCTGTGGAGTGGGTTGCGGGTCACGAAAGGGTTCGTCCCGTAATTCGAGTAGACACGCTCCAACAGAGCTGGTCGAGTGGGCCCCTGGAGAGGCTGTGGCCTACGAGGGCGGGTCAGACCCTATCCTCCGTATAAGCCTGCCACCTGTCCAGGTCCGGCAGAGTCGAGAGGGATGTTTTATCTTTAGAAAATGATTTCAGTTGGAAAAAACTTTCGGGAAACGAATCAATAAGCGCATAAAATATGTGAACTTCTGAGTAAATTTCAGAAATGTATCTCTATTAAAAATTCAGACTGAAGAGTGGGTTCATGGGGTTTAATATTTTTAGACACCTTCTATTTTTAGCGGAAAAATGGAAAGATATAAAATATTTTAAAATTCTAGTCAAATAGGGCATAGATAAAGAGGATAAGCTGAGTGCAATAATTGTCACTAGACCATTACTAGCGACCATTACTCTATATTTTTCTCATCTCTCATGTCAAGCTCGAGCAAAATTGAAAGAGATCGCGGACTGACTGACTGAGCACCGAGTAGAGACGCGGCCCTTTCCGCGGCTCACAACGTTCTCGCTTTCATCTTTCCAAAGGTTAGGGATCTACGGATTCCTGGATGCCCCAATAATGTTTGGGCTCAATTGAAAGGTCCACTTGTATTTCATCCGATCAAAACTTGCTTCATACTTAATTAAACTAATTTGTAAATTTCAAGTATGAACATTTGAATATCTGATTCAATAATACACGTATCAAACATTATTTTCCCTCGCTTTCAGATCTTACCTGGACTTTCGGGAGACAATTCCATTCAGTCCTTACCTTTTCAATTTAGAACTCCACACTCTGGATAACTCAAGAGATATTTCCATATATGAAGGTCTTGCTTTGACTCCAGTTAAATCCAAAGAGACATTAGCATATGGTCTTCCCCTCTACTTTAGAGAACTCACATGAGATTCCCATTCTTCTGACACACTGAAAGTGGCATAAAGAAAGAACTTCCATACATCAACCCGGCCCAGTTCAACCCACACGCCCGGACAAGCCAACCCGGACACAATGGGAAGGACCTTGGAGAAGGAGCCAACGAAGTGGTCAGCACATCCATTCATAAATCAGATCCCAGGGCCAAAAGAGATGGGGGCAGGGCTGCACAACAGAAGCCGGACAATTGACGTCAACAATAAGTAACAATGATGTCAACTTGTAATTGAATTGATTGACAATATTTTATGTGAAACTATACCGAGAGTGGAGCTGCCAGCGAAGGGCAGACACATCCGGTCGAGAGCGGCTGGCCCCGGGTGGACCCTTAATGACAAAATTTGTTTAGATTAGCATTAATAGATGGGCGGCGAGAATGGTGGGGTAGTAGTTGCAGGGTTGAACCACTGTGTGAGTGGCCATAAAAAACGATAAGAAGATTCAATAAAAATACTTTAAGCGGAAAAACAAGCTTGAATGCCGATCAAAAAAATAAAGAACAGAAAACAGGGAAGCAGGGAAACAAACCGAAGATGTGGACGAAGAAGGGTCACGAATAGAGCTCCGCCCAGGCGATTTTGCAAGGGGAGTGGAACTGTGAACCAAGAATCAGCAACAAGGACATGGACATGGGCAACATGTGCAGGACACCCCCTGAGCGCTGGGCATTGCGCTTTTTAGCTAATGAAATCGTTTGCTAAATGAAACGTGAACAGTCAAATCAAATGAATCTCGGCAGCCGAGAAGCCGGGAAGCCGGGCAGCGGAAGCGGAAATGTGTCGCCGTTCAGTGGCAGACCAGAAGAGAAGGGCCGCGGGAGCAACAAGAGCCATTACAAATAGCTGAAAACTTTAAAATCGCATCTCGAGACTCGAGCAGCAACTGCGGTTACAGAATCCAATTTAAATCCACTTGAAAAGCAAAGTTTCCTCCGGATTTATATTCGGATTTGGATTCGAATTCGGATTTGATGTGCGGCTAACTGTGTGTGCGCTTCCGTTTCCGCTTCAGCGGTGGAAGAGGGGCTAGAGCTGGGCTGTGGTCCGCTGTGGTTCGGCTATGCGATTAATTTGTTGATTTATTCGCAACGGAAGGGTTGCTTAATTCGTGCTGACGGCCTTTTTATTTATTTACGGGAATAACCATTACTCCTCCCGTTCGACTCCTAGCAAAACAAAAGTCGCGCTTCGCCGGAGTTTGACCCCGGGTCGGACAGGTTGATCGGGGTATTCCAAGCCCAAGCTTAACAAAACGTATCTTTCACGGCTGCTATGGGTAGTCTGGAGTTAGGGATGGCATCATACAGAAGCAATAGCCAAAATGGTCTTGCTATCCATAGATGCATATGTGGGTCCACAGATTCATTTCAATCCAATCATTTAATGTATATATATTGGCTAGTACCCAATATAGCTTATGATATTGTTAGGTATTATATTAATATCTATATACGGTCACACCATCCAAGTGAGATAGAATAAAAGAGAATCTTGAAGACAACGCGTGCTTAAGTCTGAGTGTCAATACACTACAGATATAAATAAAGCTTGGATATTTCAATAAAAAAATGTTGTTACTTAAATGTATTCCCTAGAGGGACTATATAAATACCGAGAGAAAAAAGCCCTGAAATTCGAATATTTTCAGTTAGATTCAAACATTTATGCCATTCATTTGCCCCGAGAGTGGAAATATTAAAATTGAAATGTTTTCAATTACATTTAGACATTAATATGAATATTTACTTTACAAGAATTTAAATGAAATCATGGATTATATTACTTTCGATCCATTAATTGGGCAGTTTTCCACAATCTCCAGCTATAGCCTTTCAATACCCACTAATTATATAGCTGTACCGATAAATGTATGGATATGTCCCTGTACAGGGCAGGGTATCAGCTTTGTCACTCAATTATCCGGCTAGTGCCCCTGCTTCAGACACCCTGAAGAGAATAATTTTTAACGGGCCAAAAACTTTATCGTGGATCCTTTTATTTTGATTCATTTTTCTTGCCTTCCTTCGGTTTCTCTTTGGGTTTCGGTTACAGTGTTGGTGTTGGAGTCGTTTTGGTTTTGCATATGCACAAAAGTTGTTGTCGGACTGTTGTCGGTGGCTCAGCAGCCAATTACTGCACTGAGCAGAGAGACACACATAAATATTCCCAGTCAGGACAGCCAGAGTCCTCGTTCCGTGGTCCTTTTGGTCCCGCTAGATTTGTATACTTGTTGTCTGGTTATCAACTCGCTTCCGGAACTTAATGGCCTGAATCCTTTTGCTGCCTTGATTTGACTTTCCGTGCACCAGCCCCAAAGCCCACACACAACCGGTCGCCAGGCTGGGTGCATTGGCCTGTGAGAGCCGGCTAACCCTTGGAATAGTCAAATGAAGTCATCGGAAGCATTGGATTAGATTAAATAAGCAATCCATGAGCGAGTTAGGTACATGTTAAGCTTGAAGCCTGGGCATTCTTCATGATATGGCATATTGGATATGGGAGAGCGATGAGCCGCAAAAAACTTAGATTGAAAACCAAGAAACTCTTTTCGAAATTTATGTTTACAATATTTCAAAAGATACCCAACAGATTTATTCATCCAACAAGGGATTACCACAGAGTATTCCATTATATCGCTATATTTATCGAATATCTTTTCAGATACATATATACAACTTTTGGCATCCAGAGATAGGAATAGATAATTATTCTCCTCTCGCTGGATCGTTTATCTTCCAGCAGTTTGTACAAAGTATATCATTTCGGCCAGTTGAGTTACGGCGTTTTACGAGCCAGAGCCAAATGCTGGCCAGGATGAAGGACGATGGCTGCCAGGAGTCCATCCATAACAGTATTCCCCAACCTATTCCGGGACCTTTTGTTTGGGCTGACTTCGGTTTTGCTTTGTTTTTAATGCGCTTTTGATGAAGCCATCATGTCACATTACATCAAACAAACCAAACAGAACACAGCAGAACACAATGAAACGGAACAAAGGGAGAAATAAAATCAAATATATCAGACCAGGCAAACACACAGAGGTCCTGGGTTCGTTCTGGGCTCGCCTTGAGCCCTCGTCCTGCGTGAGGGTGTTAAGGCAACAAACAACACGGTCCCAGGACGAGCCCAAGTCATCCCGGATTTTGGCCATTTAGCCGCAGCAGCTCGAAAATCTCATAAACACTTTGCTCGGCACAAATTGAAATCTGGTTAGCAGGGGGCGGGCAGGAGAAAAGTGGGTTGCTTCAGAAGGACAGGGGGAGGTTGCTGGAGGAGAGGAGGTGGTTGCACAATGGCTGTATGGGTGGGGTGGTAAGCAAACATTGACACGCCATTCAAGCCGGGAGGCGGGGGCAAATCAAAATCAGCTAAGCAAGTGGGGCAAGCGGAAAGAATGCCGGAGCAGGGGCGGGGTGACTGGACTGGGGTGTTAGGTGGGTGGAGGCAAGGAAAACGTTTAGCCTTGATGCGCATTAGCCGAGGACACATTCAGTTCAGTCTCTTGTGGAGCTGAGAGTGATTCGCCTGTTATCCCCAGGAACTGATGGACTGGCCAAAGCCGTGGCAAAAGGATTGCCCGGGACATACCACATTTTATTGACATTTTTATGGAGGATCGTTATGGGGAACGTTTAGAAGGGGTTTTTTTACGATAGCTTCTCAAAAAACGCTAAGATTATATCATTTTACTGCTACTAAAGATTGCAAGAAATTTTCAATATAAATTGAAAATGTTTCAAAAATAAAATTTTTTTTTTAACTTTTTAGCGATTTGATCGAGCTATGGATATGGATGAAACAGGTAGTTTCTGACTCAGTTAGGCCAATAATCAAAGATCATTTCCCCTTGAATATCGCACCAAATTCCATATCCATTTAATTGCTGTTCTCTAAGTACTCTCGATAATCCCCATCTGGATTGAGTCAAGTATCAGCCCTCAGCAATTGACTGGGAAGCAGTAAAAAAGTGAATTGCATTTGTCTAATCATAATTTATGGACCCTTTGGTCAACGACTTCCACCAACTTGTTCAGATTTGAGATCTGTTGAGAATGAGGCTGGCCAGGCTCATCGGCAGGGTCAGGGGCAGGAACAGGAACAGAGTCTGAGGAACGACGACAGTGACAGGCACTCCATTCATTCTTTGTGTGTGGGTTTCTGTCCATTGTGACTGTCATTGCATCTCTTCGATCCGGCCCGACCCGTCCTGGCCCTCTCCTCTGGTTGTCCATTTTTTAGTACTTCCTCAAGAACAACACAATAGCCTGGCTCTGTGGCAATGTGTCATGCTTGTTGATTTGTAAGGATGCAGTGCAGCCGCTTGAATTGTATTGACCGGAAAATCATAAAGCTCTTTGTCCCACACGAAAAAGAGAGACAGAGAGGAAATCAAATCGAAGCAGCCTCGTCATGGCTGGACATCATTTGGTCCGTTTTGGTTGGGTTCTGTTCGAATCTGCTCTTTTCGGTGTGGATGGTGGATTGGATTGAATTGAATGGGAGCTGCTGCTGAAACCGGAAATGTTGCCCCGTGTATTTAATCTCTCTGTCTCTCTGCCGCTCTTCGATTTCCCATTTCCCATTACTCGATTATAATCCTTTCATTCCCCTTGTTCGTTGTTGGAGTTTTCTTGTAAAAAGTCTCCGATTCTCGCTTCCGCCGCAAAAGTTGCTCGTTGTTCTGTCTTTCTCAGATCGGCATCATCATGAGCATCATCATTATTATGGAAAATTTTGTATAAGTTGACGGGCAGTAAACAGGATTTGACTGCAGGCAATCGGAAATGCTAAGAAGTCTATGTTCCAGAGGGATCAAAATTACCATTCAACAATCGGAACGGGAAGTCAATTTTTTTTCCTTCATGTGTGGTCGGGCTTTTCTTTCTTTGCGACAGCGAGGAATGTGGAGCAAGTGAAAAATCTGATCCAGGTTAAATTTTTCGCGTATACTGTACTATGTACAGTGTACAGTGTACAGTGGAGAAGCCTTTTATGGAGCGACGAAACTAAAATAAATTTATTAGGGAATGAATGTGAAAGCAATGTAGGAAGCCTTAAAAGACGGAACTTTGATCCATGTTTCACAAAAAAAATTTGTCAAACATGGAGGTGCCAGTTAAAGATATGGGGCTGCTCATCCTGGTACGGCGTAGGTCCATTTTTCCTGACAACGAACAGAATGGACGCTGAGCAATACAAACCCAGATTGCAGACAGTTATGCTATCTTATGCTGAAGAAAACATGAGTTTCCATTGGATATTTAAGTAATATAACGACCCAAGGCACACATCCAAGCTTTTGACCAAATTTTTTGAGGACCAAACAATAGACTTTTAAAGTGGCTTCTTAAATTTTCCGACTTAAATCCAATCGAAAACTTGTGGGCAGATTTACGAAACAAAATTAGCTAAGTTTTCATTTTCAAATAATCAAAAATTATGCGAGGGCATCCAAAAATTGCGGTATGAGACACCTGCCAGACGCTTATTAAAAGTACGCCAAAAATAATTATAAAGGTGACAAAAAATAAAGGTGGATACATCGGATATTAACTATCAAATCCCATTTAGGCAACAAAAAAATAATAATAACCAGTTAACAAACTTTTTTCATAACAATACTTGAAGTGTACCTATTATTTTGAGCAGCATGATATTGACTGTGAAGTACAAATGGATCTATTTTCTTTTATAACATTATCTTATAATATAATATTTGATTGAAAACAGATACTTAAGGAATAGTTGAGAACTAATTTTAAGTTTAATATATTGCATAAAACCGTTTTCTGTTATGTTAAAGCTTACGTAGATGTGTGTACCTATTATTATGATCAAGTGTGTATGTACCCCATTTAGTAATAAGAAACCCATTTGAATGTATTTCTTAAATTAGTTTTTTGAGAAAAACTTAACTTTAGTAAATAAAATAAATAATTATAATGGAACCGAAGATTATCCGTAAAAATTAAATATAGCTTATAATAGTTTCGGTCTCTGTTAAAATTTCTTTTTAATACGTTCCATGTTTAATCTAAATATAAAACACTTTAAAATAAATATACAATATTAAATTTTTAGGAAATATATATAATTCAAATATGAAAATATCTAATTAAAATATGAAGTATATTTATTTAAAATATGAAATTGAATATTTATTTATTTAGGCATACATATTGAAATATACGTGTAGCTATTCGGTGCTCGGGGATTTTTTCTCTAGGTGTGGAATATTATTAAAGACTTTGAGGTCTTATAGTGTTTCGTTTTTATTCCATGAGGTTATTGTAGATTTTGGCGAAAATCCAATAGCTACAAGAAGTTTTTAAGTGGTTTTCACATGTACCCAAGGAAGTATTTGGGACCAATATTAGACCAAGAGTAGTTATTAATTTGTTTATATTTTCCGATGAGCTAAAAATCCCCAATGGAGCATACAGAGGCTCAGTTTTTGTCAATGAACATTTTTTTTTACAACTAATAGAATACTGTGTAGTCTAATTGATCTGACGCCAGCACTGATCTAAACTTCCCCACCTTTCCTTTGCTTTCCAGCTCGATTAGCTTTACTTGTTGTTCCCTCGTGGCTTCCATGGCAAATGACCCATAAATGACACGCACACAAAACAATTTCCCTCTGCCTGTGTTGGCCCGACTTGACCTGACCTGAATGAGCAATGTCCGCCCAATCCACATCCCACTATCCGCAATCCACAATCCATCTGCCATGTCCCATGTCCCGTATCTCGCACCCAAAACCATTCACCACTCATATCCATATTCGCCATCACGTGCTGTGACTCCTGCTCCGGTTGGAGCATATGGACTGCCTGGCTTATCCATTTATGAGTGCACATTAACCATTATGATTTATACATACGAACATATACTCTTCGTATGCGTATGCGTATGCGTATGCGTGTGTGCATGTGTGTTGGCCAGAAGCTCCGGGTGGGAGGCAAGGACGAGCGTCGTCCGGTAAGTGCCGCTGTGCAGTTGAGTGGAAACTATAGATAATATTTTTATAGTTGCACTGCCTTTGGGCGAATGAAAGGAAACTTACTGACTGAATCAATGACTAAATGACTGACGAGTGACCGACTGAGAGAGAGTCAGTATGTTTTTTTACCCAGGTAGAGGATAATTTGTTTCCAAATTGCAGCTTTATGTGGTTTACCTATCTCAGCCACATTTGATCAAAATCAGGCTGCTAGAACATATATAGAGCTGGCATAGGAATAATCAGTCGTGGATCCATTTTTGTGAGAAAATGTTTGGTTTTGAGGGAAAAGCAACGAAACTCCATATACTATGCCAAATTGGATCGAAGTGGAATGACTACTAGTATACGAATATACTCGTAAAGCTGCCTTAGGAATGATGGATCTTTAAAGGGTATTAAAAGCTTTGGCCCCCAAAGCCAGACCTCCTTCCTTGTTGTATATTAAAATGTTTGGCGCATTGAAATGTATTTTTGTCGATTTCTTGATTTATGACAAAGCGTTTTTGGTCCTTTATTCCACCACCAGTCGTAGTGGTCGTCTGTCGCTGGTCAGCAAATGGTGCGTCAGCGTTTAATTTCATTTTGCGACATGTGCCGGACATTAAGGAGCGCGAGAGAGATACCAGAAAGAGTGTACCCGGCAAGCAGCCGCCTAATTGACAGATACGATTTGCTGTAGCTTTTGTCCTAGCCAGAAAATGCCACAGAGGGAGTTTGAATGGAGCGCCGCTACTTGAAGGTGCGTCCCGTCCCGACTACGTGTCGTTGGCTTGACCAGAAGGACTAGAGCTCGGACACGGACACTGGGACTGATGTGCATTTGATTCCATTTCGAGCAGCTGAGGGAGTCAAGCAAATCCTTACAACTGGCTCGAGGATTTCAATATATAAAACGAATGAGACTGCACAATGTTATTACAATTAAGCAAAGGGTTATCCAAATGGGAAAATAGCTGAGGTTCGAAGAATACTCGTATCCGATCCGATGTATTAAGTGTTACATTTGGGACAAAAAAGTTTGTTGCCAATCTCTATATATCCATCTATCTATCTATTCCATATTCTAGTCCTCTAAAAAATTGTGTTTCTTATGCACAGCATAGAGAGGTTCGAAAATGAACATCCCAAGAAATAAAACCAAAGGCGGATTGTGTCAGTGGGTCTTCTTTAAGATATTGGTTTAAATATATCGAAATTCATGTCGACTTCGTATGTCTCCCACATGAAACAGCACTCTGACTCCCCAATCGACATTCGGAGCGCGAAAAATACATTTACATTTTACATACGAAATTGTCGTTCAATTTTTTCATTTGGGGAATACTTTTGGGGCTGTGGATAAAATATATGATGGTGTATATTTAATTGAAACGGCGTGTAATCTGTCACTTTTTCTGTTCTGACAACCCCACTTATCCAACATTTTATCTATTCGCCCAAAATACAGACTGAGGTTGCCAAAAAAAAATGGTCTACAAATTTGCAGGACTTTTCTTTAAGGTTCATCAGCACTGTGCTTGCAGTTGTCGGCCAGATCGACATTTGTTGACCAGCTTTTGTTGTTTCGTCTGAAAATAAAGTTTTGATGAGCCACAATCCTGCACTCCTGCAAAGCGACAGAGAGGTCCACGTGATGCATCACATTTCAGCAGGATCTCACTATCAGCAGAAGAAAAACTATGTAAATACGGAGGGTTATTTCGGACAAGAAGCAGAAATAAAAAGTTCACGAACAAAAAAAATCATTTTCATTAGGATTCAACTTTTTTTCAATATTTTTATACCCGATACTCAAAATGAGTATTGGGGTATATTAGATTTGTGGTAAAAGTGGATGTGTGTAACGTCCAGAAGGAATCGTTTCCGACCCCATAAAGTATATATATTCTTGATCAGCATCAATAGCCGAGTCGATTGAGCCATGTCTGTCTGTCCGTCTGTCCGTCCCCTTCAGCGCCTAGTGCTCAAAGACTATAAAAGCTAGAGCAACGATGTTTTGTATCCAGACTTCTGTGATATGTCACTGCTCCAAAAATATTTCAAAACTTCGCCCCGCCCACTTCCGCCCCCACAAAGGACGAAAATCTGTGGCATCCACATTTTTAAAGATACGATAAAACCAAAAACGCAGAATCGTAGAGGATGACTATATGTTTTAGAATGTAAGATCTCAACCAGATCGTATAATTATTATAGCCAGAATCAAGAAAACAATTTCATTCTTTCTCGCTCTGTCTCTCTCTAACACACAGGTTTCATGGTCGGTTTTGCCAATTGCAAAATATGAGTTCAAGGATCTCAGAACCTATAAGAGCCAGAGCAACCAAATTTGGTATCCACACTCCTGTGATCACGGACCTTGACCGTTTCGTGTCCAAATTTCGCCACACCCCCTTCCGCCCCCGCAAAGGACGAAAATCTGGGGCATCCACAAATCTCAGAGACTATTAAGGCTAGAGTAACCAAATTTGGTATCCGCACTTCTGTTAGATCTCACTATAAAACGTATATCTCAGAATTTCGCCCCACCCCCTTCCGCCCCCACAAAGGACGAAAATCTGTTGCATCCACAATATTGCACATTCGAGAAAACTAAAAACGCAGAATCATAGATAATGACCATATCTTTAAGACTGCGGAATCTGAATTGGATCGTATTATTATTATAGCCAGCATCAAGAAATCAATTTCATTTTTTCTCGCCCTGTCTCTCTCTAACACACACGTAGCATAGACGGCTTTGCTTAGAGTAAAACATTAGCGCCTAGATCTCAGAGACTACAAAAGCTAGAGCAACCAAATTTGGTATCCACACTCCTAATATATCGGACCGAGACGAGTTTGTTTCAAAATTTCGCCACACCCCCTTCCGCCCCCGCAAAGGACGAAAATCTGGGGATATTCAAAAATCTCAGAGACTATTAAGGCTAGAGTAACCAAATTTGGTATCCGCACTCCTGTTAGATCTTACTATAAAACGTGTATCTCAAAATTTCGCCCCGCCCCCTTCCGCCCACACAAAAGACGAAAATCTGTTGCATCCACAATATTGCACTTTCGAGAAAACTAAAAACGCAGAATCATAGATAATGACCATATCTATCAGATTGCTGAATCTGGATCAGATCAGATCATTTTTATAGCCAATAGGAACAAATCAATTTGCAGTGGCTACGCAGCGCCCGACGTCACGCTCAGACTGATTTTCTGTCTCTCTCGCACGCACTCTTTGTCGTGTCGTTTAATATTAGCGGCGTCTGCCGGAGGAGAGCCATACTGACTTAGTATCGGGTATAACCGTAGAGTTGCGGTGTCCGCAGCAACTCACAACGTTCCCCCTCGTTTTGTATCGGAATGGGATTAGCGTCCCGATACCATCCGATATTCAGTAGATCACCGAACTTGACAGGTGTCCTAAATCAAATTTTAAACGAGGGGGAACGTTGTGAGTTGCTGCGGACACCGCAACTCTACGGTTATACCCGATACTAAGTCAGTATGGCTCTCCTCCGGCAGACGCCGCTAATATTAAACGACACGACAAAGAGTGCGTGCGAGAGAGACAGAAAATCAGTCTGAGCGTGAGGTCGGGCGCTGCGTAGCCACTGCAAATTGATTTGTTCCTATTGGCTATAAAAATGATCTGATCTGATCCAGATTCAGCAATCTGATAGATATGGTCATTATCTATGATTCTGCGTTTTTAGTTTTCTCGAAAGTGCAATATTGTGGATGCAACAGATTTTCGTCCTTTGTGTGGGCGGAAGGGGGCGGGGCAAAATTTTGAGATACACGTTTTATAGTAAGATCTAACAGGAGTGCGGATACCAAATTTGGTTACTCTAGCCTTAATAGTCTCTGAGATTTTTGAATATCCCCAGATTTTCGTCCTTTGCGGGGGCGGAAGGGGGTGTGGCGAAATTTTGAAACAAACTCGTCTCGGTCCGATATATTAGGAGTGTGGATACCAAATTTGGTTGCTCTAGCTTTTGTAGTCTCTGAGATCTAGGCGCTAATGTTTTACTCTAAGCAATGCCGCCTATGCTACGTGTGTGTTAGAGAGAGACAGGGTGAGAAAAAATGAAATTGTTTTCTTGATGCTGGCTATAATAATAATACGATCCAATTCAGATTCCGCAGTCTTAAAGATATGGTCATTCTCTACAACTCTACGATTTTGGTTTTCTCATATCTTTAAAATTGTGGATGCCACAGATTTTCGTCCTTTGTGGGGGCGGAAGTGGGCGGGGCGAAGTTTTGAAATATTTTTGTAGCAGTGACATATCACAGAAGTCTGGATCCAAAACATCGTTGCTCTAGCTCTTATAGTCTTTGAGCACTAGGCGCTGAAGGGGACGGACAGACGGACAGACGGACGGACGGACAGACAGACAGGGCTCAATCGACTCGGCTATATATACTCATTTTGAGTATCGGGTATAAAAAGACAACATGAAGATGATTAACATATGATCGTACAACAAATCTGACGGCAAGACAGCAGAAAACTTTATTATTCATTTCCGCGTTTCTCAGTGCAGTGCGTTTCAGAACTGTAAGGTCCGCACTTCCTCTGCCGACGCTTTATTTTGTGCCCCTCCATAGCCAGCCACATCTTCCGCCTCTCCTCATTAGCCTGGAGTACATCAATCATCGGCTCATTTTAATTTTAAAAAAATCGCACGCTGTTAAATCCCTTGCCATTCTTCCGCCTCTCGCATCCCTCCTGCGGTTTGGGATGGGGTACTTAATTAAATCCTATGCCACATTCCGCACCCTCCCCCATCTGCCACCCACCATCCACAGTCCTCCCCCTCCGTTCACTTCATCGAGCAACCAACCACGGACGGAATCCCGCCCACCGCCGGAGCAAGAGGAGCAGCCGCAGCCTGTGGCGTCATCTCTTTCTGGCATGTTCGGAAATTTCCCTCAAGAGGGAAATTTCGCAGCTCCTTCATTGTCCTCAAGGGGCGCCATTTTGACGGAGCTTTTCGGGAGTCCTGCTGGGGCTCGGGGGTGGAATGTTAAATGTGAAATGTGGACTTGGACTTTGACTCCTCCTGGTGTCCAGGCTCTCATCTGTTGGGGTGTATGTATGTGGCGGCAACAAGATTGATCTATTTTAATAACCAGGCTCAACGGAAAATGCAAACGGCAAAAGATGTAAACATTTTTGAACGCATTTTTTAATTTACTGCCTCGGAGGCGCCCCTCCAGAGAAGGGTCTAATTCCCGCTAATCCGCCAGTCTTAGTCGCCAACTTAATTGGATTTTATTTTAAAAGAAAAACGAAAAGCGAAGACAGATGAATTGTTTCATTGCGCGTTAATTTTGTTCTTTATAGTATCGTATTTGTAGAATGAATCGTTGAGAAAATACAGTTTAGTGATCTGATGTACGAGTAGTAGTTGGAATAAATAAATATAGTATATATGTATGGTATGCTAAAGCTAGTCCGGACTCCTTTTCCTTTCCATCTCTTGCTGCTGCTCCACCTCTATCGCTATAGTTGTCCATCATCACCATTCGCATCAGCTTATGTGGTTTGCTTAAGCTATTCTTCTTTATCAAGCGTACACAATAAAAATTACAATTACAAAAAAAAACACATACACGCGGACACACACAGAAAATACAGTGGACACTCGCCAGGTGGCACTCTCAATACAGCTCTCTTGGTACCCATCCGGAACCTGAACAACAACCCTCGAAGCTGCTTTTTAAACATACGAGTATCTTTAAACTAAGTTATACGATATCTAGAGTTCTAGCGTTCTTCTGTAAAACCGAAAAAACAAACAAATGCATTTTACAGATTACTTAATATTTAATAAACAATTGGTTTTCATGATGTTGTTGTTGCTATTGCTGTTGTTCCGTTTCATTCATTCATTCAAATAAGTCAAGATTTTTCGACCACCTGTCCACCAATATCGAGCGCCCACTAGTCTACAAATGGGGTACATAGATATAGACACAGACGTACACATAGATATAGACATACAATTAGGGTCTGAAGCAAAAAAAAAAAAAGAGAAAAAACACATATACACTAAGGGTGTAGCGGGCGGGGGCTAAAGTTAAAATATTTTCTTCTTGTCGTGTCAGAGCTCAGAGGGGTAGTCTGAACGCCAAACATTGAGGAAACGCTGATTATAAATATACACAAAAGACGGGAGACGTGAGGCGTGAGGCGTAACATATCTAGGTCTCAAAGTATTTGTAGATCGCCGTCACATAGGACATCACCTGCATCCAGTCGGGCCGCTCTAGCTGGCACATATCGTTGATGTTCTAGAGAAGATAACGAAGCCGCATTTAAGTACTTCCCACACAGAAAAAACAAAAACACAGATGGGGGACTCACCAGTGTGGTGCCAATTCCTACAGATTCGGCAGCGGCAAAGGCTAGTGAAAAGTTTCGCCGTTTGTTCGCCTGACTGAGCTGGTCGTATGGTATGCGATCCGGCAGATAGGAGTGGAGGATTGCA
Organism: Drosophila miranda; assembly: GCF_003369915.1. Lineage (NCBI taxonomy): Eukaryota > Metazoa > Arthropoda > Insecta > Diptera > Drosophilidae > Drosophila > Drosophila miranda. The sequence continues at coordinate 5,287,302 of NC_046673.1, forward strand.
CAGAAGGCCAGGCCATCGTTCCACGATGAGCTGAAGTTCGTAATGTCAATGTTGCGGTAGCCCACTGTCTTGTTCTGGCACCACTTCAGCAGTGCATTCCTCTTGGAGCCGCCGTTTTTGGCCAGCATATTCAGCGGATCCTTGCGCTCACCTAAACAGAGAGAAACCAGAGTGTTAAAGAAGATCGGAGAGTCACTAGATTCGCTTGACCTACCGCTAATGAAGGACTTTGAGACACTGCCAAAGGGCAGACTAGGCGGCTGACTGCTGCCGCTGCTGCTGGGCGTGGCCGGTGTGGAGGGCTGCGAGTTGGCAGCCGTCACCTGCTGCTGCTGCTGCTGCTCCCGCAACGGCAATGTGGCTTTGGTAGAGTTAGCTGATCCTCCTCCAGTTCCAGCGTCAGCTGTTGCTGCCGTTGTTCCAACATTTACGTGCAGATTGCTGCTCTGCAGGACTGGCAACCGAAGCTGTGAATAAAGAGGCAAAAGATCAATTAGAGAGGCTGCAACAGAAGCGCAAGATGTTTGCTCACGCTCTCGTGCCAGTCACCGGAGGCGGGCAGAATGATGGGAGTGTTCCCCAGCTCGGGAGTGCCGCTGTTCAGGCTCGAGTTGGAGCTGTAGTTTGACTCCGCCTCATCCGACTTTCCTTGCTGAAATAACAAAGAGGGAAAGAGAGGGGTTCAAGCGAGAGTACACTCAAGAAGAGAGAAGGATCCACCATACCGCCTTGTTATTCTCGATGCTCTCTATGAGGGTCTTGACGGACAGCCTGGAGTCCTGCCGGCTAAAGCTTAGTTTACTGCGACGCGCGGCCATCTCCAGCGCCACCAACTGTGGCGTCTCCGACGGCTGCGGTTCTGCGGAACGAAATCAAAGAGATTAGAATCAGAGACTAAGTGAGGAATGACTTGATCTTACGCTGCTTGGGGGTGAGCTTCTCCAGCTGCTGCTCCAGCAGCCGGATCTTCTCCTTTTGCGTCTTGTTGTCGAGCAGGAGCTGCTCGCGAGCGCTTAGCGCCTCAGTCTTGAAGTCGTTTGCAACACGCACGGTCATCAGAAGATCTGCCTGGAACTGTTGCCATTCCTCAGCCTCTCGTCGCCGCAACTGAGTCTCCTTGTCCAGCCGCTGCTCGGTGTCGCTCAGCTTCAGCTTCACGTCCCCCAGGTGCCTCTGTGTTTCTCCGAGCAGCGTCTGCAGCTGGGCCTTGTCCTCGTGGTGGCACTTGGACTGCACCTGCAGTTCAGCCACCCGCTCCTCCAACGCCTGGCAATCACCGGCCAGCTTGTCCTTCTCGAGCTGCAACTGTTCCAGTCGGTACTCCAGATGGGAGACGGCGCACTTGGCATTGTTCTTTGCCACCTTGCACTCCTCGCTCAGTCCGGCCAGCTGCTCCCGCAGGCGGCGCAGCTCCGCCTGGCTGCGCGACCACTGATCCTGCAGCTCGGCTACCCGCTCTTCCAGGGCATCCTTCTCGCGCCGGGCCGCGTCCAGTACGTCGCTGAGATCGGTCTTGTCGCCGCGCGCCAAGTCCGCTTCCAGTTCCTCGATCTTGGAGCGGGCATTCTCGAGCAGCGTGCTCAGCCTGCTGATTTCGATGGCTCGCTGCGAAATATCCTCCTTGGCCTGCGAGAACTGTGCCTCGCCCTGCTTGCGCTCCGCCGTGGCCGCGTCCAGCTGCGAGTCGAGCAGTGCGATTCGCTCTCGTTGCCGCTGCTGCTCTTGCTGTGCGGCATCGCGGGTCTGCCGCAGCTCGGCCAGCTCTCCGTTGAGCTCCTCCTGCTTTAGCAGCACCGCCTCGCGCTCCTCTTGTGACGTCTGGATGAGATCCAGCAGCTTCTTCTCACGCTCCGAGGTGCACACCTCAGCCGCCTGCTTGGTGTCGCGCAGCAGCAGCTCCTGGAGGTTACTGATCTGCGTTCGGGACTCGTTCAGCTTCTCCGTCTGGCGGCAGAGCGACTGAAAGAGCACGTCCTTCTCCTCGGCGAGCCGCTCGTTCTCCGTTTGGGTGTCGCTTAGCTGCGTTTGCAGGTCGGCCAGCTCCTGAAGGGTGGCCTGCAGCTCCTCATTGGTCGAGTAGTGGGTCTCCTCCATCTGGATGATCTTGTCCTGCAGGCAGGCTACTGATACCTCGCTGGACGACGACTGCTTGTCCCAGTCGGGCGTGAGGCAGGGCGTCCCATCGTGCGCTTCGTTTGTCTGAGAAAATAGAATGGACAAATGGTGGAATCCGCAACGCAATTTTGCTTCTTAGACACTTACACTAGGCAGTGCTATGGAGGCGGGCGCTGAGCTATGCAAACGCTGCGATTCTTGTATAATCTGATGCTTCTCCGCATCCGACAATGGCGAGATGACAACGTCCCGCAAACGATTGCGCAAAGATTCATTTTCATATTTCAGATTGCCGATTTCCATTTGTGTTTTCTCCTGTAGATTCTGTAAGCGGAAAGATCAGTTCAGTTTAGATTGGATTCAATTCGATTCGATTCGATTTTATCTCGGCTCTCGACAGGTGAGTCGCTGTTGCTGTTGCTGTTTCTGCTGTTGCTGTTGTTCTTACGACGCAAAAACCAAGCTCTCACTGCATTTGCTCTGCAATCAATTAAGGAGCATTTCTCCGCACTATCTCTCTGTCCGTCTGCATGTCTGTTTTTGTATCGTATATTGTATATCTTATAAAACATATTAAATATCAATAAATATTGGTTAGAGTATCGAAGCGCAACGCCCCCGGGACCCACTCGTTGTTTTGATTGCTCGAATACCTATCCCCTGGATACGCAGGAATCTTTAATTTATATTAAAAGCTTCCTGTTGGATCCTTATTTGATCATAGCTCTATATACTCTCTATATATATATATGTATATATATAAACCAATATTTAAGCATCATTTATGTATCCCGAAGAGCAAATGACCAGCACCCTATAGGCCCTCATCCATTTGGATACGCTTAACTATAGCTTATGGCCTATAGGGTATCACTCTATCAATCAGCCATGACAACTCATCAGCGACAGCAGCAGCAACGACAAAAGCAGCAACAACACCTTGCGGTTAGAAACCCTCGCTCTATCGCCTCCGATACCCTCGGTCCCACAACCAAGCCCACCTGCATCTTAACCAGATCGCCCTTCAGTTTGGCCACCTCGCTTTGGTATGGCAGCAGCTCCGTGATGCGTGTCTCCAGCTGCAGTTGCTCGCTTCCCAGTCGATCCAGCTGCCTCTGCAGCTCCTGCATTTTGTTGTTAGCCTGAAAAGGGGCAAGAGAAGGGTTTTTGTTTGGGGCAAGCAATGCTATTTCGAGTGTTGTCGCTTACCTCTAAGAGCTTCTGTTGTTGCTGTTCGTTGTTAAATAGTTGTTGCTGCTGCTGCTGCTGCTGTTGCTGTTGCTGATAACTGTTGGCTGCCACGGCTGCCACAGCCACGGCGGCTGCTGCGGCCGGAAATGCGCTTGCCGCCGTACTATTGCCGCTACTGTTGTTGCTTCCAATGTTGTTGCTGCCACTGCCACCGCCACTGCCACTGGCACTGGCACTGGCTGATGTGGCCGATGCTGCTGTGGCTGCTGCTGCTAGTTGTTGATAGAAATCAGCAGCGCCACCATCTTGCAATGCGGACAATGCGTTGTTGTTGTTAATGTTGTTGTTGTTGCTGCTGCTGGTGGTGCTGCTGCTGTTGTTAGTTGCCGCTGCTGGGGGCACGGCCGCAATAGAAGTCATTAGTTGTTGGCTTTGTTGATGTTCTGGTTGTACATTCGCATTGCGGGGCGCTGCTTGTTGGTGTTGTTGTTGTTGCTGAAGTTGCAGTTGCTGTTGCTGTTGTTGAAGTTGCAGTTGCAGTTGTTGTTGTTGTTGTTGTTGCTGAAGTTGCTGTTGTTGCAATATTGGCAGCTGCTTTGGTTGCTTTTGTCCTTTTAACTTTGACTTTTTCAGCGGCAGCGTGTTGCTCTGTTGCTGCTGTTGCAATTGTTGTTGAAGTCTCTGTTGTTGTTGTTGATTCGTCAGCAGCAGCGCCTCATCATCGCCAACATCCACGCCCCTTTCGTAAGTGGCTGCCTCGTGATTGGAATAAAACTTTGTCGTTGTGCCACTCGCTGTTGCAGCTGTTGCTGCGTTATGGAGTTGCTGCTGCTGCTGCTGCTGTTGTTGTTGTTGCTGTTGTTGTTGTTCGTGGGCCGTGTTTAGGGATGTACTCGACTGCGACTTCTGGCGGTTGTTGTTGGAGTGCTGCTGCTGTTGCTTGTGCGAAGAGTTCGAGGAGTTGGAACTCGAGGTCCCTTGTCCTCTGCGAAACAATGATTTCAGCTTAATCATTTTTACTGTGATTCTCGGTTGTTGGTAAAATCGTATTGAAAATTTGTCGGATATTCTTGTGTAAATGATGTGGTTGTTGTAGCAAAACGTAAACCATTAACTTTGAAACTTTAGGGCTCTACTTTTGGATAGTCACTGATATTTTGGCTCTATTTAACATGTAGGCTCTTTTTGTGGTTTGATCTATATCATCAATGATACCAAAAGCTCGAATTCTCGAATTTTTGATCTTTCAATTGTGGATCGTGACGGATTTAAAGCTCTGATTATAATGTTTAGTAGGTTTTTATCGCCACTTTCGGTGCCCAGTCGATATTGAATCTCCAATTGTGGATGCTGATCTTTTTGATTTTTCTGGAGCTCTTTTGATTTTTATATCAAGGCACTTTTGTTCGGAATGCTCGTCGATTATCGTTGTTTATCGTTGTTTATCGTTGTTTATCGGTGTTTTTCGTTATCTTTATAGTTATTAGTAGTCGGCTATCATTGTTTATTAACAATTATTACTTTGATAAATTGATAAATAATGCATGTTGGTCAGATGGGTCGCGCTGTGCTCGTTATCAAAATATATTTTATCAATTTGATGTGCTTTCTATCTTTCTCTCTCTCACTGCCTCCACCTGCCTCTCTCTCTCTCCCTGTCACTCTTTTAGAAAGAGTGAAATTTCTGCAATATTTGTGTCGTTTCTTTTTGTAATGCAAGATGCCGGTAAAAGACCCTCGCGAACCGATCCAAACGATGAATGAAAGCAAACGATGGGGGAAAAGTAAATGCTAATGACAATGCGTGATGTTGCATGCAACATCAGAAAAATATATTCCAGCAATAACAACAGTAAACAACAACAATATAACTCGTTTGTGTCCGCAGACAATCGCACGGCATTGTGCCAGATAAGCGGAGCGGCGAGAGAGAGCGCACTCTGTTAGTTAACAGTGCTCTGGGGACTGACACTCGAGAGAGGCACGAACGATCGGATCAGAGACAGTGACTGACGCACAAGCACACACACTCCCCTAAATTAATATGCAGTACGGCAAAAATCATATCGATCGGGGGGACTTTGAAATTCAGAAAAGGCCAACCCCACACCTACTCCTCCCCACCATCTCCCAAGAGACTATTGCAATGTCAACATTTTAACAGCTCGCACTTGTGCACACAAGCACCTGCACAATGGTGCCTAAAACTATTCGTACAGCCTTTGCCGGCAAGCCATACGGAAAAACCATAATAGAAAGATATTATTTCAGAAGAGAACAACTGCTAGTACGCCTTTTTTTCAAATATCAACCTAGAGGCGTCTGGAATTGGTTGCAAAAGGTGGGCGAATAGTTGTGGAGACCACTGTAGCCCTAGTAGTGTACGAGCAGGCGCCGTGTGAGCAAAAGATCAAGGGAGCCAGAGCGAGAGAGTTTGATTCGAGATCAGCAGAGGACTCCCCCTTCTCCTACACACGGGGTACAAGGGCCGCACTGTTGTGTTTGTTCACGAGTTATTTTTTCCCCCCATTGTCATAGGCCGGATTACTCATACTCAGCGAAATGACACGACGCGTCACTCCCCCCGTCCCATCACTACTTCCAATTGAAAGAAACGAGGCTGAAATTTAACTGCACCAAACATGACATTGACAGCTGACCGCAGTCGGCAGTGCACTTGCAAGCAGCCTGTAGCCAGTGTTGGTAAACGATCTGCCTATACAGAGCTGGCGGCTTTCGTGTCTTGGCCATTTATGGCCTCGGCAACAGTCCAGCAACTGAAATCTTTTATTATTTTTTTTTTGGGGACAGCGCATAGCCCACGCGAAGCACGCAAATTTTTGTTTATTTCATTTAGGCCTTTAAATTGAAAGGCAAACATAGACGACATGACATCATGCCAACAGAAACGAAAAAAATCACCGAAATTAAATGTACATTTGAGGGACACTTTTTAATTGCTGATGAACATGAGACCTTATCAGGTGGTGGAGGAGGGGTTTATCTAGGTCCGCAATTTGTTTGCACTGCGATAATGTTGGATAATTGGGCAGCAAGAAAGTGAAAAAAGCACAGAGCACTCCAGTCATTTGTCGTTTAAATGTTAATTTGATTATATGTATGTATGTCGGTGAAGGCAACGGTTGGAAAGGGGGGTGGTGCACACGCGCGCCCTGATTTGGGCAAAACATGTGCGTTGTCCAGCACTGCAATGCAACTGCACAGTGGGAGCAAGCGAAACAGGATGTGGAGATCTCTTGGATTGCCCTTCAAACAGCGGTAGAGAGGGAGAGAGAGATAATTGAATGGAGCTACACACACACGCATACACGCAAGCACTGATTTAATTTCTTGCATCAAATAACTGTAAAAAGGGGAATTTTTTCTTTATTTTCGCACTCTTTCGCGCTAGCGCAAAGAAAATAAACCGGAATACGCCAGCAAAACAAAAAAGTCAACTCTTAACACCAACACACCAGCACAAGAGAAACACACACATACAACACGTATATACGCACGTATGCACATACCCGAGCGGAATAGTTAAAACATATTAACTATGGCAAGAACTAATGTAACAAAATAAGATAAAAATGAAAAAAGAACAACAAGGCGGAGGCGTAGCGAGAAAGAAACGCACGAGAAATGCGCGACAAAAAAAAAATAGAACTGACAACAAAGCGACGCGCGTTTTCGGTTTCTGTTTTTTCTGCAAACAACAACAACAAGTGTCCAACAGTGCTGAAAAACAATCGATATGACTATCGATAGCAGCTTCTAACGCATTTCTTTGAAAAATATACATGGAATTTTTGAGGCTCAACCATTCAATTGCCTTATCCAACTTTATTTAAATGTTTCTGAGATTGTTTTAAAGACTGAACTTTAATTCTGGAACCCTACGATATTATCGTTGATCATATTGCGGAAACACCCTAACGCATTTGGCTCACAGCACTATCGTGAGCTGCAAGCGACAGAGGGCGCTTCGAACGGCGCATGCGTGCCGCGTTGCACAACACTAAAGGGGCGCGCCAACTTTTAAATTTGAGATCATAAGTTCCACCAACTCAATGTTTTAACAAATTCACAACAAGCCGTCCGAGAAGACCAACCTGGCAGTCTCTCTGCTCTCCATATCTTAACAGGTCAAGAGTAAAGAAAAAACGCGAACCTTATTGCTGGACATTAAAATATCTTCTAATTTTCGAGGATATCTTCTCCTGACCCTTCCTTACCATTCCTACTTATTGTAATTTTTGAAAATGTATCAAAAAAAGTATTTTTAAGTATATTTTAATGATATATATATATTTTTTGTGATCAATAAGAAGGGTATGTAAATCTTCGAATTGCCAATGGACAACATTTTCTTCTCTTGTTTTTTTCCCCCGTATCTCTTCACATTCTTTGTGGGATTTCTCGCCGAGATGCGTGTGATTTTGCTTCTTCTTTGGGCTCTTTCCTTTTTATCCTCTGATTATTTAACCTTCTTTTCTAATTCCTCCTCTTTTTCTTCTTGGGAGCTTATCAGAGAGGAGAGAAAACTAGAGAGAAAAAACCGCAAAAGCCACCAAAGCGCGTCGTTCGGTTTATTTGCGGTTTTCTGCATGTCTTTTTTATGATTTTCCACTGTTTTCGGTGTGGTTGGGTACGGAGGGGGGCTTTCGATGGGGTCTATGACCATACCCAAACGTCACTTATCGTTACAGCTGCTTCCTCCCGTCCCTTGCCTACACCATACATATGTACCTCTGATAACCGCAGAAGCTGACCATCAGCCAGCCCCTTGCCCCGCTCCGGTATCGCATTACGCTCTGCTTGTGGCCCACCACTACCTTTGTGGAGCCCTGGCCAGCGAGCATGACATATTCAAAAAAATGCACAAAATCCAAGTCCGAGGGCACTGACACTCGTATACTCTTTCCATTAATTAAGATATTAGAAATGAGAGATTATAAATATAATAGCATTGATCAGAATATCTTACAGCTCGGCTCGATATCTTTCTTAACAAATTCTCAAAATGTTGTACAGAGCAACAGGGAAAACAGGGATTTTGTTCAATTACATACATATCTGATCAAGATGTAAATACTCTCTGGTAGAGAGAGTGCGGTACTCATATTAAAAGTTATTCAGCATTAGCCATAACCAGAAGTGCCGGCCACTGGCCTAGCGAGAGCGAGCGAGGGGTGGGTATAGGGAGAGCCAGGGAGGCAGTCCGGCCCCCTCGGGCCATTCACTTGTGTGCGTGTGCGTTGCGGTGCGGTGAAGGGGAGTGTGGTGGGGTGGGGGGTGGTGTTAGTTAAGTAAAGTACGGTGCGGCGCGGCGCGGTGTATTGCTCTGTGAATTTTGTTTCTTTATGAACGTTACGCTGTGGCGCGCCAAACCAATGCTCCCTACAATCCGTGCAAAGCGTCATATCGGATGCCAGATGGATGAATGAAGCACCAGAGCAAAGAATATCGGTAAATGAGGAGCAGACCCTAATACGAGCAATGGAGGATGCATTAAAAGATAATTAACCAATTAATGTGACGCCCTACAAAGGGAGAAAATAGATACCAACGCACTGATACGACGTTCTGTTTAGAATTAAGAAGAGCTGAGTGCTTAATTAACCTTGGCATGACATCCCACCTTTCTCCCATGTTTTTTAATATTTCAAAGCGAACACAAGAGAGAGAGAGAGAGAAAGAGAGAACACTGTAGCGCACCGGAGAGCTGCCGCAGCGGGCGACGCCTGCGCCGCAGCTGACGCGAACCGTTTTACCGCTCGAAATATGCGCCGCTCTCCCTCGTTCACCAAGTGCGTGTGCTTATGTTCCATCTCGCATTGTTCACCGCCGCACCGCCATATGCTGGCCGGCTCTTGTTATACCCTTGACAGGAGTGTATTGCGGTTTTGACCAGACGTTTGCGTATGCACATTCTTGATCGGGATCATCTGGGCCCAATCAGAATCAGATCGTTGTAGGATATGGCTATTGATCGCGTATCACGTGTTTACGAGAGAACAAATTAAGCTTTGATGATATTCCCAACGAAACTCAAACATTTTTGGATTCCCCATTTCCCAAAGTATGGAACCATGGGAGCGGTAGATCTGCGAGGGTACACAAATCTTCGGAACCCGAATCAAGTCTTTCTTTCTGGTTTATTGTATAATTTCTTTAATGGTAGCCCGAGCTTTGGTTTTTTTATGCATAGAAACTGCCCGAAATCCGTTTCCTTTCGCTTCCCGAGTGTATAACAATAAATTATTTTTAGAAAACGGTTTCATTTTCGCTCGTCGAAATATAAACTAACTTTTTTTCGGTTATTGTTAGAGTTATAGCCATTGTTGTGTGTTGACATGCCGGCGACCATTTCTAAAAGTTGTTTTTTTTCCTTCATTTCTTTTTTATAAATATTTATGAGCGTTTTCTTCTTTTCGAATTTTAGTTTTTCTTTGATGTTGATGGTTTACGTTTGGCTACGGATGTTACTTTCGGCTTAGAAGCGACAGAAAGTGGAAGTTTCACTTTCAAAAATTATATAATTAATGCGCTTTTAATCGTTTTCTTTTCGAACAGACAGCAATAAGAAATAAACAAAAAATACAAACTGGAACATCATTTTCTTAGTCTATTTTCGTAGTTTTCTCACTCACCCGTCGCCACCTCCGGGAAATGTGCTGGTGCAGTCGCTCTGGAGGAGGAGAAGGAGAGAAGAACAGCAGCAGCATTAATCAATCAAACGGTATTCTCAGCAGCTTTTGGTTGCTGTCTCTGCTAAGCCGCTCTATCCGTGTGCGTTTAAGTGTGAGAGAAGCACTTGCACCTTTGGCCTTTTTTGGGGGTCGGTGTAGATGGTGAGGGGGGGGGGGGGGGGGGGGGGGGGGGGGGTTTGGTTCAACTTAAACCGTTGCTCGGCCACTGCGAAATGACAGAAACAGGAGGGAGAGAACACTATACATATATGCATTTGTATATTCGATTCGATCTTAGGCACATATGCATTTCGTTGCAACAAAACGGTAACACACACACATTTCAAACGTTTCTCTAAGAAACAGCTGCAACAGAGCAGCAGTGGCAGCAGCAGCGAAGGCGGACTTCTCTGTCGGCGTTAATTACATTAGAAATTCGTTAGCGGAGCCTTGCAGCAGTTGCGGCTGCAGCAGCGGCTCTCTAACAACAATGAAGAAATGCAACTAATTAGCAATTATTTGCGGCTTTTAACATTTCTTTTATATTTCCACAAACTCCAATTAGAGGGGGTGAGGGAGGAAAGCAGTGGAACCGCTGTCTGCAAATTCCGTTTGCTGTTGCTTTTCTAATGCAGCCGCCGCCGCCACCGCCGCTGCTGCTGCTAGTCCCGTTATTTCACAGATACAGAGACAAACGGAGCAGCAGTGCAGTCATTGCTGATGACCTCCGACAAGAGTGCATTGCTTGCCTGATAGTCAATTAATATTCATTTATTTTTTGTTACAATTAAAAATACGTTTTATGTTGTACATTTGTATGTGTGCTGTGTGTTGGATGATGCCGCGACTGTTGTTGCTGTTGCTCTGATGCTGCTGATTTTATTTATTTTTAGATAAAGCTGAATTAACTGCAACCGCACGCACGCACAGTCTCGACAGATTGCCAGATTGCCAGATTGTCATCCGCAATGCAATAACTTCTTCACAAGCCAAAGGCTCATGGCCATTATCAAGTTTGCTAATATTACGTTTATTGTTATTATTTTTTGATCCGTCCGCGTCGCGTCGCGCTCCCTGATTCAGTGATTCTGAATCTGACCAAAATACGTCACAAATTTCAAAATATACCGTAAATATACTGACGAATTATTTGTATTTTCGTTCCATCATATTTCATCGTTTTTTATATTCGGTGGAATATTACCAGCTAGCTAAGACCCTCAGCTCTGAAGTCATAGTTTTATCCAATTATAAAATCAATTTCCTACAGTACTGGTTGAATTTAAGCGTTCAGCTGTATTGCATTGCTTATAAAATAAGGTTTCAGCAAAAACGGTCAACAAAAATTCCACTAAATTCATTTCATTACATGGTAACTACACGCCAACTACACATTTGATACATATTAGCTACATTTTCATGTAATTACCAAGGGCGACACCTGCAGGGGAAATGTGTACGTTTCAAACATTTTTGGCCGTTTTATTTCATATAAGCCCCATGGAAGCGCCAGTGTGAAAAACGTCCATTGTCCATTTTTTGACATGACTTTTTTCCCGACATTTTTAAAAAAATTGAGATTTTGATGGCAAAAAATTAGAAATTCGATGCTGATCCCGAATTAGTATTCGATGTGGCCTGGGACATGGCTCTAAATGGCATTTCTACACGATTTCAACATTGGTGCATTGGACTGACCATCTTAGTCAATAACGCGTCTTATAATATACTTGAATATACTAGAAAATACTATGAAAAGTATACAATTTGCAAGGTGTGTGAGCTAGACGTGGTGGCTAGAAAATCAGTGTGACCGCGGACTTATCGATAAAATATACCATGCGACCCTCAGAAATATACCAAAACACCGACTCATTTTAAAAATAAACCGTAAATAGAACTGACGAATTTAAGTTCTATTATACATATTCCTCGGTTTTGAAATTCCGTCAAATATTAATAGCTAGATAGATCTCTCAGTCCTGCCTACATAATTTTATATAATAAATGAACCTATTTTCTACTTGACTGTTTTATTTTCATACTTGCTTTTATTGAATTTTGGCTAAAAAAGGTTTTAGTGAAAAAGGTCAACCAAAAAAAACGTAAGACAGTAATCGTTCCTACTGCTTAATTTTGATATTCCGTTGAATAATGCTGGCCAATTAAAACGCTTAGCTCTGCGCACATAATTTTAGGTCATTGATGAAATGTTCTACAAGATTAGCTACTTTTAAGTACTCCCATTTATTGTATTTTGACTAAAACATGGTTTAAGCAAAAAAGTTAAACAAAAAAACAGTCGCAATGTCGTCACTTCAATGTTGCTGGCATTTGAAGACTTGTTGCATATCAGCCGGAGTATGAGCATTTGTAAACCCTATTTCGTTAATTTAATATTAAGATACAGTTTTCAAAAAGTTATTAATAAAGAAATTTTCTCAAATTGATATGTCTTAGACGTATTCATGCATTTTATTAGTTTCCTGTATATCCTATTCCCGATACTCATTCTTGGTCTGTATCGTTGAAAAAATTTTAAAACATAGACTGACAAGTTTCTGCATTAATTAGACCCTGGGATGACACACATTTCTGCAGTTCTATAATATTCTCTTCCCTAGGTATGCAGAATAATGCCCAACTTTTGTGCATCGAATGAGACTCATTGTTGCCTACCGGTTCAAAGATAGCCTTAACTGATTCAGAGAGAGCAAAAAAGAGTGGTACACTCGAAATATAAATTTGTTTGAAAGTGGAATAAATTATGCACGGAAGAACGAATTGAGATAGCAAAAATTAAAAAAAACCTACGTATGGAAGTTTCTATATCCCTTGTTCTTAAATATAAGTATCTTTAAAAATGTAATGGATAAAATTGATCAAATATACCAACTAATATATCATTATATACCGTTGTACCATAAATTAAGGAAATTAACTCACTTTACCTATCTAAAAAGTTGAACAACTTGAAATAAACCACGGAAAATAATGCTGTTTTTTAATTCTCCTTATAAGTCTAATCCATACTAAAAAAAAAACCAAATTAATTAAAATGAATTGGATTGTTAATAAAATAAGGTTTAAGCTAAAAAGGTCAACAGAAATGTACACAACATTAATTTTTGTACATACTACATGTACATGTTAAAAAAAGCATTGTATTTTCATCCTACCATCAACCAGTGAAGAATTTCATGTTTTGTTGGATATTAAACCCAATAAAAAAGTAAAGTCTTCAAACGGACCTTACCATACAAACATATTTTTGAATAATGCTAAACTGGCAGGATAGGAACGTGAAAAATGGTAACATACGAAATTTCGTGATAGGTCATAAATTTATATTTTGTTTAAATATATTGAGGATAGCATTTAAATTTCGATACCATACCAACCCCCCATTTCTGTATAAATACCAGAACAAAATACCACTATTAATACCAAACTTTGCTTTTTTTTATAGATATATTTTCTTTGATTGCAATCAGCAATAGTTATGACAAAAAAAAATTATTTTAACTATGATCTAAATGTCTGCTTTACTCCTTTACTTTTTCCACTGTGCTAGAGTCGAATGGTATCTCCTCCACCTTCGTGAAGCCCGAGTAGCGTATGATTTTGCCAGTTCCCTCCACTTTGAGGTGCTTCGCGAATTGTTGGGCCGGCGACAGGGCCATTTCCTCCTCCGTCTTGTAACCATAATATTTGGCCCAATCGTTGCGACCGGTGTAGACCATGTAGCAGACCAGGCCGAAGGCGTGCCATGCCACAATCGCATAGCCAATGCTGAGGCGCCGCTTCCACATTTCGGCGCGGTGCTCCGGTATGGGGCTTGTGTTGCGGCGCACCAAGCGGCGTAGCCATTTCATCTCAAAAAGCGCCATAGTTTCGTATTTAATAAAAACAACAGTTATGTAAAAGCGCGTTGCGATGCCGCCGTTGCACAAATCGTAAACAAATTATGTCCGATCAGCTGTTCGATGTGAGCAGGGTATGCAGGCCTACGCACGGAAACCACCTCCTACCCGTGAGTTGCAGTTCGTTGCACTTGGTGGCTCTAACTGGAAAAGATTTCATAGCCATAAATTTGTTCCTTTACAGCTGTGATAGCAATTTTTAATCTTAAATATCACAGCACAAATGTCACATGCGGACAAGGTGGCAACCCTTAACCGTCAACGGGGCTTCATGAGCAAGCGAATGTTGTTTTTGTTATAAAAGATAATGATATTCGGACCTTAACAAACAAAGCAAACACTCTATTTATTCGATTTATTCGATTTGCGTTCCAGAAAGCATACACTTCCCTCAAAACCGAAAACATCCCCGTAAGTCAAACACAGGGAAACACACGCCATTTGGTGAGTAGAAGGCAGAACCAAGTATTTAATTACTGACAACGTAATTTATTTAGGCCCGCGACGCCACCAACTATATTCAAAAGAGGCTCAGCGAGTGGGGATCAAATGCTAGAAACCGATCAGAATATTGTCCACTGCCAGAGCTAGGAGTAACGGGGCACATCGGGATGCCCACCACACGCAATTCGTCGAAGCAGGCGGTGTCGCCTCAGACACAGCTGCAGGACAACAGGCGCATTGCTGGTGGCGGACTGGAGCCAGAGGAGGAGGGCAATATGCCGAACCTCTCCACACTGTCGCTGGACGAGCTGAAGCAGCTGGACAGGGATCCGGAGTTCTTCGACGATTTCATCGAGGAGATGTCTGTGGTGCAGCATCTAAACGAGGAGCTGGACTCGATGATGAATCAAGTGGAGAATATATCACGTATGCAATGAAGTTAGTCCATTCAATCAGGCAACAAAATAAATGCGATCATTTATATCGAACTAGGTGAAAATGAGAGCAAGGGCAGCCATCTGGTGGAGCTGAAGCGCCGTCTCAGCGATGACTACACCGCCCTGAAAACGCTGGGCGAGAAGTGCGACCAACTAAACAAGAAGTACTTGAAAAAGTCGGAGGAATATGCCCCCCAACACATACGGGTTAGTGAAATTTCTTGAAGTTTTATTGTCCAAGCTTGTCACGTGGTTCTTATCCCTAGGAATTGCTCCAAATTGCTGCCTCGAATGCCGACGCCGATTGCGATCGTCATGTAGAGCACTTTCTCAATGGCAAGATCGATGTACAGACCTTCCTCAACACCTATCAGAGCTCCAAGAAGATCAGTGCGGAACGCAAGGCTAAGGAAGAGCGACTGGGCACACAGCTAAGCGCCCTGGAGCGTGCCGGAATTTAACAGTCGTAATAATACAATAATGATTACAATAACGATGATGACACGCCAACCCATCTCCAGAATGTACTGTACTAAATTTTATCTCGCACCTTACTCCTACAAGAGGAGGGGTTCCACAAGTCGCAATCAAAATCAGAGCAGATTATTCGCTCGCTAGTGAAACGTATAATATCTAGTTTTAGATTTTATACATAGACACACATACTTGAAAATCGTTAGGGCCCAATCAAAATGTATGGCTTTATATTTATAATTGTAATTTTAGAAACGGAACGCCTATGTGTTATGAGTCTCCGCAGTTAAACTCAAGCTCAAGCAAACCACAAACCAAAAAGCAAAAGCCCCAATCGAAATGAAATCGCATGTATTCCCCTAGGTTACGTCCGAGCGCCTGTCCTGCCAACAGTTCTGTTTATCTGTACTACCCCAATGTATATTAATAAAATTTATGATTTATCTTAAAGCCCGAGAATGCACCACACCATCAAATACATACAACCACATACAGCTGTGCCTATGGTTGTTTACCTATGAAGCAATTTAAACATTTTCATTGATAACTTTAGCATCAATTGCTATTTACATTTCACTGGAGACTTCTACCGACATGAACGGGAATGGGGCTTCCGAAACGCACTAATGCGTTTTAGTGGAACTAAACCAGAATGCGTGTATCAAATTTAGTATAGATTTAAGAGTTCCTAGGGGAAACGAGAGCTAATGTTTACAATAAATCATTTAGATGAACAGAAAATAGTAATAATATTAAGATATTTTTAGTGTATGATCACAAAAATACCACATCTGGTATTTCCAGTATCTTTCTTGTTCTCTTGGCTACCAAAACAAAAACAAAAGAAAAGAAGAGAATGGGCAAATTGCTTGCTAATTGTTCAAATGAATTTCTCTACCTTTCTCGAGTACTCTCAACCGCCTCTCTCCGTCCCGGAGGCCGTGAATGGAATTGGCCAAGTTGCTGATAAGACCCCTACAGCGCCAGATAAGCAAAGTACCCTGGGATCGTAAATTCAACCGTTCAGTAATAAATCAGCACCCCGCCACTCTGCTGCAGTTTGCAAAAATAACAGCTGAAAAATGAGCGAGGAAATTGAGGTTCTGGTCTTCGGTTCGGCCATCATAGATTTCATCTGGTAGGTCGCCATCCATCCACGGATGCGGATTGTGGAGACCAGACCAGCTGATCAGCACCTTCACTTTTACTTTGGCAGCTACACGCCCCGCCTGCCCAAGGCCGGGGAGACGCTTCACGGACACAAATTCCAGACCGGCTACGGCGGTAAGGGTGCGAATCAGTGTGTGGCGGCCGCTAGGCTGGGCTCAAGGACGGCGTTGGTTGCCAAACTAGGCGACGATAGCTTTGGCAGCGACTACCTTCGCCAGCTGCGAGAGGAGAACGTCAATGTAAGCCACGTGCAGCAGCTGACGGGCCAGAGCACGGGCATTGCCCAGATCGCAGTCTCCGACGATGGCGAGAACAACATCATCATTGTTGTAGGTGCCAATAACCAGCTTAGCGCCGACGACGTTTTCTTCGCCAAGGCACTGTTTGGCGAGGCCATGGTGCTCGTGTGCCAGCTGGAGACACCCGTTGCAGCCACGCTCCAAGCCCTGCGCTGCTTTAAGGGTGTTTCCATTGTAAACGCCGCACCGGCAATGGAGCAGACGCCACGAGAGCTGCTGGAGCTGGCCAACATATTCTGCGTGAACGAAAGCGAGGCTGCCATGATGACGGGAGTGTCCAGCGTGAGCAGCATAAAGTAAGTACTGGCCTTATCCTTCTGTGTCCCAACTAACAGATCCTCCCTTACAGGGAAGCTAACGACGCCTGCAAGCGGCTCATTGAAATGGGTGCTAACACGGTGATTCTCACACTGGGCCCTGTGGGAGCTGTGTGGGGAGCCAAAGATTCGCCCGGCAAATTCCAGCACGTGCCCGCTCCGCACGTCAACAAAGTGGTGGACACAACGGGCGCGGGTGACGCCTTCATCGGTGCACTAGCCCACAACCTGGCCCGCTTCCCAGATAGAACCCTCGACGCACACATTGCGGCCGCCTGTGAGGTGGCCTCACAGTCTGTCCAGCTGCCAGGGACCCAATCGAGCTTCCCCCGCGCTTAGCGTGGCTGCAGGAGACTCTCTCTAGTCCCGTGTACTTATATCTAATAATAAACTCCACCTTGAAAAAAAATCTGTGCTTATCGTTGCTCAACGTATATAAGTAAAAAAATATGAGAAGCAGGCTATAAATATCCCCTTTTTAAGATATGGCACCAGGGAACTAAATACTTACATCTGTGTGCACACGTCTAAAAAAATCGAATTTACAATATGAATGAGATTTAGCTGGATTTTTTTTTTAGGTAACACACCTTTAATATTTTCTCGTAGAGTCGTGCGTTAAGAATCACATGAACATATATGATTTAGAGGTAGCTTTCAATCGGATTGAGCTAAATGATACAGTGATACCCATACCTATAGGTGGATAGAAATCAATCAGTTTCAGCTATATTATTTATAGATATATTATGTAATGATGCAATTTGAATCATTTTTAGCTGAAATTTGTATTTAAAGACACCAATAGATTCTGTAAAAGCTTTAGGATACACTAGGACATATGTGGAAACAATGCCCTGGGCTGTATGGAACATAATGATTGCCAGTATTACAAATTTTACTAGTAACAAGCTATATATTAGAAGCATTTGTCCTCAGTTCGCCAGACTTGAGCCGGGGATGCCTTTTGGTTTTCTTTTGTACGATTTCACGTTTATATCTGAGGTTTATATATGGTTATGCTTTCAGTTTATCGCATGTGGAGCATCGGATCTAGATTCTAGATAAATGCATATTTTCACGCCGATCATGATAAATATACATATATAAATATATGTGGTTGACGGGTTGACTCAGGACGCTCCAAGCCTTGTGGTTAAATAAAATGAAACGACAATTATATATATATTTTTTTTGCATTTTTATTTCGATTCTTCACTCCAGCTAATTATATTTTAAACACATATTAAATTAGATTTGTATTTCCCATTCAGATAATGTTTTAAGTTTTTCTGGTTTAGTTAGACCCCTGGGGGTGGGGGTGTGGACAGGCCATCGACTGCCGTCCCCTGTTCGATTGGCCGCAGCGATAGCTTGACGGCTTATCGCCCGACCAACAGCGGATCAGGATCGATCCGCTGGTCAATCGACAATCGGACGGTAATCGGCGCGGATCCCGCCTGACTGTAATTTCGTTAAATTCTAATACCTTTCGCTTTTCCATTTCCTTTTCTATATCCATTTCCACTTCCATTTCTTATTTTTTCTTTTCATTTTTACTCTTCTTTTTCTCTTGCATGTACAAATATTGGTATGTATAAGTTAAGTATAGTTGGTTGGGGGACTGCGGCTCTTCGCCGAGCTTTGGGATGGGAAGATGGGGGGTCGGGCATGCCTGGGAATTAGTATTTGTAGTTTTAGTCGGCTTTCTCAGTAGAAGTAGTTGAGTACATATGTTTCTTTGTATGTTTATATAGAAGTATGTATACGTTTGTATAAATTTAGAGTTAGTTTCAATGCCAGGCCAATGCCCATTGACACGCTTGTAGACGTTGTCGTTATCATCACGGCATCATCTTTCTAGGGGGGTACATACGATCCATCTATTCGTATGGGTAATGGGTATGGGTATGGGTACTACAACTATCAACTAGGTGTTTATAGAATTCTTTGTTTAGCTATGCAATAGACTTAGTCATATGTTTATGGTTATAGTTTCTCATTTATTTTGCTCTCCATTTTTTTATTGTTACTGCTGCTTATCGGCAAATCAACAAGTGCAAACAATACGGAAATTATGCAATTCGAACTCTACGAAACACATGCCAACCGACCCCAAAAATTGCCGTGCATTTACCTTGAGGGCTGGGTCTACGTTTCAATCACTATACTTTTTGTTATCCTACGCAAAATACACTCCCTTAAGTATATATGTATGTACAAAAATGTAGTTGAGAGAGATGAATAAAAATTTATACGGACATGATTCGTATGGTAAAGACAGTGTAACAGGAATTCGGGCTTTGCTTAATTTTCTACGCAGATCATTTTGTTCTGATTTTACATCGAACTTTACAAACGGGTCTTAAGTTGCAATTTGTATGTACAAAAAAATGTTAAAATTGTTTCAAATAATTTGTTTGTGTAAATAGTATCCAAATACCCATCTTTCTGTTTAATATTCAGAACAGAATGTTGTAGTTTTATAAAGCAAACATGCATCTTGCGTATGATAACCACACATCGAGTAGTGGAACCATTGTGCCCAACTACAAGGGATGTACGATTCATTTCTGGGGCCGACTTTATCGTGTCAACTGGATAAATATGCTAACTACGCTCATTAAATAGCGAAATGAAGAAATTTTAGTTCCTGGGTCTGTTGGCTTCCAGACTCCGAAAAGCTCTTGCGCAGCCACAAACCGTACACGAATTTGGGGTCAAATATAGAAAATAAATAAGTAATTACAAAGCGCCATCGGCTTTTTGGATGGGATGGGGGAGGGCACTGAGAGGCGAATCACTGCCAAGGGGAATCTCCTCTCCCTGTTTTTTTCTTCTTTTTTTCGTATGTTAGATGGTGGAGGGCTAACATTTTTACTATATTATATACACATACACGCAACTACATGTTACATAAATACACACACATAAGAAACGTTGATTTGAATGTTTGTTTATAATTTATATATATAAATATATATAACACAGGCCAACAGGGGTGTTGCTGCAGTACTACACTTCACTGTTCAACGTTAATACACACATATACACTCCTCTAAGATGTGCTAAATTTGTAATTTATTGATGTTCTATGCAGATTATAAAAACGAATGATGCAGTGTATCTTTGAGAGGTCTGTGTCCATGTTAACGTGTAATATGTATACGTATATTTATATATATAATATAATTTATATTTCAGAGTTAATTTGCATTATCTTTCGTATAATTTCAATTTGTTTTTGTTTCTCTTTTTTTTTTAGTTATTTTTGTGGGTTTTTCTGGCTCTTTTGTCGCTAAATAGTTATAATTTTTTCTAAAAATTGATGCAGTGTACATTGGCTTAGTTTGACTTAGTGGTTGCATATCATTTGTTTTGTAGAATTGTCCTTATTCGTGGATTACATATTCATACTCTTCAGTATATAACGGGTAATCCTCCCTGCAACTTGATTAAAATTACATTTTCTTTTATAAACGTTCCTTCTCGTTTCTTTTTCTCTAGATGGATGGAAGGGAAGTATCCAGAGAGAGAGAGAGAGAGACAGCTATTGCTGACTAAGCGTAAAGCGCTGTCTGCCTGTTTCCCTCGCACTCTTCTCTCCATCTCTCTCTTTTCCGTAATACAGCACCACTTTTCCAATGTTTCAAAATTTCTTCGCTTTATCTTATTTTTTTGCCTTTCAAATGTGTGTGTGTGGGTCTTTTTTTGATTAACTTTAAATAGTTACGCGTTTTTAATAATTTTGAATTTTTTTTGTTTTGCTTTAGACACTTTTTTCTTTGTTTTGTTTAAAGTTATGTCTTAAATATCTTAGTCGAATTTAAATAATTAACGACTGGCATTCTCAAAAAAAATCTGTTCATCATATGTCTATGTATCATGTATCATGTATATATATATGTGTGTTTGTGTGTGTGTGTGGGTGTATATAATGAATATTCCTATGTAGGTGCGTTTTTAATTCTACGGATTTTTTTTTATATTAATTTTCTCCATTTAATTTTTGTTTTTTGACTCATTTTGTGGTTTTTATACGGTTTTCGTCCGGTTTCTGGTTTATTGGAACTGTTTCCTGTTTTTTTTTTACTCTCGGAAAGGCCTGCTGAGGCTCTCTCTCGCTGCTAAACGGCGGCATTTTTCGTAGGTGCTTGATAGTTTTTTTTTTTTTGTTGTTGTTTGTTTGTTTTGTGTGTGTTTTGTGGTTTTAACATACATACATTTTCATTTCATCCCCTCATGCGGCTTCTTTATGGCTAGCCGTATAGATCTTAACTCTAGATAATAATTATTCATGCACACATATCATATCATTTGTTGTGTGCTTTCTCGTTTTCGGTTTTTTCTTTTTCTTTTGCGGCTTCTTTTTTTAACAATTAAACGCAAAACTATTCAAGTTCTTAGCTGGGTTTTGTTATTTTGTTTTCGTTATGCTGTGGTTTTTGCATCCTATGTACACGAGACTATATGCTAGTGTTCAATCGGTTCCGTTCCTCTACCTCCCCTCACTTCCCTGTGGGCTGACTCTGACTATAACTAAACTAGTTTGCTCAATCTTACTCGAAGTTGTGATAAAATATACTCGTACAAGCTACAGGCGCGCGCATTAAAGCGGAGAAACACAAAGGCATTAAAAAATACAAAAAAAAGAATGGTTGCTTTCGTAATAGTAGTAATAGTAGTTAAAATTAGAGCTCGTAAGTGTAATAGTAATAGTAAAACGTAGCGTTTTAAGGAGCCAGAAACTTGTAAATTAACAAAAGCAGTTCCAAATGCTGACTGAACATCGCCTGCTATCTGAATCGTACTCCGAATAACCGGTCCAAACTAAGTGTTTAATAAATATTCATATTTTACGTCACCGACTTGGCCTATTGTAGGGATCAAGGATTTCTTATGGGGATTTTCTTCCCTTGTTTTTGTTTGTTCTATTCACAGCGGTACTAATGGATTGAGAGTTCGTTCTTCTACATCTTATTTTTTGTCTAACCAAATCGTCCAACAAAATCATCTTTGTCCTCGTCTCGTCTTCATATTTATCATGATCTAACGTCTTGTGTGTCGCCCCCGATAACTTTTCCATCATTGATTATAATCTTCTGCCTTGTTATTCTTATTCTTTTTCTTTGTCTTTGCCGGGATCTGTTTTCACTCGATCTTCTTGATATTGTTCTTTTTGGCTTTGCCTTGCCTTGCCCTCTTGACTCTCCTACCTGGCTTTGCTAATGGAAGAGACACGGTCCTATCAGCTATGTCCTATGTTATGTTCTGGTTCCATTCGAATGATTTTTTCCTAGTTTTTCATGGTTTTATTTGACACTCATGGTGGTTTTAGTTTTGCCGCTCGCGGTTTTAAATTCTAATCGATAGTTAATCAATAGTTTGTTACATTAATTAGCACAAAAGCGTTTGGTTATAGCATATCCGTGTGTATCCTGTGTGTGTATCTGTGTACAATCGATGGCCCAGCACGAAGCAAACAAAAATGCAACTTTAACAGACATGCAATACAAACTAATCCTCCTTTTCGTTTTTGTAGTTCTGATCCCCTCGCTGATTGCCGCCTGATGTGGCGGCTGCGGTATCTGCTTCGACCGGCTCCTCCTAGATCTCCTGTTCGGGCTCTTGGTAGAACAATACATGCTTGCTGGTGGAAATGGCGTGCCAAGCTGCGGGACGAGACGATATGGATATCAAATTATTCGTATTTGATGATAAAAATAGTGCGAATAATCCTAACAAATCAATTACGCAAGTTCGGAAACATAATAATAATAAACACTAGGTTTATAACTAACTAGGTTATGCACAGCCTTCTGTGCATTAATCCTGACCAAAATGAATATTGACAAGGGACTCGATTTCTCGATTACTCACTGCTTGAAATGTAGTCTACGATTGGATCCGTGCAGGATGACGATGCAACAGCCTCGGCATCAGCCTCCGCTTTCACTTCTGCCTCCTCCTCCACGTCTACGTCCGCATCTCTGAGGTCGGCCAGGAAGCTCAGATCTTCTAGGTCCTCGTCGTAGTCCTGTACGCCAACATTGTAGGTCGTATAGACGGGCGCAATCTTCGATTTGGCAACTGGGCTCTGATGCTGCTGCTGCTTGGACTTGGACAGGGACTGCGAGGACTCCAGTTCCTGGGAATTTCTGCGACTGCAGCTGTTACTGCGTGCTGCGGCCGCGGCCCGGGCAGCGGCTATGATGGCCGCCTCAATGTCATTGCAGGTCTCCAACTGTTGCATGGAGATGGGGACATTCGGCAGCGGCTCCTCACTACTGCTGCTGGCCCGGCTAAGGAACTGGTTGATGTGGTCCTTCACGGACGTGTTGGCGGCACCATAGAAACCACTATCGCTGGACTGGTTCGCCACATGGGCCGCACCGGATCCCGATCCCGAGCGCAAGCCCATCGGACCATTGCCTCCAGATGAGGAGGATATCGAAACGGATGACGACGAGTTGGAATTTGGCGCCGACTCGGACGAAGGTGTTGAGGATGTCGACGAGTTGATGATGCTGGATGAGCCCGAGTTTGTGGAAATGGCCGCTGAGTTTGGCGACGACGACTGCACGGCCTCGCCTGAGATCGATAGCATGTCCAAACTGGCCGAGCTGTTGACCACATCAGAGGCAGCGCCCGAATCATTCAGTATCAGCTGCTGGTAGCTACTGGAGCTAACATCCGACTGAGTGGCTGTGGCGTTTTCTGTCTCCTTCTTCTCAGTTTTGTCCTCCCCGATTTGTTCTGGTTCTGCTTCTGGAATCTGATTATCATCCTCCTCCTCATCCAAATTCTCATCCATGGGCTCTGGCTTGTCCATCTGTGTGGCTAATGGCTTTGCCTGTGGCTCTGCCTGCGGCATGGGCCCTGGCTGTGGCTCTGCCTGTGGCTTTGTTGGCTCTGCCTGTGCTTTCGGCTGCGACTCTGGTGGTTTCACCTTCTCACTCTTCTCCTTCTCCTTTTCTTTCTCTTTCTCTTTTTCATTTTCCTTCTCGTCTTTCTTGTCGTCGAAGAGCTTCAGCTCATCCTCGTTGAAATCCCCAAAGATGAACTCGTTGTTGAGTCCCTCCTCTTCCGAGTCGCGATCATCGTTGAGTATTATCACCGCCGGCCGACCAGCGATAAGCTCAGGTGTCAGCTTGCTGCTGGTGTGGGACATCTTGTGGCCCATCTTCTTGGTCCCCTCGGTCTGGGTGGCCGTCGTCGACTTCTGGGCAACTGGCATGGACACTGGAGCAGTCGCCGCCTCTTCGTTACCAAGCTTCATGGACTTCTTGCTGCTGGTACTGCCAGAGCTGCTGCTGGTGGTGCTGCTTGCGCTGCTGTATGACAGGTCCTTTGACTTTGTCTTGGACTTGGCTGAGGTAGTTGGTAATGATGTGGTTCCCGTGGATTTGTCCACCATCTGTAACTTGGTTGCGGCAGCAAAGTTGAAAATTGATGACGAGCCCGTCCCCGCGGACGAACCTGAACTAGAAGTTGGATAGACGCCGGCTGTCAGGGACACATTGGTTGTGCTATGCCTCTTGACAGTCTTCTCAAGGGCTGGGTACTGCTGATCGAGGTTGCTGCTGTTGAACGTATAAGTGGCATCGTGCTCCACACTCTTGGACTTTTGCAGCGCCGGCTGTGACGAGGACAGGCTGCTGCTGGGGGCAGTCGTGCAAGTGGGGGTGAGCTCTGGCGAGGCATCAACGTCGCTGGTGCTGCTGGCAGGTGTCGCATTCAGGCTCTTCGAGTAACTGATCGATCCCGCCGACGACGAGTTGTTGCTAGAACTGGCCACCTGATTGGTGGCAGTGTTACTGCTAGTGCTGGTGGCGGTGCTGATGGCTACCGGTATGGATAGAGCTACTGGCAGCTCTGGGAAATCGGGTTTGACCTTAGACTTGCTGCCCTTGCCGCCGGCGGGCTTATCAGCCCCACCAGCTCCCGCAGCTGATTCGGACGGCTCTGGGTCGCTGGCATTTGCACTGCCAGTGCCACTGGCATTCTTCAGGGCCTCCCGCTTGTTGCGGGCTATGTCCGCATAGGAAATTGGAGCTGGTGCCAGGGTCTTTTTCTTAACCTGACGTTGGGTGGCGGCCTGCGCTGCCCGCTCCTTGTTGTTGGTGGTGCCGGCGCCGCCGCCGCCGCCGCTGCTGAAGCCGAGACTCTTCTTCTTGACCGTCTGGATCGGCAGCGAGTGGACTGAGTCGAGATCACTGGAATCAGATTTCTCCGAGGGCGGCATCGAGGATGTGGACTTGCGTCGCGAGCTGTCCTTTTTGACCGAACCCGACCCACCATGATGATGATGATGATGGTAATGATGATGGTGGTGATGGTGATGCTGCGGCTGCGCATCCTGGTACTGCGGCTGCTGCTGCTGTGCCGACTTGCTCGGATACTGGCCATGATGGTTGCTGGAGCCGGAGCCAGAGCCGGAGCCCGTGCCGCTGTTGGTGTACGCCGTGTAGTAGTGCGTGCGCTGGGACATCATGTTGGAGGAGGCAGATTTTGTGATCTGCTGCATGCGCTGCAGATTGCCTCCCGCGTGGGCAGCGGCTGCAACGGCCGCATCGTCCATGGTGACGGCTCGCTGCTTCTTTGGTTTCTTCTTCTTTGTCACCACATGGAATTCGGCTGTCTCGGAGAGGACGGTGTTCAGGGCATCCAATTCGGACATACAAGAGAGGGCCGGCAGGGAGAGCGGCATCGGTTCCGCCTCGATATCGGGCTCAGAGCGGGCCGCAGCCTTACCCAAGCCTGGCTTGCGATATTCCTGATCCCCCAGATACTGCAGCTCCTCGGTGCCCCAGGAACGGCGCTCTCCTTTCCGCTGCTGAGCGGCGGTTTCAGCGACCTTACGTACTTGGACTTGGACAGGTGTGACCTGCTGCTGCTCCTTGCTGCAGTTCTTGCTAATGTCCGCCACGGAGGCAGAGTTGTGTTTGCCACTGCCACTGGCATTCGCATTGGTGGAGTCCTTCTTCTGGGGCATCATCTCGGTGGTGGCCGACTCGCGCTTGAGGTCGTCCGCCTCCATTTTGGAACAGCTACGCAGCTCCTCTAGCGAGTTGCTCTTCTTAAGCTTCTGGTTTTGCTTCTTGCGCTCCTTTTTCTTCTGTCCGCCACTGTTGCCATCGTTCTCGATGTACTTGACCAGCTGCTCCACCGACTCTTTGCCGCGATACCCGGCCACTGACTCGGCATCCACAGTGGTTGTGTTGCGCTCCTGCTGCGACCTCTTCTTTGACTTGGTCTTGGTCGGCTGTCCCCCAGTGCCGGCACCGGCACTAACTCCGACTCCGGGACCCACTCCAACTCCGGCTGCGGCTCCGTTTCCTCCCGATCCGTTCCCCACGTTAACCTGCTGCAACTGGCTATTGAAGGAGGCCGCCACTGCAGCGGCTGCCATTGCAGTGGTTGTTGTGTTGCTTCCGGTTGTGAGCAGCGTGGACACGCTGTTCTGGCGGCTTGTGGACGATGGCGGTGCATTTGCACCCATCGTAGTGGTGATCAGGGCCGTAAACTGATTGGATCCGCTTCCGCCGTTGCCATTGGCATTGCCATTGCCATTTCCATTGCTACTGCTGCTGCTTGGCGTGCCATTGGCGCCGTACCCATCACTCAGGGCGTTGCCATTCTCATCGAGGTTACGCTTTGGATATAAGATGTTTTTGTAACTGGTTTTTGCTTTGTGAGTCGTTGGTACTTACCGATGTGGACTTGGCACCCGTTACCACGGGACCCGCACGACCGCTTTTCCTGCCAAACACATCCCCCGAGGATGCGGCTCGGCTTGAATGGGATACCGTTGACGTATCGGCGTAGACCGAGGAGCAGGCCGTATAGCTGTCGCTCAGCGACACATAGCCGGCGTCTACTTTGCGGGTGGGATCGTCTACTCCCCTTTCAAAGTGTCCACCAGCCGAATACTGTGCCTGGAGTTGCATGTTCTGTTGGTGTACATGCATGTGGGGCACTCCGAGTGACCTGATGCCAACGGGCCCCAATAACGGCAGGGTTTCTCCGATTTGATACTCGCCTCCAATGGCCGAATCCCCCGACTCGGGCTGCTGCTGGCTGTAGTTTTGCATGAAATTGTCGAGCACCTTTGTGCTGAGATACGACGCTGATTGATTGGCGCCGCCTGCTTTCTTCTTTCTTGGTCCGCGATTGTCCCCCGAAAGCTGAACACGGAAAAGAACAGGAGGAAACGGAGAAAACGAAAGTTAGTATATTTCTAAACACGAAATCAGATTCGATCGCGACATTGCAAACGCCCTTTTTTAGACTTTTACAAATCACAAATTCAAAGGGAAAATGTACAGAAATGTCCTGGCCCCCTGTGTTAGTTCCGACTACCCCGTTCGAAGTGAATATGATATGATGATCCCACCTATTCGGCCAGTAGATGGGTGCGGAGTCCTCCATCTATCCCTTCTACCTATGCATCATACCAGATTTTGTCCACAACTTTCTTAAATCAATGGTATCGTAATACTTGGGATATTCATATATAACGCTTGGGACAGGCACGCAGGGCATAAATACGTAATACATACATACAGATACAGATACATATACATATACATATGAATGGAAAGGAATTTAATGCGCGTGGTTGTGTCTGTATGGAATAGGTGTTAGTATATGTGTGTGGGTGTTTGTGGGGTAGACATAACTTGATTAATTCTACATTTCCATTTAGAGACTTTGTCCGCAAGAGACGACGTATAGAGGAATATTGATTATTGCGATTACTACAGGTTTATGGATTACTAATTGAATTATGCTGCTCGCTGGCGGACCATGCCGCGCCATTGAAGGGCAGCTGGCGACCTTACAGCGTCGCATCTTACCGCCTCAAATGGACTTGACCCAATTTGCCACCCATCGGTTTCGATTAGACTCGATTTAGCTATCTCCCAGAGCGTTTGATCCATACAGACGTCCCATTGTTTCAGTGTATCATCGCTTACCTCCAACAGGCAGTATTCTTGGATTGGGCCAGCGCCTGCGGCACCACCACCCGTCTCATCATCGTCCATATCGAACTGGGTGCCGGCCTCAGCCTCGCCCAGGTGGCTGGGCAGGCTGCTGCAGCTGCCGGCACTGTTCTTGCCAGCTGCAGCCTGGGACTGGGATGACTCGGCCATAGTCTGTTTCAGCTTGGCATCCATAGACGTTGTCGCTGGCTCAAAGTTGACGCTGCTCGGAAGGCTTCCTCCCTCGCGCTGCCGTCCCGACACCGACCAGTTCTTGATCTTTTTCGAGGCAGAGGGTGCGTTTTGGTGGTTGTTGTTGTTGTTGTTGTGCTGCTGCTGCTGCTGGTGGCGACGGTTCGCACGTCCACTCAGCTGGTAATCACAGTTGAAACGTTGGGTTGTCGCCGATGTAGCTGCCGCCGCTGTTGCTGCTGCTGCCGCCGCTGCAGATGTGGTGGCCGCCCCACTTCGATGAGCCGCCTCGACAAGATCCTGCAAGGAGCCGCCCTGCTTGTGACGCTCCCCGGATCGATTGTTTGTGTGGTGGGTGTTGTTGTTACTGCTGCTGCTAATGCCGGCTACCCCGGATGTGGACGCTGACGTCGCTAGAGTGGTTGGGTTGAGTGTGAGGCAGGATTTAATGGCACGATAAGAGATCTCTTCGTCGTACTCAGCCTTTTTGAGCATTTGCTGCACACCAAAAGGGATTGGATCGAGATTAGGGCTGTGAAAAAGCGCGTGAGAGGTTAGAGTACTTACCAGAAAACGCTCGCTTTTGTTTTTCCTGTCGCCTGGATTACGGTACCAATAGGCCTCCTCGAGAAGCTTCTTCAGTGACGCATCATCGAGATCATTGAAGTCGCTATCTTCCCAGGCATCGTATTTTGTCTGCAAGATGTATCAAGCGTCTTTAAAATATAATGTTTTCAACGTTTCGCGACATTGCAAAAAAAATAGATTACACACACTAACGCACACACATTCACACGCACCGCACTCCAGCGTCGAGCATAACCTCACTAGGAAGCGACTTTCAATCCGAACGCATGCGAGGCTCTAACACTTCTACTTTGTTCAATGCACTTTTCCAAGCAGTATGACAATTGTTTTAAATCAAAGCTTATAAAAACACAAAACACATGCGGAATGGTGGAAACACACGACTCAAATAAATGGGTATAATAAAATAGAGATGTATGTTTGTTTGTATGTATATAAAGTGCGGCGGTTCAGTCACGGATGTGGTTTGCTTAAATATGTACAGATTTCTGTTGTTTATACAGTTATTTTATCGCTTCAGAAATTCGAACCAAAGCCACACACAAATGTCGACTGCGATCTGCAGAACAATTTCTCAAACTAATTTTCGTTCCTTTCCTTATGCGTTTTCTTTGCGGGCAGCGCAATACAGCACTACTATAACGGTTAACCTCTCAATTGCGGACCTCCTTTTTGTACCATCTTCTTTATACATACATATATGTGTGTGTGTGTGCGTGTGTTGATAGGAATGTTCGGGAACATGTTCGCATATATACATGCATATGTATATATGCATTAGCAGAACAGAGGTGATTCTTTTTTGATTAGGCAGGCAACGAGGAAAAACACGATCAACCCACGCTTACGCAAATATGAAAAACAGTTCGGTCTTCGCTAATGTGGTATTCCGAAACCAATTTTGTACTGCATTGGTGTATTTTTATGTTTGTCGAATCAAACTTCAAACAAATTCTTGATTGAATTTCGCAACATTATTTCTTTTTCAACATTCCAATTTTGCTTGCGGATAGATATCAGAA
This sequence comes from Drosophila miranda, assembly GCF_003369915.1. Taxonomy (NCBI): domain Eukaryota; kingdom Metazoa; phylum Arthropoda; class Insecta; order Diptera; family Drosophilidae; genus Drosophila; species Drosophila miranda. The sequence continues at coordinate 5,317,154 of NC_046673.1, forward strand.
CCATTAATGTTCTAATTAAGAGACATTGTACGTGTGATATATGTAACAGATAACAGATAACAGTACGCATACATACATGCATATGTATATATGCATTAGCAGAACAGAGGTGATTCTTTTTTGATTAGGCAGGCAACGAGGAAAAACACGATCAACCCACGCTTACGCAAATATGAAAAACAGTTCAGTCTTCGCTAATGTGGTTTTCCGAAACCAATTTTGTACTGCATTGGTGTATTTTTATGTTTGTCGAATCAAACTTCAAACAAATTCTTGATTGAATTTCGCAACATTGTTTCTTTTTCAACATTCCAATTTTGCTTGCGGATAGATATCAGAACCATTAATGTTCCAATTAAGAGACATTGTGCGTGTGATATAACAGATTTGTAACATTTGCATTCTCGCCTCCTTCTACCCTTGAATAGAACGGAATAAAATATCGTTGATGAGGATAAGAAGCCCAAGCTTTTGAATGCTAATATTGGGATTTTTTTCGCATCAATATATTATACATACATACATATGTACATATATCGATATAGATAGATATGTATGTATACCATCTTCTATATTCAGGAGGCTGCCTAATTAGCGGCTTAATTTTGATATAAATTTATTTATCGTCGTAGTTGAGGCTTTCATTTCGGCGCGCCATACTTGTTGTGCAGCACAGACGGGCTTCTTGCTCGATTGAAAAGGATAGAAAATTGTGTAAACAAAATAAACAACATAACGATTTGGTAATCCCGTCTCGAAACAATATCAAAAACATGTACAGATGTAGATTTCTCAATTGAAATGAATTTTGTTTCTTTTATTCTTTATCATCTCCACTTTGCGGCTCAATTCAATATCGGTTAATTTTCCAATTTCGCTTAAGGCACAGATCGCCAATCGCGTGGGCGTGTCAGTACGAGTTTTTGTTAAACAAAAAACAGTGATGTGTGCGTGTGCCTGTGGTATTCTCCCTTCAAAATTTTGTGGCTCCTGCCCATGGATTATCTTCGTTAGGGGTATCAAAGTAAAAGATTAAAATGAAAAATGAACAAGCAAAATACAAAAAAATGAATTAGAAATAAATTCAGCTTTCTTATCGTGCTAATATATGTACAAAAATGTGTTGTGTGGTTAATATCTTTGTTATTTGTTATTTTTTTGTCAACTTCTAGGTGAGTTCTTATTTTATATGTATTTACATTTCCCCACGATGAAAAAAAACCATTTAAATCGCGCTTTCTTTACCCAAAGCAACGTAATTCTTAAGAGCATGTCAGGGTAATTCAATATTTCATTTATTCAATTATTTGTACGGCATGCAGCTAACAAACATATTATGGAAAGTGCTTAAAAGGGATTTAAAATGTTTAAATGGGTTCAAATGATGCAGAAGAGGAGTAAAATATAGGTAAGTAAATAATGTGGAATGATATAGAAATTAGTCATAAATAAGAGTGAGTAGGATTGTTAGTACGTAGCTTATGATTAGTATGTATGTATGTATGAATAATTGATTAACTTAGCATACATTGTATGTCCTATGATTAATATAGGTAGTATGTGTGATTTCTTTTTTATAAGCTAGTGAAACAGTGAATAATTTCGATATTAAAAGAAGGTGTGTTTGTGTTACGTAGCTAATAAATGATATGATAGATACACGTGCGCAACCTGGCGGGGTGCACCAAGGCTGTTCACGCACCGTCGTCCCCATCCCACGATACAATGACGTATTTACAGATGAAATAGTTGCGAAACCAATACAAGTACCAAAACAAAACAACCAAATAACCAGAGGGGGGACGGAGTGGGTTTGGGGTTTTTGAAGGATACAAAGATGATGATGATGATGATGGATACATGCCTCTCTGTGTACTGCACTCACCTTTTTCTTTTTCTGTCGCTTTCCCACATTCTGATCATCCTGGGTTTTACCCTTCGCTCCCACCCCATACTGCAGGCGCCTGCGTGTGGGTCCTTCCAGCTTTGACGTATCGTCAAGAAATGAGTAGACGAAGTTGGCGCCCCCTGCATCTTCAGGAGTCGTTATGTTACTGGAAGTTGACAGGACCTCTGACGCTGATGCTGACGTTGACGCTGATAACGATGGTATGGGAGTGGTGGAGCCATCGCTGCCACAGCCACTGCCACTGCCACTGCCACTGGGATTGTTATGACTGTTAATGGTACTGTTGCTGCCACTGATTGGGGGGGAGTATGACTTCCTCTTATCGCTATCTGTCACTGACTTTGACGTGGATTTCGCATTTGTAGATGCTGCTTTTTTCTGGCCACGAAACCCGATACTCCCATCGTCACGTTGCACCGGCACGCTGTCGTGTTTTGCCAAATTATTTGCCATTGCTTCTAACAGCTCTGCCGTGCTATGTGCGGTCGGAGTTGTCTTTGTCGATGTTGTAGTGGTAGTGCTTTTGCTCATAGTCCCAGACGCAATTGATACAATGGGCGTATGGAGTATAATGGATGGTATCTTACTATTGGCTGCAGCCAAGCGCTCTGCAGATCGCTCACCAGAAGCGGTTGCAAATGAGGTTGTGGATGGTTGTGTTGTGGATGATGATGTCTCTGGTGATGCTGGCTTTTGTTCATTGTTCATCTTTTGGGTGGCATATAACAGGGCGACCAGGTGACGAAACAATCAAATGCCATCAAAAATTTCCCGAACCTGTAGAGAGCCAAAATACACATATATGCCATGATGGTTAGTATGTGCGACCTGCGGTCTGTGGTCGTGGTCGTGGTCAAGGCCAGGGATTCAGTTACTGCCCATAGCCAAACCATACTTACAAACTGTTGCCCGGTGTTGGGCTTATCTGCTGCTGGTGGGTGGCTCTGCTCTTCCTCTTCCCCACGGTATTAGCTAGGAAGCTCACAGCTGGCCAGCGCCTTGCGGACGCCACCGCTTCTGCTAGTTAACGATGCTGCCGCTTCTGTTGGTCTTCCGTTAGTTATTGTCGATTTCAAATAATATAGTTTAGGGGCGCTGCCCTCCTATTGCGTATTGACTTCTACTCCTCCTGCTTTTGCACTTGTCAAGCCACACACAAAAAAATAACCGAACCACTCGCTCGCTGTGGCGCCGAACCACACACTGTTTTAAAACACGGCCAACTGTCCTATTTTCGCAGATCTACGTTGACTCAACAATACATTTATTAGTTCTTGTGTGTAAAGTGAGATATGCGGCAATCAAATGTGCGACAATTGCATTTCGTGCTGCAACAAAATGTTGCAGAGTGTCGGTTGATGCCTCCTGCTGTTGTTGTTTGCTTGGGTTTATCGGATGACAGTTAAACGGCTGGGTCGTAGAATTAAAACACTGCACAGAAAAAGCATGGGATGAAACATTTGTATCGTTAATTACTTGACAATTCTTATGGTTGCCTTTTTAGGCGGCCTCGTCTTCGTCGGTAGCTTCACAATTCGTAAAAAAAATTATTCCTTTTTTTTGCCATACAAGCCAACTAGTGTTGTCAAGCTACTGAATGCTAACTTGCGTTGCCAGTGCAACGGCATTCCATTTATGGGCGAATTTTATGGACGTAATACTACTGACGAAGATTACCCCGGGGCTATAGGACTCGATTTATTCATTGTTTGTTAAGCGCGTAATATTTAATCAGACATTGTCAGATTATTCGCTGCGGATGGGCTTAGCTTGCGATTTGTTGCGCACGCTAGTTGGCAACCCTGTTGCTGTTGTCAGTGGCAACACCAGCGCAAAACACGTCATTTTGCCACACAGGTTTTTTTTGCAATTGAAAAGGAATGCGCCTTTTTTCATTAGTATGTATACATATGTTGTCATATATATGATTGGGCCGTGTGTGTGAATGCATTAACAATGCTTACAATGCACTTTTTTGTTTATCACATTTGTTATTCACTGATACACACGATAGGCGGCGACAGCTGTATAACATTATGCGCACACGCACACACTTACACTTGGGAGCGCAGGTATGCCTACAATCTATGCAATGCTGCTACTACACAGAACTGTGTACATTTTTCTGACCTTCTCTTTGAACATTACAAGTAAAACGGCACTTATACACTGAAATTGCAAATTGCCATTGTGGCATAGAGGTCAAAATGCAAAAATATTTGATTGTAAATGCAATATGCAACTGTTTGTAGCATGCACAACAGGATTTGTTTCATCGCACAGCACATGAAAAATTTAGAAAAGAACACTTTTACGCTGTTGCGTTAGCAACACTTTTTCCAACTTTTTGCAACACTGCAAGTGTCGGCAGCATCGATATTTATAAACTGTGATGTCACAACTCATTCGAAACTATCGCCTTTTTTTACTATACCTACGTTTGTTGATATTGGAATGCTTAAAAGGAATGTAGATTTATTAAAAAACTTAAATTGATTATTAATGTGTTAAATATTTACTGTCAGTATTGATGAAATTATTTGCATATTGATTCTTTTAGCTGGAAAACATCAATACTCGATGTGTTCACAAATTACATCGATGAAATGTCGGTATATTTTCATTACCTGGCAACCCTGCTGTTTGCATATTTGCAAGTTGCTTGTGTTCTTAAATTTCTTAAATTGCACCAAAATAAACGAGTGTGTAATAATAACAGGGGCAAATGAAAATTAATAACAAATACGAGTTCGACGACGACGTCGCATCAATATGCGAGTCGACGGTAAGCCCCCCTATTTCCCTGCACTTGGTGTCTCTCATTCATGGGGTACCCCTTTTTTCAGGCTGCATTGACCGAGGGCTGCCGCCTGCCGGTGCGTATGCACAAGACGGATGACTGGCCCCTGGCAGAGATCGTTAGCATCAAGGAGCTGGACGGTCGGCGTCAGTTTTATGTCCACTATGTAGACTGTAAGTAATTGGAATTTTCTCGAAGCGAGAAGAGGAAAAACTAACCGATCTTAACAGTCAACAAGCGCCTGGACGAATGGGTCAACGAGGAAGATCTGTACACCAGAAAGGTGCAGTTTCCCCGTCGCGATGGTTCTCAGACTGGCACCAGCACGGGCGTAACAACTCCGCAGCGCCATCACTCTCTGGCCGGTAGTGTGTCACGTCCCACTTCGCCCCAGCATCCGGGCATTGGAATCAGCTCCGCAGGGGCTGCTGGCATTGGCAGTGCCGGTGCCGGTGGTGGTGGCGGCGGCGTTGGCGTTGGCGTTACCGTTGGCGTTGGCGTTACCGTTGGCGGCAGTGTCACTGGTAGTGGAGGAGCTAACGTTGCAGGAGGCGTAGTCAGCGGTGCCGTAGTGACTACAGGTGGCACCGTAGGCGGTGGAGAGTTGGTCAACGGCAACAATGTCCTGGCTGCTGCTCTGCAGAAGCGTTTTAATAGGAGGCGCAGGGTTCACGGCAACACCCATGGCCACCACATTCCGTCGCAACAGCCGCCGCATCCACAAACACCAAACGCTCAGGTTGCCACACCTTTGCATGTGACAGGTGATGGTCTGATTCCTACAGCACCCATTGAAGATGGCGATGGGTCGCAGGAAGGAAAGATTCCCACGCCCAGGCAGTCGGGCAGCATGGTAACACACCAGGACGATGTGGTCACTCGCATGAAGAACGTGGAAATGATCGAGCTGGGCCGCCACCGCATTAAGCCCTGGTACTTCTCGCCCTATCCCCAGGAGCTCTGCCAGATGCCATGCATCTACATCTGTGAGTTTTGCCTCAAGTATTGCAAGAGTCGCAAGTGCCTGGAGCGTCATCTCTCCAAATGCAATCTTCGTCATCCGCCGGGCAATGAGATTTACCGCAAGCAGACCATCTCCTTCTTCGAAATCGATGGACGCAAAAACAAGGTGTACGCACAGAATCTCTGCTTGCTGGCCAAGCTGTTCTTGGACCACAAGACGCTCTACTACGACACAGATCCATTTCTGTTCTACATTATGACTGAATTCGATTCGCGCGGCTTCCACATTGTCGGCTATTTCTCCAAGGAAAAGGAAAGCACCGAGGACTACAACGTGGCCTGCATATTGACAATGCCGCCGTATCAGCGCAAAGGCTATGGCAAGCTGCTCATCGAGTTCAGCTACGAGCTGTCCAAGTTCGAAGGCAAGACAGGCTCGCCAGAGAAGCCGCTGTCCGACCTGGGACTGCTCTCATATCGCTCATATTGGGCCCAGACAATACTGGAGATATTCATTAGTCAGAATCCAAGCACTGAAGGCGAGAAGCCAACCATAACGATCAAGTATGTTCCATTCAATATTTCTGTTATTTCTTTTGCTAATCGGCTGCTCCTCCCCAGCGACATTTGCGAGTGTACTTCGATCAAGAAGGAGGACGTGATCTCAACATTGCAAAACCTTAATCTCATCAACTACTATAAGGGGCAGTATATAGTCTGCATCAATCGTGACACCATCGAGCAGCATCATCGCGCCATGGAGAAACGCAAAATTCGCATCGACTCCAAGTGCCTGCACTGGACCCCCAAGGATTGGTCCAAGCGCTCCAAATGGTAACCCAACCTCTCACCCCGCCATGCAACGCTCGCTTACACCAAGCTGTAATATTTGTAAATTCATTGTAGATGGCCTGCTATTGCTATTAACCCAGCCACAGCGTGGTCGCTTGAGCCGGCTACCCGCCGCAGGACTGACCTGACCAGTGCTGGCATGCCCCGAGCCCCGCAAGAGACTAACTGGAAGCCTTGTAGTTCGTAAATAATAGTTTTTATCTGTTACGCTTTTAATAATGTACAAAGAATCCATGTATTCCAAATATATTTATGACGAATCAACATTCTTGCCCGATTCTCTCGGCGGTAGCTCACTGACCGGATTGTCCAGTGCCTGCAGAATAGCCGTTTCCAGACCGTTCTCCACCAGCTCCACCGACGCGTGCACCGCCTTGAGGGCCTCGTGATTGTCGGCACAGTTTTGCTGCTGCTTTCTAAGTAGGGAGCGCGCTCGGTGGCCCGTCTCCAGCTTGATTCTGCACTGCTCAATGGTCTGTTGGTCTAAGATCGTGGTTTCTTTGTCGCTATCAATTTTTGATGCCAACATTTTTACATCGCTCGCTATACATGGGGGGGCCTGATCAGGACAAACGCTTTTCTGAGCGTCTGCGGCGTTCCGCAGTAGGGTGCACTTCGCAATGCCGACCAAGCGCTGGTAGTGGCTTTGGTACTCGCACATGGCGTCTAGCCAGTTACGCGCGTGCTCCTCCACATTGCGCTGAACGTTCTTGTTGTCTTCGGTGAATCGCTTGATGGCTTCCAGATGTATTAAATATTGTATATCGTCGAGACCACTGTCTGCAAATGATGATTCCATTTTGGATTCGACTTTTCTGAAAATGGTGACTGTGCTATCGAAATGCGCTTTCGATTACTCCAAATACAACCAAATGTGAGAAGGTGGCGCATTCTGCTACACTGTGACGTCATTCGGGATGATTTTCAATGTTTGATGATCATATCAAAATATAACTTTATGCGGGGTATTATACTGATAAAGAATGATTATAATAAAGGCTGAAGCTGATATATATATTTACCTCACTATAGTACCTTGTCACCATTATTGAGTTATCGAACATATTCTGGCAGCGCTATGCCACCTAGACAGTGCTGCCAGACTTCAATCCAACACGTGCTGCCGGCTGTTTCGTACTGTGGGCGCCTGAAAAATAAATATTTGTTCATAATTTGTCATATACTTGGACTAGCACGAAGAAATTCTTTGACAATGGCGCGTGGAAAGAAACAGAATCCCTTTGCGGCCCGAAAACGCCAAAAGCGCGAAAACGTACGTAGCCTTTTCCATCAATTATTTCTCTTAAAACCATAGTTTTTTTTTCTGTAATTCCCATTACTGTGATTCAGGGTCCACAACGCCCCGATCGGCGTTCCGAGCCTTACGAGGAGACCAAACGCGACAATATATCATTCATCAAGTACTATCACCTACAGAAGATTTGCCAAACAGAGGAGGAATGGACGCAGTTCCTCGAATCCATTCGCGACAATCTGCCAACCACGTTTCGTGTGACGGGCTTCAAGGGCGAGGCGAAGGCCCTGCTGAACATCATCGAGACGCAGCTCTTCACCGAATATGTGCGCGCGGTGGCGGAACTACACCAAAAGCCGCCAGAGCAAGTGGAGCGACCCCTGTGCCTGCCCTGGTATCCCAACGGGATGGCCTATCAGCTCCAACTCACGCGCAAGGACATACGACGCTCAGAGCCTCTTTACCGGCTGCACAACTTTCTCATTGTGGAGACGACGGCGGGAAGTATCAGTCGTCAGGAGGCCGTCTCTATGATCCCACCCATTGTGCTAGACGTAAAGCCCACGGACAAGGTCCTGGATATGTGTGCTGCGCCCGGCTCCAAGACGGCCCAGCTTATCGAAGCGCTGCACGCCTCGCCCGAGGAGCACAAGATCCCGCCCGGCTTTGTCCTGGCCAACGATGTGGACAATAATCGCTGCTACATGCTGGTTCACCAGGCAAAGCGTCTGAACTCGCCCTGCCTGCTGGTGACCAACCACGACAGCAGCATCTTTCCGAACCTGTTGCAGAGCAACGAGGACGGTGCCAAGTCCGTTCTCAAGTTCGACAAGATCCTCTGTGATGTTCCATGTTCCGGAGATGGTACGCTCCGAAAGAATCCCGATATCTGGACCAAGTGGAACTTGGCCCAGGCCTACAACCTTCATGGGATACAGTACCGCATTGTGCGTCGCGGTGCCGAGATGCTCGAGGTGGGTGGGCGCCTGGTCTACTCCACCTGCTCTCTCAATCCCATTGAGAACGAGGCTGTGCTGCAGCGTATTCTGAAGGATGCCGATGGAGCCCTCGAGCTGGTGGATGCTGGTCACCTAGTGCCCGGCTTGAAGTACAATCCCGGCATGACAGACTGGAAACTGGCCACCAAGGAGGTGGATACTGTATACACAAGCTTCGACGAGGTACCGGAGACGCTGCACACCATCATCCGTCCAGCCATGTTCCCGCTGCCCGCCGAGGACATGGCCAAGATTAACCTGAACAAGTGCATGCGGATACTGCCGCATCTGCAGGACACCGGCGGCTTCTTTGTGGCCGTCATCGTTAAGCGCCGCCAGCTCAGCTTCGAGAAGAACGATGTGCAAGACTTGGTGGAGAAAGCAGCTAAAACTGCCGTCGAAGAGCCCCAACTCGACGAGTCCGGCAAGCCCATCGAGGCGAAGAACGTGCCGTGGGGACCACAGCGGAAGAGAAAACGACTCCATGGGTATAAGGAGGATCCGTATGTGTTCTTTGGAGAGGAAGATGCCGACTACAATGCCATCAAGGAGTTCTACCAGCTGGACGAGTCGCTCAGCAAGCGCTGTCTCCTCACCCGCTGCGTCACCGAGAAGAAAAAGAACATCTATTACTGCTCGGAGCCCATCCGGAAGCTGGTGGTGAACAACGAGCACAACATCAAGATTATAAACACAGGTGTAAAGACATTTGTCCGCTGCGAGAACCGCCACACGGTTCATCCATATCGGCTAGCACAAGAGGGTTTGCAGACCTCCAACGCGTTCATGGGCAGCAGTCGTCGCATCGAGATCCATCGCGACGATCTGGTCCGGCTGCTTAACTGCACCGATCCCACGAAACCGCCCTCGACCCACGAACTGAAGCAGGCCACCCAGGACCGCTGCAGTGAGCTCGGTAAGCCGAATAACCACTTATGTCGCAGAATTTTGTAATCTCCATCTTCTGACATTTCGCTCTAGGCGTGGGCAGCTGCATCCTGAAGTACGTGGACGAACAGTTTACCCTATTCGTGGTTGGATGGCGCGGCACTTCTAGCCTGCGGGCCTATGTCGATCGCGACGAGACCATTCACATCCTCCGTCTGCTCGGCGCCGATCTCAGCAAGTTTGAGGTCAACAAATACGAGGAGGCCAAGAAGGCGGCCGTCGCAGCAGCAGCAGCAGCAGCAGGAGCAGCATCCGCCGCAGAGAATGGGGCTAATGGTGCAGAGATAGAGGCCCAAGCGACAACACCCACAGCTATGGAAGCCGATGAACCGGCAACGGAGAGTTAATAGAGTTATAATCTCCTTGAAAATGCATTAAATTTGACTCTCCGCCTCCACTGATACCCTCTTCTCTGGAGGGGTTTGTATAATTACTATGAAAAATATACATATATGTATTCTAATATATAGTAATATTTGCTCCTTTTTTGTACTCTTGCAGACAGTTCTATATATAGCATATATGTATATTAAATATAAATATATATAATAATATTAATATACTAGTGGGCAAGAACCCCAGCCATGGGGGGGAACTACGGGACCACGACGACCCAAAATTGTTAGATATTAATAGAGATAAGCCGCCGACATAAATCGGATTACAAGGAACATCGGATCTGTTAAATCAATATCGGAACAGTATATCATTTAAATAGATATATATAGAAATGGCCAGACTTCCGATTGAACAAAAGAAAAATCACAGTTTCCATGGAATCGAACAATCAGACAGATAGGTGACCATGAACAGGTGCCAAATGTTTAGTTCACGCAATCGGCCAATCTATAAATATGTTTGAAATTTTGTCAATGTTATCGACAGCTAATCGATTGATTAACGAATGGAAATCAAGTGCCTCCAAGATTGTACTCTTTTTACCCCACTCAAATTCGCCGCCCGAGAAAAAAAGAAACCATTATTTTGAATACGTTTTTGTTATAAAATGTTATATTTATGGTTTTATTTTTGTTTTTCCAGTATAAATATATCATATGTAAAGTATATAAAAAAAAGTTCATTAAAAAATTACACATACTCTTTATAAAAATGTTTGCTTTTGTCTTATATCGTTTTCCATACTAGTTGTTTCGTTTTATACGCTTCATACGTGTGTGGTTTTCATGCCTTTTAAAAAGTATTTCTCATATGTTTCCTTTTGTTTTGTTTCTCTTATTGCGTTTCATTTGAGTAAAGTAAGTGGTTTTTTTCGTGTGTTTTGGAAACAATTATGCACAAATATATATTTATAGGGGGAGGGGGCTTTTTTATAGACGAATGTTTAATGTTAAATACGTTTGTAGGAATGAGACACTGTGTTGCCAGCAACAGCGGCGACGGCTACGGCTACGGCGGCATCGGCAGCTTTGTTAGTACATAATACAATTTGCAAAGAGAAAACCAAAATACATACATACATGTAAAAAAATAATTATAAAAAAATACTTTTTCAAGCAGGCAGACAATAATTTATTGGATGTGGTACAGTAACAGTCTCACGATCTGTGTTGCAAGCTCTCTCTCTCTCTCTCGCTCTCTCTCTCTCTCTATCTCTCTCTCCCCCCACCAACCATCGCTGCAATGACTGGCAATGCCATTCCGGTAATTGTTCAAGTTATTGTGGAGCTTTTCTGATGGATGGCGGCGAATGAGGCGGCTTGAGTCTGTGCTTCGTGGGTTCTCCTTCTATTACTCGTATGTACGTTAGCCTGAACTGAATGTTCGTTTTGATGGTTTTAGCAAATGGAAAAAGGAAAAAAAAACATATATACGTATAGTGTGTGTGTTTTTGTATGCGCTTAAGAGAGATGCAACGTAGTTGGCAATGCTGGATGCGCCTGCCATTTTGGCTTAGGCCTTCTTCTCGGCCTCGATGACCTCCTTGGTAGGCAGCACGTTCTTCTCGTTGGTCTCGGTGTGCTTCAACTTTTTCGCATCGAAATTCTCGATGCCGGCTATGAATTGATTCTTCTCCTTCTCCTGTTCAATAGCTGCAATCGAACAACAGAGAAATAGAGCGCACATTAGTTGCATTCACCAACTAAGGCAATCCGCTTGGCCAGCCAGACAGACACGAGAAACAACCGCTATGGCAGAGGCAAGGCCGGGCCAATATCGTTTTATGGCCAACAACAGATGGTGTCCAAACAGAGCAGAATATGGCCAGACAGACTGACACTCACCTTCCTTATCGGGCAACGGGTTCTTCTCGTTGGTCTCGGTGTGCTTCAAGTTGTTCTGATCGAATGCAGTGATGCCCTCGAAGATCGATTGTTGGGTCTTCTCGGCAGCCACATCTGTTCGAAAGAGCTCCCCTCAGTTTTTCTCTTTTATCCAGATCTAACCTACTATCCAAACTCACCCTCGGCTGTGGGCAAAATTATCTTCTCCTGGGTGCTGGCATTCTTCAGTTTCTCCGTGTTGAAACCCTCCAATTGGCTCTTCAGGTTCTCGGCCACCTTGGGCAGATCCTTAAGTGCTGGGGCTGTGGATGCCATCTGAAACATTTTTGTTGAAAATTAGCGAGGGAGCAATAGGAAAGGGTATATAAATACGTATATTTCAGGGACGTTTAACATACTCGAATTCAAAGATCTATTGTGCCCTCTTTATCCGTCTTAAGAGAACTGAGATTAGCTTTCTCAGCTGTGAAGGATATAATTTAAAGTAACTTGCAACCGAGAAAAGTGCAAGTGCATTGAGTGTATGCAAACTGGATAGAATCGGTTGATATCACATCCACTAACTTTTGAATTCTGAATACCACATCTGTTTCTCTATCTTTGCAGTGATTGCCGCTGCTGAGGTCTCCGACTTCCAGACAGATGCACCATATGGTTCGACTTATCGGGTTAGAAACACGTTTCTATTCCATTCTACCTTCATTCCTTACATTCTTTTCTTCTTTTCGAGCGGAAGAGGATATCAGCCAGTTCGATTAGGCGGAAACAAACATTGATAGCAAGTTGTTTGTTTCTGCGCTTTAATAAATACATTATTCATTTTCGTAGAAGACATTTCTTTGTTTACCGTTGATTTACGGTTGCGATTTCCCCATCGACAGATTGTAATAAAATTGCAAAACAATATATTAATCATGAATTTGTCAACCGATAACCGATGAGTCATGATCAAAGGACGAGGAGAATGAAGAGGACTGCCATTTGCGTTATTGTGTGATTGTGTGCGTGGGGTTCCTATCAGGAAACCAGCACTAAAGAGGAGAGGAACAGGGTAAAAGCAAAGAATGAGTTCAGCGAACCTTTCGTCATCGTCATCAAGCGGGGAAAGAGATTAAACTCAAATTCGACTCATGACTGGGGTTCGGGTTCGGTTCGGTTCTCTTTCGTATTTCTTTTGTTTTATTTTCTGGCCGCCGTTATCAGGGCGTTACGGAGAACGTTCTTGAAGAATGCTGGCCGTTCGGTTGGGGCTGAAACCGAGGCCGTGGTCGGGCTGTTAAATTGCATTTTATCACGTTTATTTTTAGTTGCAAAATTCGAACTAAAGGTCCCCTTGGTCCCAGGGTCCCAGTGTGCGTGCCCCAACCCATGCTTCACTCATGTCCGCTATCAGCATTATTATTTCCACAAAGAATTTGCTTTGTCCGCCTTTCATCAATATCGAAATCAAGTCATCAAAGTAGTATTGCTTCTGCATCCCGATAATTGAACAGCTGCAAGCGTTACAAGGGCAGCGACCGCACCAAAACCAACAAATCTATATACATACATATGTACATATATGTATGTATGTATGCATGTGTATATTTCTATGGATGTATTGTGCATTTACAGACCATAAATGGTTTTAAAGCTGCGCCTAAAGCGGATAGCCAATCATTGTGGATTGACTACTACTAACGGCCTCCTGTGGCAAGGCACCTCACCTCAGTTCTCTGCGCCACTCCAAAAGTTCAATCCAACCCACTCCACTCCCCCAAGCTAAGCTCAACCAAGGTGTATCTATACGGGGTTGCCTATTTTATCGCTCTCTCTCTCTCTCTTTTTGCGACAATTGCAATTGATACAAAGTATGCAATTATTGTGGGAGCGGGAGCGCTCTCTGCGCAATCCTCACATTGCACAAGGACAGTTCAAGTCTCTGAGATTGTTTATGCGTAGCCATCTGATCATGATTACCAATTGATCGTGAACTATTAAATGCTGATCGTCCATTGAAATCTTTAGCGATTTGCCGTCGATTAATTGACATCACATAAACGGGGTTTCGTATTAGTCAGCTCCTTGGCAGGCAGCAAAACAAAGGAGAATCAACATGCAACTCTGCATACATACAAAATGAGTTGATTGGAATGGTGATGTGTGGTGTGGGGAGACGGGGTGGATAGGATGAAGTTTGCCGTGAATCAACTGCCAACTTCGAAATATGGTCGCCCCGCTTAAAGCGACCGATGAATCATCAGCCGACGTTTGCCGTTGGCATTGCCATTGCCGGCTCTGTCGTTGTCGCCACGCCACCGCCACCGCTGCTGCTGCTGCTGCTGCGGTTTGCCAGCTCGTATTGCTGTTGTTGCTGCCGGTGCTCTGGCTCTGCCCACACACTCTCTTTTGCTGCTTCTTTCCAGCCGTCTTTTGTCAGCTTTCCACAGCTCACAGCGCTCTTTCCAACTCTCTTTCTTTCTTTATTTTTTCCTGTTTTTGTTAATTTTATATCTTGTAGTGCTTTTGGGTTTATGACTTTGCTTGCTGATTGGAGCTCTTAACGAGGGGGAGCCCATGGAGGTGGAGTCGGCGCCAAGCTGCCAACAAAAAATTAGTTTTGGACACATTTGAAAGCCCAAATGAGTCAAAAGAGTGCTGATGCGTGGCAAAGGCCAGACGGAGAAGGGAGCGAGAAGAGGTACCAGGCGAAGTTGAGGCACAGCACCGAGTAGAAGCAGACGGGCAGCAGCAGAGCGCAGAACGAAATTCGAAAAAAGGGGAGAAATGACAGACACGTCCGTTTTACACCCTCGCCAGCGTGTATCGGCGCCTGTGTGCCTCGCCAGAATCAGCCGCAGCCAGCGTCGCCAACTCCTGCGGCACGTACAAAGATACATATGTACATAAAATATACGTACATATATATAAAAATATACGTACATATGCATATCAATACATATACATATAAGCGACAGAGAAATTCACAGTGAATTTTAAATATGCACATATGTACATATACATATACATATGCAGGCGGCAAAGGCTACTCATCCGTCTGTTAAATTTTTTTCATTTTAAAAATTTATTTTACGATAACAAATTTGAAATTGGTGACAGCATAGCCAGCCACTGCAAGCGCCGCTGCCACGCCCCGCAAAAAGAGACACACACATGTGCATGTGCATGACTTGCGCGCAAGCCGTAGTTTTCGTGGGGAGGATATTAAGCAGCGTCAAAAGCGCCCCGCCCAAAGCAACAGACACATACAAGCAGGCGTATAAAAAAAACGAAGTAAAAAAATGCCGGCCGGCACGCTCAGGTAGGGAGAGGCAAAAGAAAAGCTTTAACCTCACACACACATAAAAGGAAACTGCGACAAAGGCGGTTGAACAGCTGCGTTTTACAAGGGGCGAGAGGGAGAGAGGTATAAAAGCCAAACCTAACGGGTAAACCACCATAATAAATATTTATAACAAATCTGAGAAATCTCTCACTCTTCCTCATACTCATCATTTCTGCAATCAATGAAGAAGCGCAGTCAACAAAAAAAACCAGTTAAGTGCTTTTTTTACTCTCTTCTGTCTTCTGCTTCTTCTTGCAGATTTCTTTTGGCCGTCTGCCACAATGGAAGGAGAATTGAAAATAAATTGCCGGCCCACAATAAAAGGAGAGGGGGGCGGTGGCGGATGAGAATTAAAATAAATAAAATGTTAGGCTCACCTTAAGTTGTTTTTTGTTTGGTTTGGATTCACAAAAAAAAGATACCGGTGATGTGTAGCTATCTGGCTAGGTTTGGTTGGCTCTGCTCTATATATATTTATATATAAGCGGTATACACTATGCAAATTTTTACACTTGATTTGAGAAATTAATTTTCATTCAATTCGGTCGCGGAGAGAACAAGCTAACTAGATGGACGTCAAAACTGGACTTGAATCAACTTTAAAAAGTTGAAAAAATTAATTGCGCTCCGTGGTAGTGTGACCGGGAATTCGTCGATAAAATATACCGTCGGACCCTCAGAAATATACCAAAATATACCGTAAATATACTGGCGAACTCAATTTCTATTTTAAATATTCCGTTTTTGATATTCCGTGGAATATTACTAGCTATATAGAACATTTAGCCATGCCCACATAATTTTATCCAATTAATGAACCTATTTTCTAATTGACTAGTTTCCTTTAAACACTTGCTTTTATTGCATTTTGTTTTAGGTTTAGGTTTTGGGTTTTAGCGAAAATGGTCAAACAAAAAAAAAAAACGAAAGAGGATAGTCATTCCTATTGTTCCTATAGATGAAGCATTGTGCCATGCCCACATATTTTTATACGATCTATGAGTCAATTTTTTACTTAACTGGCTTATTCTAAATACTTGGTTTTATTGGATCTTGTCTTAAAAAGGTTTTAGCGAAATCAAACAAAAAACGAAAGAGGATAGTCGTTCATATTGCTCAATTTAGAGATTCCGTTAAATAATTCTGGCTAACTAAAATCCTTAGTTTTGCCCACATAAATTTAAACCGTTGATGAATAAATTTTCTTCAAGATTGGCTAGTTTTTAGTCCTTGCTTGTATTGTATTTTGACTAAAACAAGGCTTAAACAAAATAGTTCAACAAAAAAAAAAAACTGTCGCAATGTTGCTGGTATTTGAAGACATCATTCGCGTATAGGCCATTGTATACCCTATTTCGTTAATTTAATATGAAGATCCTTTTTTCCGAACTGTTTTAAAAACGTAATGTTTTAAACGTAAACATATAATTAGTATCTTGTAAATACATATATAGCTCCTTATACCTATTCTTGGTCTCTGTAGGATGACAATAAACTGCAAAATATCATTGTGATATTTAAAACAGAGACTAAATTGTTTTCGCCTTATTTGGAGACTGGGATAACAAAAATATCCTTCATTCTATAACATCCATTTTCCCCAGGGTATGCCCAGAAACATTTTGCGGGAATGGCTCATTCTCGTCAACCGGTTATTACCAATAAATACTCGTTTTCGATCTTACCTCGAATATTACTAGCTATACATGTAGATCTTTAAACTTTGCCCACTTAATGTTATATGATTACTGAATCAAATTTGTTTAAGATTAACTACTTTTAAGTACTTGCATGTATTTTATTTTGACAAAAACACGGTTTCAACAAAAATGTTCAACAAAAGAAACAGTCGCAATGCTGTGTCGTCAATGTTGCTGGTATTTGCAGACTCATTTCTTGTCAACCAGAGTATGGGCATTTGTATACCCTATTTCGTTAATATTATATAAAGATACTGTTTTCCTAGCTGCTTTCAAACGTAATTAATAAAGACCTTGTCTTAGATTGCATTTTTTTTGACCATTCATGCATTAGATTAGTGTATTATATATATATCCTGATCCCTGTACCAATTCTTGGTCTCTGTAAGAAGACCACTTATCGCAAAATATCGTTTAAAACAGAGACTGACTAGTTTCTGCATTAATTAGAGCCTGGGATGACAAATATTTTCTCAGTTCTATAACATCCATTTCCCCCAGGGTGGAAATTATGGAATTAATAACATGTTTAGGTATGGAATGGGACTCATTTGTTGTGAACCGGGTATTGCAAAATGTATCATCCGTCGAATTTTCCAAGCTATATAGATCTCTCAGCTTTGCCCACTTAAATTTATCCCACTAAATAATACATTTTCTACAAGTTTAATTACTTTTATTCTGTATTGTATTTTGACTAAAACTCGGTTTACAAGTTAATGTTGCCCGCAACACTGTGTATGGAATACGCAATGGTCTCTGTAAGAAGACATAAGCGAAATAGCTTTAAAACAGAGACTAAATTGTTTTCGCCTGGGGTGACAAACATGTTCTCAACTCTATAATATCCTTTCCTAGGGTATGCAACATGGAACGCGATTTTGGCATTAATTTAATGTTGCTGCAGCAACATGTTTTGCATTTCATTTTTGACGATTTCATTGACCGAAAGCAAAAATCGCGTCGATCCGTTTTAACCGTTCGTAGTTTGGCGGTATATTTAAAGAAACTAAGTTTAATTGGATATATTACATGTGGTGTATATCAAATACATATTTAAACTAACTTATCAGTACCAATTTTAATAGTAGTCCTGCTTTGTTGAAGTGGCCAACATGACAAGTACCTGCTGAATAGCCTGATGGCAGGAAACGGCCGCTAATATTCCCCAAAAATTGGGGCATATTCACCATAAGTCTATATCCAAGTACAGTAATTTAAGTACATCATTTAAAAGTATGGAATGAGATTCATTGTTGTCAGCCGGGTAAAAGAGGTCTTACCCGATTCAAATAAATACCAAAATATACCGTCTCATTTTCAAAATATTCCTCGTTTTTGATCTTCCGTCGAATATTACCATCTATATAGAAAATTTAGACATACCAACATAATTTTATACGATTGATGAATCAATTTTCTACTTAACTGGCCTATTCTAAATACTTGCTTTTATTGGATTTTTATATACCGTTGAAATTAAATTGACAAAATATACCATTATATACCGTCGGTTCAATTTTTACCTCAAATAATACCGAAAAGTATTAAAAATACCAGAAACGGTCACCCTGCTGTCTGGCCCTCAGAAATATACCGAGGTTTCTCATATTCCTCATATTTGATATTCGGTTTTATAAATAAATTTCCTACAAGACTGGTTATTTGTAAGTTCTCATCTTTTTTGGGTTTTTTATAAAATAAGGTTCACGCGAAAACGGTCAATAACAATTTCCACAAAATTAATTGTTGTAGATATTAATTACACGCTAAAAACACATTTGCTACATATTAATCACAATATTATGTAATTATTGAAAGCGACACCTGAAGGGGAAATGTGTATGTTGTTGATAAGTTTGGCCGTTTTTTTTTTTTTTCAGATAAGCCTGATGCCAGTGTGAACAACTTTTTTACATTCTTTTTTTCCATTTTTGAAACAGTTTGGATTTTGATGTAAAACGATCATGAATTCGATGTTTACTGCGAATTAGTATTCGATGTGGCCGTTTGTGCCGTTTGGCTTTCTAGTCTAATTATTTGTACTCCAAGTGTCCTTGGCTTGACTTGACAATATTGTATCGTTTGTATATGTAACACAAAATGCTTGTAAATTATCCTTATGGATAGTTCATATAAGCTATAAGGTAAGATAATAATATTAATATTTTATATATATTTAATATTATCTGGCTAAAATTTAAAATTTTCGAATTACCAAATTGTTATTTGATAGAAGAATCTTTTGAATGAAGCTTATACACCCTAAAAGTGATACGACCAATAAATATATTTCCAAACAGGGCCATCTACCATCTATATTTTGTTACCGTCAGGATCGGACGAGTTCTAGTGAGTTCATGACTAGTAAAATGTCACAAGTCGTAGATTCAATAGTGACAGAAACAAAACTGTAGTTATTATTTGATGGTTACTGCTTAAAAGGAAGAGTATGATCATCGATTAATATATTTACACATTTTGGCTTACATATATGTACTTTAAAAAGGCTTGGTTTTGATCTATGTACGTCAAAATACATCTGTATATACAGTCGAGTGGCTCGGGTTATTGTCCGTAGCAGTCAGAGGCGTGTGCTACGCGTAGTTCGCCGACCGGCATTCGTTCCACACCTGCACCATTTCTTCAGGATCGCTGAACCCGTGCGATGCTATCACGTTGCTGTAGCTATCGGGCCCGGAATAGTGGGGTCTGTGGAAAAGAAAGCCGTCGCAGTGGTGGACGGGAATACGCGCTTTGAGCGCCACAATGCCCAGATAGATGTCATCGAAGCGGAACACGGGAACTCGCATGCTAGTCTCGTACATCTCGAGCAGGGCGCTGCGGGAGAGGATAAAGGCACCAGCCGTCACATACGGCGGCCACTTGTCGAACGGGTACTCCTCCAGCGAGACATACCATTTGCTAAACTTGTGACGCAGTGGCGACGTCTGAAACACGTAGCCGGCAAATAGCAGATCCGGATGGTGGGTATTCCGTCCACGGCCGAGGAACCGCAGAACATTCTTAATAGACACATAGTAGTCGTCGTCGACGAACATATAGAAGTCGCTCTGGTTGAAGTGCTCGCTGGCCCAGCGCATGCCCATCATTGTCTTGATGGTGTTGTTGAAGTAGACATCCACAAAATCTGCGTGTACAATGTCCCCATGCTGCTTGGCCTCCCGGCCCACATCGTCCATGCTGTCCGGGGAGGTGCCCAGCAGGAAGGCGCGACGGATGTGAACGTCGGAGAAGCGGAACTCATAGCCCCATGTCTTGCGTATAGCCTGGCGTCGCCGCACATTTCCAATTGCGCTTTTGACCAGTATAGTCAACCGGGGCGGATCCACGCCCGTGAATGCGGGCATTTTCAGAAATTCGTAGCTGGAAATTCCGGAGGAGGCCAGGCCCTCATCGTGCAAGGGATAGTAGAAGTGTTGCTCAAAGTCCAGCTCATGCAGATGCGTCAGCAGCCCGCAGAAGTCGATTAGGAATATGATGGGAATGGCCAGTGAGCATTTTAGCAGCAATTTATAATGTTTATTTAACATTAGTGTTGAGGATATTAAGTTAGAGCTCGAGAAACACCGATGTTAACATCGATGTCATCGATGGTTAGGTGTACACTGCCGACATCGAATTTTTGTCTCAATATATTTAATCTAATTATTTAAATTTAAATACAAATTCTTTTCTATTTGCTTATTTGTTGCCGGATACTATGTTGAATGGTCTTTGTGATAGGTATACCCTTTCTAACCAAGTAATTTAAAGACCTCCCGTTGTACCTGTTCTATTTGATCATCTTATTCGATACATATCTAATAAGTTGCAAGGTGTGCGACATAGAGAGGGGCGTAATTTGTGGTATACAAAATATGTGAATTAGAGCGAGAAATACATCGATCTTTGCGGACATCGATGTTTACGATGTTTTTCAAATTTTCGCTCGAAATCAACCCTTTAAGAATGAATAAAAATTACAATGTTAAAATATTAAAAATTAAAAAAAAAAAAAAACTTTGGTACTTAAATACTCAACTTTTGCTTCAGGTATTCGCGCAAGCGTTCAAAAATATGAAATCTATTAATTATAAATTCCCATTCGTTCACTAGGGATGAGCTATTGAGTTTTAGGCACAACTCAGTTTTTACTTTATAAAGGATAAGGGCCTAGTGGTGCCAAAAAGTTAAGTTATGGTTCGATTTTCCGAATATTTTATTTTATGGCTGAGGGAAAATTAGCATATATAAATCCTTAAAGCAAATACTTTAAACTTATTTGATGATTAGATCAATCATATTAATAATTTGAGTTATTGAGGTAACACATGTCAGTGTGGTTAGAAGCTTTTAAGATGCTTCTTATTTAAATATAATTTAACAACGATATTTTGCCATTAGTGGTCTTCTTACAGAGACTAAGAATGAGTATCGGGATCAGGATATACAGGAATCTAATCAAATCCATGAATACGTCTACATACATAATACATATCAATTTGAGAAAATTTATTTATTAATTACCTTTGAAAAACAGTTTGGAATACAGTATCTTTATATTAAATTAACGAAATAGGGTATACAAATGCCTATACTCCGGTTGATAAGCAACAAGTCTTCAATTACCAACAACATTGATGTGACAACATTGCGACTATTACAAAATCCTCAAAATCACGGATATCATAGTTTCCAATCCTTGACGGAGAACGATTGAAAATTGAATAAGTTTAGCGCAGTTAAGGTGAAAGATATCGTGTTTCCTTTTTTTGTTTAAGTTCAGAGGAAAGATGGCATGGATCTGCAAGAAGAATTTACAATCAGTAATATCTTCCGCCATTTACCTCAAGTCGTTGAACTGTTTAAATAGAGGGGGATTAAGTGGGCTAAGTTCTTTCTTTCATCGGTATATTTACAGTATGTTTTAAAAATGAAACGGTATATTTCTGAGGGTCAGACGGTATATTTTATGGATAAATCCGCGGTCACACTGAAAAGTATAGAAATAGTTTACGAATTGGAATTTTTTGTTGCTTGGCGCCCGAAAAGAATTGGTTGTGGCAAAATGTCAGAGGAAACAGCCGCAGTGGTGGTAGCCCCCTCCACTCTCACCACAGCCCAGAAGTCACGCATTGAGCGCAATCTGGCCAAGGCCCAGAAGTTGCGAGAGGCCAAACTCGTCTCGCATCCTTATAGGGAACTCGGCAAGTAGGTTTGACCTTACCATCGTAAGCTAACATCGCAGAGCTTACTCTCCATTTGATTTCTTTGTAGAAACCTTGGCGATACTCAACTAGAGGAAGGGCCGAGTCAGGGCACCTCGGTTATCAAGGTGCAGGGCACCAAATACATCGACAGTGGCGGAGGCTTCCTGCTGGAACAGCCTGTGTTGCCTGCGGCTGGAGCGGGAGCTACAGAAAAGCCAGAGGATGGCGCAGTTCCAACTATCGTGGACGATGCCATTGCCATACCGGTGGTGTACGAGGAGTGCCTCGATTGCGGCGATCCGTTTGTCGACTCATATCTGTTTAATAATTTTGGACACTCGGTGTGCGACAAGTGCCGGGACACCGAGGAGCGCCACTCGCTCATCACCCGCACTGAAGCCAAGGCCGAGTATCTTCTAAAAGATTGTGACTTTGACAAGCGCGAACCGCCGTTGCGCTACATTAGCCGCAAGAATCCCCATAACGTTCGCTGGGGAGAGATGAAGCTCTACCTGCACTCGCAGGTGCAAAAACGGGCCATGGAGGTGTGGGGCAGTGAGGAGGAGCTCGTCCGTCAACACGAGGGACGGGAAGAGAAGCGCGAGGTAGGAAAGGCCCGGAAGTACAACAAACAGATGAAGCAGCTCCGCATGGAGGTCCGCAGCAGCATTTACACCAAGAAAACGCATGCCATACACGAGCACGAATTCGGGCCGGACACCTACAATGAGGAAGAGGACGAGTATACGCACACCTGCCTCACCTGTCCCTACACCGAATCCTACGAGAAGATGTAGAATATCCTGTCGCCACACCTAAGAGGAAAACCCATAGATTCTTCATTTAAAAACTTATTTCGCCATAGTTTGTAAGACCCTTGAGAGGAAACCTTTTGAATTTGATTTAAAAATGTATTTGAATGCTGTTTTTACCGCCAAATGAATGAAATATATTGGAAATTGCTAATATTTTTTTTCGGGCCAGCCGCTGAAGAATAACCGTAACTTTAACATTATTATTGTATGAGCAGAGAGAGCCGCCTATGTTGTAAAACGTTGACGTTCTGCAGAGCTGCTGCGCTCTCCCGCTAAAGGGGCTCTCTGCCGCCGCCACTTCGGCAACTACTTTGATCTGCTGCCGCCACTTCGGCAATCACTTTGATCTAACGCCGTCGTCTATAGTTTAGTTCTATGCTAACCCCTCTGCGCATTGGTTGAATATCGATCTCGCATAAAGTTTATCTGGCAACAGCAAGCAATCGGCTTCCGCTAAGCCACCAAGATTAAATACGAATTATAAAGTTTAACCCAAAATCTCTTTTCATTTTTGAAACACATAGGTGCTAAAAAAGCTTGGCATCTCAAACATTGGTGACCCCCCGACGTGATATAAAACCATTGCTTAATCGCGTTCCGTTAAAACACTTATTATTTATACAATATTTTGTTGTTGGGTAGTTTAACTACCAACAAATACATTTGGTTGCACGTTGAAAGCTGAGTTGCTGGCTGCTGTTGAAGTAAGCCAGTCACACGCCGCTGCCCATTCTACGACTCTGCCAAGCCATTCCGGACATAGTACCATCATCATGGCTCACAAGCAGCGACTTCCTGAGCTGAAAGTGCCTAAGTTTTCTGGTGGATACGTCGAGTTCTCGGATTTTATGGCAATGTTCAAATCGGTGATTGAAGCGGATGCGGATCTCAGTGACATCGAGAAATTCCAGCACCTTCGCTCTTGCCTCGCTGATGCGGCTTTGGATTCGGTTCGATCGTTAGAGCTCTCCAGTGCCAATTATCGTGCGGCTCTGGATATACTTAATAAACGCTTTAATAACAAAAGACTTGTTTTCCAGGCACAGCGACACAGGCTAGTAGCGATCAGGTGGGAAAAAACCATTCCTATACGCAGGTTAAGAAATCGTTTGTAGCTTCCAACTCTTCCGCCGAACCGTCTGTATGCGTCTTTTGCCACTCAGCGGGCCATGGAATATACTCGTGCAAGATATTCGGAAATCTCTCACCGTTGCTGCGCCACAAAGAAGTGAAGAAGCTTTCCCTATGCTTCAATTGCCTAAAGCCGGGGCACCGGACCCGCGCATGCAATAGTGGAAATGTCGAGTATGCGGCGGTAAGCATCATAGTTTGTTGCACTTCGATAGTATACAGCCGACAACACAAGGCTGCCCAGGTATTACTCATCCCGATCTGGCCGTTCAACCGGACACTCTTTCCGTTGCTCAAAATTCTGCTAGCAGCTCGTCTCTACCTTCGTCTACCTCTCTTGCTGCCCAAGGTCTTCACTCTGATGTCGTGCCTCTGGCTACAGCCGTGGTTCTCGTAAAGAATCGGTCTGGCGTTTTAGTTCCTTGTCGTGCCATCTTAGATTCAGGATCGCAGCTGCATCTCGTCACATCCAGGTTCGCCCAGCAGCTTCAGCTTAGGAGAACTCAATCGTCTGCACTTGTGTCTGGGCTGGCCGATACCAGCGTTTCTACTGAGGGATCCACCATAAGCATTTGTATGCATTCTCGCACCTCTGCTTACACAACTACACTTACTTCTCTCATCGCCCCCACGATTACCGATTCTCAACCAAGTATGACAGTAAATGTATCCGATTGGCGTATTCCATCTAATATTCAGCTCGCTGATCCTGCATTTTTCAATCCTCAACGGGTTGATCTTCTCATTGGTGCGAGCGTTTTTTATGATCTCCTCTGCGTAGGGCAAATCAAACTCACCGATGGACTGCCTTTTCTGCAGAAGACCCGGCTTGGGTGGATCGTATCTGGCGGTGGACAGAAGGTATCAAGCTCGGCGCTTTTGGCTACGCACAATTGTCCAGATTCGATAGCTGAGATGGAAGCAAGGTTGGATAAAACTCTTCGTATGTTTTGGGAAGTCGAGAATTGTGTGGAGGCTGGGTTGAATACCAAAGAAGAAGACGATTGTGAAGCACATTTCGTAAGCCACCTTTTACGGTTGCCATCCGGGGAGTATGCAGTTCGTCTGCCGCTAAATAACAATACTGATCGTTTAGGAGAATCTTATGCTCAGGCTTATCGACGGTTCATCAGTCTGGAGCGAAAACTGGAGCGTAATCCTACACTCAAGGAGCGGTATTCCGCCTTTATGAGTGAGTACATTGATTTGCATCATATGCACCAAGTCAACCCTGATTCCCGTAGTCTCTGCAAATATTTCTTGCCTCATCACTGTGTCCTAAAGGAGGACAGTACGACGACAAAACTCTGTGTCGTTTTCGATGGATCCGCAGCTACATCAACTGGATATTCTCTAAATGATGTGATGATGACAGGCCCTGTTATTCAGCCTGCATTGTTTAACATATTGA
The DNA here is from genome assembly GCF_003369915.1 of Drosophila miranda. NCBI lineage: Eukaryota > Metazoa > Arthropoda > Insecta > Diptera > Drosophilidae > Drosophila > Drosophila miranda. The sequence goes on from NC_046673.1 coordinate 5,342,717, forward strand.
TTCGCTTTCGGACATATCCAGTCGCTCTCACTGGGGACATTTGTAAAATGTACCGCTGCGTACGAGTGTCTCCACCCGACAATTTGTATCAGTGCATCCTATGGCGAGATTCCATCGAGTCCGAGGTTCAAGTCTACACATTAGACACCGTCACATACGGGACGAGGGCTGCATCATTTTTAGCGGTCCGCGCAATGCACCAGCTGGCCATCGACGAGGGTGAGTCCTACCCTCTTGGCTCAGCTGCTCTGCGGCAGGAGTTTTACGTGGATGACCTTATTTCGGGCGGTAATTCGGTCGCACAGGTCATGGACAAGATGCACCAAACATCAGCTTTACTGTCCCGTGGTAATTTTAGACTTAGGAAATGGTGTTTCAGTCACCAGGAAGTAGTGGGATTAAAGCCTACCCTCAGCGTTGCATTCAACTTGGATGGACTTGAGAAATAGTTTGGCAAGCATTTCTCGGATCTCATTTCCTCGCTTGGTTCTTCGTTCTAGTGTGGCTACAGAAGTTCACGGATTCTGTGATGCCAGCTTAGAAGCATATGGCGCTTGCGTGTATGTCGTGTCCAGGGAAGCCCAGTCTTCGAGCCACGTTTTGTGCTCAAAGTCGCGAGTGGCGCCGCTAAAGACTATATCGATTCCTAAGCTGGAATTAAGTGGAGCCCATTTGCTTGCGAAAATCATGCAGAATGTAAAGGACATGGGAATCTTTACAGGTCGGTTCTATTGCTGGTCGGATTCGTCAACAGCATTATCTTGGATTAGGGACGAGCCAGCTAAATTTCAAGTTTTCGTGGCAAATCGAGTGGCATCAATTCAGGAGTTGACGGCAGCCATGGAATGGCGCTATGTTCCCACATCTTTAAATCCTGCTGATATTCTCTCGAGAGGCTCGCTTCCCAACCATCTTATCCAGTCAGAGCTATGGTTTCACGGCCCATCCTTTTTGCTAGGCTCCAAGGATAAGTGGCCTGTATCTCCATCTAACAACATAGGAACTTTGGAGCTTCGCAAGAGAGGATTGCTAATCACGTCTCCACATGCCGATCTCACGTCCGGATGCAAATTTGCGAATTCATTCTTTCGCATGCAGCGCACATTCGCCTACATGCATAAATTTATACATCGTCTTAGGCATCCAGGACTCACCGTTTCTGATATTCGGCAAGGAACGCATCTTCTAATTCGACACATTCAGCTGGCAAATTTGTAGATGGATATAAAGGAGATTCGGCGCAATGGTCAAGTCATGAAATCCAGTTCTATTAGTTCGCTCAACCCGTTCATCGATCATTCTGGACTACTTAGAGTTGGAGGTCGTCTTGGCAACTCATCGCTAGGATTTGACGCTCAGCACCCGCTCATTCTGCCAAAGGGACATTCCATTACCTTTGCGCTGATAAGATATTATAATGAAAGAAACCTCCATGCCGGACCTCGCGCCTTGCTATCCAAAATTCGGCTGGAATATTGGCCCATTGGAGGTGTTAAGGCAGTGTCAAGGGTCGTCAGCAGATGTGTGAGATGCTTCAGGACTAGGCCGCGCATGGTCGAACACATCATGGGAGACCTACCTAAGGAACGTTTGGAAGGATCTCGAGCTTTTTAAGTCACTGGAGTAGATTACTGTGGACCTTTTTTCTACCGATCAGAAATCCGCACGAGGCCTTCGATCAAGTGCTACATTAGCGTATTCATCTGTTTCACTTCTAAGGCTATACACATGGAGCTCGTAAAGGATTTGACCACCGCATCGTTTCTAGGCGCACTAAAGCGTTTTACTTCCACTCGAGGAAGGCCAAGTCAAATTTGGTCGGACAATGCGACAAACTGCGTTGGGGCCAAGAACGAGCTTCTGGAGCCAAAGAAGCTTTGTCTGCGCGAACCGCATATGAAGGAGGTCCACGAATCCTGCTTGGCTGACTCGATCGACTGGCGTTTCATCCCACCTCGCTCTCCGCATTTTGGCGGGTTGTGGGAAGCGGCCGTGAAGACCGCAAAATATCAACTGTACCGCTCAGTTGGACAATCTGTGCTTAGCTTCGACGAGCTGCGCACTCTGATCTGTCAGATCACTGCAATTGTTAACTCTCGCTCTTTGCTCTCGCTTTCAGAAAATCCTGATGATTTAGACGTTTTGACTCCTGCTCATCTGCTTTTAGGCGGCCCCCATGAGCAAATCCTCGAGCCTGACCTAACGAAGCTGAACTACAATCGTCTGGATGGCTGGCAGCGGGTCACCCAACTACAGCAAATATTTTGGAGCCGTTGGCGCGAAGAGTATCTCACTCTTTTGCAAGAGCGCGCGAAGTGGCGGCCCTCCCGCGCAAAACATCTGCAAGAACGACCTCGTTCTGGTGAAGGACGAAAATCTTCCTCCAATGCGTTGGCCACTGGCTAGAGTGGTCGATGTCGTTTTGGGCAAGGACGGAGTGTGTCGCATCGCTGACCTGAAGGCATCCTCAGGAAACAATCTTTAAGACATTAAACTTTGCCAACATTGACTCGCTGCAAAAACAGAAATAGATATAGAGAGATATACATACACACATATGTATGTATATGCGTACTGTTGGTTTGTTACGAACCTTTTGTTTTCTTCGGGGCAAGGCCGGCTAGCCAGTCATCCCAGGGCTGGGTACTTCCCAAGCCCTCAGGTCGCACAATATACCAACTAATTGGACATCTCGAACAAATTGAAACAACGAAAGTAACCGACAAAAACAATGCAAACGGACTCAACTCGACAAACAACATTACAGTAACTTCCTTCAACACAGACGTGGACCAGGTCGAGGTGTCGATGTTTTTACCCCTGATGTACCCTCCCTACCTGAGATCTGAATAACAACGTTTTGGATCTCCCTGCCATGTGCAGCAGCCTTACCCTCTCGTTGCTGTGGCTCCTCTTCCCCCCATATGAAACGCTTAGCAATTCATTTTCTTCGTTATAATTTTCACTTCAATTTCCTACTTTTACACGGTATCATCGCTACACTAAGCCTGCCTTCTCATACCCCCCTCATCTTATCACTACGGGCGGTTAATAAATAAATAGATAAATAGGAATAGTTAATATAATAAATATAAATAAGTTACATATATATATAATATGGGCGGACTTAAATTAGGGGATTAACATATACATATAAATGGAGAAGTCTAACAAAAATAAATAATGGGAGTAAATAAGTTAATTGATGCTTTTTTTTTTCTCTCCCTAAATGGGCGAGGGACCCGCACTACGTGGCCAGGATAGTTTCTTCGAGACCAGCAAAAAGCAAGCCAGGATGGCGGAGCTGTGACCTATGGATTGGCCAACAAAAGGAATAAATTTGGGGTTTCTTTACTCCACCTTTGGAGCGGACTCACTCTTGTGCTTTTTGGGTCTACTTTCCGTCCCGCTGGTCAGCTCTAAAGTTCCTGGTGTTTCACAGATCTTGATCCCCTGGAATCACAGATTTATTTATCTTTTTATCGGGTGATGGCCACTACTCCATCCTCATCCCACTCACTTTTTCATTCAGAACAAAAAAAATCACTATATCACTATGTCCGGCGCGCATGCTCCTCCGTTGCGGGAATTTCTTTCTCTGAACCCCCTCTTGGCTTAGCTGCTCTGTTTAATGCTCCCGGGCCGCTGATCCCCATCGCTCTCTCTTCTATCGCCCTTGAACTAGGTTCAAGGGCATGCCCTGATTCGGGCTGCTGGCGGCTCTCTTTTCTTTTGGGTGTGGGTGAGTTGGCTTCGGGACTCTGTTATGGGATGAGATCAGAAATCTTCTCTCATAACGGCTCCGGAGAGCGCGCGGAACTCTCACTCTCCAGGACCAGGTGGCGCCACTCTTGCTAACCCTTTCCCCTTAAATTTTGGCCTTGCCACTATGTTCGAACTTCTTTCCACCTCACCGCTTCTATGGGATATCACCTATCGATATCTTCGCATGCAACACCTAGCGAAAATTCGAGCGACCATGGCCGCGGAGAATTATTTGCAAACATCGAAGAGTTACACGTTTCACTAAAACTGCTGGCCTTCCCGGACATTATGGTGCCTAGGATCTTGCAGCGCCCAACGTAGGCTTACACCCACTGATCGGAAATTTTCTCAGCTGCTCCCCGTTCCGGACTCGGATCGCGTAAACGTAGCGGGCGATCTCGTCATCGAGTCCCTTCTTCAAGACTCGCACCATTTCGGGCTCAACCAAAGGTGTGGTGAGTCTAGCTGCCAGCCTGCGCATCGCTCTAAAGTACTCTTCCACAGATTCGCCAGATTGTTGTCGTCGCTCATGCAAGGTGCGTAGCCGCTCGAACTCGCCACCCACTGCTCGGAACCGGGACACCAAATTCTCGTCCTTCAAATCCTCGCCGGCTTCCTTGGAGGCGACTGGGAATTCCATGCGTCATCGTCCTTGGACCTTTTGGGAATGGTCCCTGTGTTCGGCTTCTGCCTGAGGTGAGCTAGAGGCTGCTGATCGCCATTATTATCCTTGATTTCATTCTGGTCTCTTTCCAATCTCAGGTCTTGGATCAATTCCACGTTCTGGCGCAGAGGCGCCATCACCTCTGTTATGGCCCCCATCAGCTCCATAAAGCCGCGACGGATCTCCTCCTGCAGCGTCTTACTCAGGGTATCTGCCATGCTGCCTCTCCACGTCTCCTGTGCTTGCGCTATGGCGACATTTACTCCTGAGAGAATCTCGGAGGGCAGTGTGTTGGATTGGCCTGGCAAATTCCAGCTGTCGTCTCCACGCCCCTCAGCGCCCTGTGTGTCACCGCCTTGCATCTGTCCTTGGAGGTTACCTGGTGGAGGAGTCCTGCGGGTCATTTTCTGTTTAGACCGCAAGTTGTACGCGCTCATCAACTTGGCCCTATATTTCCCTACCTCGAACTATCCTATTTATCTTTTTATTCACTACAATTATCTATTCTTCTTTCAGAACAATCGCATAAACACTACCTATAACGCTAACTCACTGATCTTCAGCACAAAAACACTTAATACGGCAAAACAATAATAAGGGGGAAAGGAACCACCACTACTACTAGGGCCAACTCCGCACATGGTGTTCTACGTCTTTTCTTGTCCAGCGTCTAGAACTTTGCGAGCGCTGTTGATTAATCTTATCTTCCTTGGAAGATTAAGAGTCAAGGGCGCTCACTTCCCCTCAGTCGCTGTTTCCGCCTACTTCCCTACTGAATGCCCGTTGCGGGATGTTGTAGCTGCTCCGAGTGCAACGCGTGGCCGACTTCTGTCCCCACGGGCCACTCAGAACAAAAATCTCATTGAGAATCTACCCTCCCGACTGCATCCAGCGGTAAGCAGGGGAAGCGAAAAACAGAAATCTTTCTGACCATATCCTAACTTCGGGTATTTCTTTTTTCTTCTTCAGGTTCTCATTTTGCACACCAGGCACCGGGCCGGTTGCTAACTGTCTTGTGGATTCTCCTCTGCCAGTGCCAAACCAAATCCGCTCTTGAGATTTCCTGCTTCCCGTTGTCAGATAAGTGCCGAATCATCAAACACCAAAAAGAAACTTTTTACTTTGCGTCCCGCTGGTCAGCTCTAAAGTTCCTGGTGTTTCACTGATCTTGACCCCCTGGAATCACAGATTTATTTATCTTATTATCGGGTGATGGCCACTACTCCATCCTCATCCCACTCACTTTTTCTTTCAGAACAAAAAAAATCACTATATCACTATGTCCGGCGCGCATGCTCCTCCGTTGCGGGAATTTCTTTCTCTGAACCCCCTCTTGGCTTAGCTGCTCTGTTTAATGCTTCCGGGCCGCTGATCCCCATCGCTCTCTCTTCTATCGCCCTTGAACTAGGTTCAAGGGCATGGCCTGATTCGGGCTGCTGGCGGCTCTCTTTTCTTCTTCTCTCATAACGGCTCCGGAGAGCGCGCGGAACTCTCACTCTCCAGGACCAGGTGGCGCCACTCTTGCTAACCCTTTCCCCTTAAATTTTGGCCTTGCCACTATGTTCGAACTTCTTTCCTCCTCACCGATTCTATGGGATATCACCTATCGATATCTTCGCATGCAACAGGTTGTCCAGTTGTCCACTACTTTTTCGTTTTGTCAAACATGTTATCTACGTATGTACATACATATGTATCTCTTCGCAGCAAATTTAGCAAAGTGTAATGTCGTACAGCTATAATGAAGAAATTTTCATGCTCAGGCCTGCTCTGGGTTCCATTTTCAAAAAATATTTCAATTTAATTTTGCAAACACATAAATTGGTGCTGCCGGTTTCATAAAACGCCAGATTTTTCCGTTTGGTTTACCATTAGCATTTTAATTTTCAATATACATACTGTTATTCACAGTTCGTCAGATACGTTTGTTACACTTGGCTTGTTTCCCAAAGGGCAACGCCGGCTAGCTGTCGAACCCCAGGGCTGGGTAATTCCCCTTGCCCACCAAATGTAGACAAAGATGGAGACATACTACTTCTCGGGACATCAAAACTAAAAACAAACCAAAGAAAAAGAAAACAGTAGGTGAAATTTAGGTGTTATCACTTCGCGCGCCCGCCCTACCTGTCACAACACACAACGTTCATTTTGGCCACCCTCTGCTGGAACGGCTGCGGCTGGCCTAATCCATGGCTTACGCCACGCGTCCTCCCTCCTTTTTTTATTTACTGCTTCATGTTCCAATATTATTATTATTACTAATAAATAATGCTAATAGCTAGTTAAAACTAAATATTAACAGGAGTTGGAGCTATAGCTACTGAGGCCTTAAGCTCTAGGGTAATTGGGTCAGATTTTATACATATATACAAAGATGTTGGGATGAGTATTTATTTACAGTATGTTCGGTTATATATTGTGAAGGATATTTTTTCGGTTTGTAGGAATTTGAGGATAATTTTGGCATTTGAGTTGGTGGGGTTTGCGATCAGTTGCATGGGGTCGTTGTTATTAAATGATAGGGACCTTTGTGGTGAGAGTGAGGGACAGGTGTATAGTGTGTATCGTAAGTCTATGTTAGCGTTGTGGCACAATGGACATGTGTTGGGCAATGTTTTGTCAATGTAGTGGGCGTTGGTCAGCTTGGTGTGGTCCAGTCTCAGTCTATTAAATATGACCTGGTGCTTCTATTAAGGATATTGTTTTTGGGTGGGGTGTTGTTTGTAGCGAGGCTGCTAATTTGTTGGTACCATGTAGAGGTGTTTGTGAGGAGGTCAGTTTGTTTGGATTGGAGGATTTTTTTTAGGAAATGTGCAATGTCTGTAGAGTTGTAGTTTGGGGTGTAAATGAGGGGAAATTTGGCGTTCATCTTGGCTGTAGAGTCGGCGAATTCGTTGCCTTTTATGCCTATGTGACTGGGTATCCAGATTATTAGGATCTTAGAGAAGTGGGTGGATAATAAGTTTCTGAGTTCTGTTTCTGAAGTCGGTGCAGATAGCATATTTTCCACGTTTATTTCGGGTTAATAAGATTGCTTCGTGTATTGCAATTATTTCGCTGGAGAGTACAGATGAGTATGCTGGCAGCAATCCAGTTTTTATTACTGCTGACTCGTTTGTTATACAGTAGCTGGTAATGCCCCCGGCTTTGGAGCCGTCTCTGTAAAGGAAGTTGTGTTTGGGGAGAGCTGTTTTGATAGAGTGGAAAAGTTTGTGGAAGACTATTGTAGGGGTAGTGTTTTTGTTGTGATTGGAGAGGTTGATGTTTGTTGATTTGTGGATGGTAAGGATGTTGAATTTTTTGGATGTGGAGGTTCTGATTGGGGAAAAAGGGATGAGGTGGTTTTGGGACACTTGTACGGCTCTGTCTACCGTGCTGAGAAGTCGGTGTTTTCTTTTATGGGTTTTGGTAAGGGTATTTAGGGGGGTGGATTTACCGTGGATGAGGTTTTTGGAGATTTTCCCGGTTAGGTAGTCTCGTTTGCTTTCAATGGTGAAGATGTTGGTTTCAGCTAGCATATTATTTATGGGGGTGGTACGGAATGCTCCAAGGGCGGCTCTTATTGCTGTATTTAGGATGGTTTTTATCTTCTTGGACGTTGACATGCAATGACTGCATCTTTCAAGAGGCGATGCAGTTACTGCACCGTCAAGTGACCCGTGTGAAACCAGCAGAAGGCTGTTACGCGCGGATCCCAGGCAAAACGCAGCCCTCCTCCCGCCCAACCGACCGAGGGGCGCTGCCGCATGACGCACGGTGCGTAGTCGAACCGAACGCGAACATGCAAGAAAGATAGCTATTAGACTAACATTCGAGGAAAATTAGCACTAAACTTACTAAGAAACTAAGCATGCAATCAAAATACAAATACCACTACAGTTACTAATTAATAGAAAGGTGTGTAAGGATTAATAATTTAATAAGAGGAAGAGAATTAGTGGTGGATATAATATGGTAGAGGGAATTATAATCCGAGCATAAGACCCTAAACGGTTCATGCAAGGAATAATTCGATCCACAAAGTGGAAGGAACAACGGTATAAAATTTCTAGTCAGTCTAATAGGAATCGTGAAGTTTATGCGGCTCAACAGATCAGGGCTGTCTATGTCACCCCTGATCAAGTTGTGCATAAATATCATTTTTCTACGGTTAACTAAGGATGGGAGGTTTACTAATAGTAGTCTACTAGAGTAAGATGGGAGTCTTACACCCTCATCCCAGTTAAGGCCCCGCAGAGCAAAGAGTAAAAAGTTTTTCTGTACTGATTCTATACGGTCCTGGTGTACTTTGTACTGAGGGCACCATACACAGGAGCCGTATTCTAAGATCGGACGAACAAGCGAGGTATAGAGAGTCTTTGTTATATAGGGGTCGTCAAATTCCTTTGACCATGGCCTTATTTACCATGGTAGAAATGTGTTCGGAAAACTTTAACTTGGGGTCTAACATAACACCCAGATCATCCACCAGGGTAATTCTCTCAAGAGAACCACCAAATAGGGTATAGGGAGCCAACAAAGGGCTAGAACGATGAAATGTCATAACTTTGAATTTCGAGGCATTAAGGTGTAACAAGTTTGCACAACACCATGACTGAAAGTTATTGAGAACGGATTGCAAGCGAAAATGAAATGAAATGTCCTTGTTTAACATCATCCGCATACATAAGTACTCGAGAGTATGTTAATACTGAAGGCAAGTCATTAATAAAGAGTGTGAAGAGTAAGTGGCCTAGATGGCTGCCTTGTGGTACTCCCGAAGAAACCTTTACTGGTAAAGAGAAGGAGTTTTTGAAGAGGACTCTTTGAGACCTAGAACAAAGATAGCTAGAAATCCATCTTAGGAGGTTGGGCGGAAACCCTAAAAGGTCAAGTTTATGCGCTAAAAGGGAATGGTTTACAGAGTCGAATGCTTTACTAAAGTCGGTGCAAATAACATCCGTCTGTAAGTTACATTGAAAGCCTTTAATAATGAAAGAGGTAAACTCTAACAAGTTCGTGGTGGTTGATCGCCGCCTTATAAATCCATGCTGAGTTGGAGATATAAGTGACTTGCAGAGATGTTGCAAGTGCGGAGTTAAAACCTTCTCAAACATTTTAGGAATAGCGGATAACTTTGCTATACCTCTATAATTTTTTTGCATCAGACTTGCTACCTTTTTTATGGAGAGGAATTATAAACGATTCCTTCCAGATCGGGGGGAAGCAAGAAGAATCAATGGAGAGGGTGAATAGTTTAAGCAAAGGTCCACACAGAGCCTCGGCGCTTTCCTCAGAATAGGTGGTTTGGAAAAATTGGGCAAAAAGATCGGCAATTGCCTGATCATTATTTGCCGACGTATTACAAAATGATAGCGAGGATGGGTGTGCGGACGTTCTACGCTTACTGTTTACGAAGCAGTAAAACTGTTTAGGGTCCTGAGAAAAACGTATCCTGCATCGAGATAGGTAGTTCTTATAGCATTGAGCATTAAGAACTGGAAAGTTTCACCGAGCCATTACATAGCGAGAGTGAGAAGTAGGAGAACCCACTCTTTGAAATTTTTTATAAAGTCTTGATTTTAAGTTTTTTGGACTGGATAACTCTTTGGTAAACCAAGGGGGTTTTCCAGATCTAGTCGGACAAGAAAGCGGGACACAAGAATCAAAAAATGTGCCAAGAGCATTGTAAAAATGTTTGTGCCTTTTATGATATCAGTGCACAAGTACAAAGCGAACCAATCAAAATCCCTAATGAGGTTATTAAGCTTCGCAAACTCGGCTTTACGAAAGCAGCGGACACGTTCAGGTAGCCTACTCGACCGATCCAATACAGTTGGTCCTATATCTAGCGACACCTCGAAAGTAGGGTGGTAGGCGTCTTCAGGTATAGTGAGCGGAAGGGCTCGCGTTAACAACACTATGGTCGGATCCGATACAAAGCACAGATCAAGCAATCGACCCAAGGAATTTTTCACATGATTGACTTGAGACAGGGACAGGTCAAGCAAGCCGTCAACAAAGTCATGTCGTGACATGGGCACTAGGATACTAGACTCGTTTACCGAAGACCAAACAGTTCCTGGCAAGTTGAAGTCACCAAGAACTATCATACGATCTTTATCAGATAGCGAGGGAGAAACAGCGGTTAAAGCGGACAAGTGCTGCTCATAAATTGAAATATCCGAAGAAGGTGGGATATACGAGCAAGTAATGAATATAGCGAAAGCGGGAAGAATCAGTTTTACACACAGGAATTCCAGTTCCTGTTGAACTTGGACTGTGAAGTGTTCCGACGTGAAGTAAGAGTCCACTGCAATTAGAACCCCCCCTGCACGTCGAGACGAACAGTCCTTTCTAAAAGTTGTGTACCGACCTGCCAAAACCTCGGAACTAAGAATGTCCGGCTTTAACCAAGTTTCAGTAAACACAATAACGTGGGAAGCAAATGCAACACTATCCCGGAAAAGAATGCTGAGCTTACTACGCAAGCCTCTTACATTCTGATAGGTTTAGTTAGTTTTTTGGAAAAGTGGAAGCAAGACGGGAAGTTGAGGAAGAGGAAGTTGAGGTTGAGGGTGGCACACTGGAAAGATTTGCAAGGGATATGGGGGGCCTATTGTTCTTCTTCTTCTTAAACTCCTTCACCTCCAAATGCTCCGGCCAAAATTTGGCGGAGCAAATGGTGTCAAATTGAGTTGGGGAGATGCTTATCTTAAACGAGGCTATCTCCCTGGCATAAGAGAAGTTGAATTTCTCCACCTTTAAACCCACGGCTTTTATTTTGCTTTCAATGAAAGCAATTACATCATCAGATTTGAGGTCAGGGGCTATCCGTGAGACAAAAACTTGTCGTTTTGGTGGGACTCCCACCAGTGGTTTAGTCACCACAGGCCTAGTACCTGTGGTGGCAATATCCGGAGGTCCGGAACGTCTATTTACTGGTGGGATCGGGATAGACGGGACAACTAGCGAACTTGCGGACACCACGGACACGGACGCTGCAGACGTACTTGGCTGCACATTCTCCGAGGCGATGAATTCGGCTACCGAATCTGCATCGCCAGCAGCTGTCGTTGCCCTTGGAGTGGCAAACGAGATCAACTGCTGCACGCTTGGAGTGGTCGGAGTCAGTTTTTCGGCGGCGCACGGCTGAGTGACGGTTGGCACTTGCAGATCCCGCGGGGTGACCTTTTTACGCCTCGGAGACTCATTCAGCAGTTGCAGACTGCCAAATTGAGACTCCATGGCTAGGAGCCGATCGTATTGCTTTTTAAAGCCAACGGTCAGCTCCTTAAAGCCCTTCCGCTTCTGCCTCATGAAAGCCACCATGTCTTTCTCCACCGCACAGCATGCCTCGCAACTGTAGTGCAAACCATTACGCTTTGAAATGGCATCACTCACAAGGCCAGAAAATCCAGCGCATTTTGCGTGCACTGCGCTGTCGCAGAGCCGGCAGGGGATAATCGGCTGATCGTGGGTGATCTGCTTATTGCATGATTTTTTGGCACATACAACAGAAAACTCCATAATAAGAAATTTGAAAAAAATTAGAATCAAATAATATTTCAAAACAAATGGCTATCAAACCAGTGTGCCAGACAAACGCTAATATGAGGAGAGGAGAACAGTTGCAGCAGCAGCTAATGAGAGAGAGAGAGCTACTGAACATAAAGTTACGAGAGCGAGAGAGAAAGAACAGTTATTTAAGTTTAGGTGATAGGGAGAGAGTGATAACACAACAAAAGCTACCAGACGAGAGCGGACTGCAATGCAATGTAATGCGTACTCACTGCAACAACACAAACACGACAAGCCGACGCCGAAAAATAAAAAGTTAAATAATGTTTTAACACAAATCAAAAGGCATGCACTCGCGGAATAGAATAGGTTTCCAGATTGTTGGCTGGTTAGGAAGTTAATTAAAGTTTATTTAGGAAAACACCGGCTGTTTATTCAAAACAAAAGGAAAAAATGCGAAACGCAAAACAAAAACGCGTCTGAATACTACGAAAGAGAACGAACGATGGTGAGGCGGTTAAGTTGGGAATTGGGAGCAAATCCACTAATGATTTGCACTAATGATGAGGTGTGGCAGTTATATTTAAATGAAGACAGGTGTTTGATAATGCCTAGTGGCTTAGCAAGGTCAATTTTGAGTCTGTTGATGTGAGAGTTCCAATTGTATTTGGTGTTGATTGTGAGCCCTAGGATTTTGAGTGTGTCGGTAGCTTGGATGGCTGTGCCACCGGTGAGTATCTTGGGTTTGCAGTTGTGTTTGCGGCATATATGAAGGAGATGGGATTTTTCCTTAGAGAGGATTGAGCCTGAGTGATTGAACCAGTCGTCTATTTGGTTAAATATTGTTTGGATGTTAGTTGTGGGACTTTTTTGTTTGTTGTGATTGATGAGTAGGTGGAAGTCGTCGGCGTACGCGCAAAATTTGATTTGTTTGTGGAGGGAAATGATATCGGTGAGTGAGTTGTAAGCTATGAGGAAAAGGATAACGGAGATTGGGGAGCCTTGGGGAATGCCATTATTTAGAGGGAAGATATTTGATAGGCTTCTGCCGGTTTTGACGAGGATTTTCCTGTTGGACATAAAGTTCTTAACATAATTAAGAATTCGTGGCCCTACTTTCCATTTTTTTAGTTGGTTTATTACGGTGTGAATACCAATTCTGTCGAAGGCTTTGGTGAAGTTCAGCGAGATGACTGTGAGGTGTTTTTTCAGGGCGATGGCTCTGGTAGCTAGGTGGTCTACATAAAGTAGACTGTCTAGTACAGATTTGCCTCTTTTGAACCCTAGTTGGTTGTTGTGGATCAGGTTGTTATTTAAAACAAACCACCACAACCTTTTTGCAACAATCTTGTCCAGAGTTTTGGCAAGGCATGAGTTTAGAGAGATGGGTCTGTATGATTTGATATCGGTTTGGGGTTTTTGTGGTTTTAAGATGGGAAGGACTAGGCTGAGTTTAAGGGATTGTGGGATGGAGGACTCGAGTATCTTGTTGAAGAGGGTTAGGATTCTGGTTTTGAGGGGGTAGGGTGAGTTCTTTAGCATAGAGTAAGAAATACGGTCAAGACCAGGAGTGTTTCCTTTCAAGGTGGACAGTGCTGATGTGTATTCGATTAGTGTTATGTCTTTCTCGATTTCTAGGGCTGCTGGTGTTGGGTTATAGTTAGAAGGGGTATTAATGAGGAGTTTGTTGGACAGGAATGTTGGGGAGAAGTTGAGGTCGTCTGCTTCTTCTGACGATGTCTGGGCAAAGGAGTTGGCTATTTCGGATTGGCAGGTTGTTTGTGATTGGGTGTAAGGGTTATGTATGGCATGGATATTTTTAGTGGGGTAAAGACCGCAGAGACGTCTGATGTTGGATCATGTTGTGGTTGGATCAGAGTTAGGGTGTATATGGGTTGTGAACACAAGGATTGATTTACGTTTGGCTTCTCTAATTGCTCTTTAAAACTCGCTTTTGATTTTTTGTATTCTATGATGTTGTGGTTGCTTATGTTGTGTTTGAGATAGTTCCATTTTGCGACTTTGTCTCTTTTGAGGAGTGAAAGTTGTTTGTTCCACCAGGGAACAGTGCGGGTGAGAGAGAAGGTGGTGTTTTGTGGGATAGATAGGTGGGCACTTTGGATAAGTATTTTTTGTATTTGGGCGGCTTCTCTATTGATATTGTTATTTGATTGGGTTGTGGAGATGAAGCGGGCTGTATGTTTCCTGAAGAGATCCCAGTCAGCGTTTTTGAGATTGAAAGTCGGTTTAGGGGTGAAGGGGGAGGGGGGATAGGGAAAGGGAGTGTTGAAAAGTGAAAGTAAGATGGGAGAGTGGTCAGAACCGTAAAGGTCATCTATCACTTCCCAGAGGATCTCTGGAGCAATAGTTGGGATGAAGTTGGCCTAGGGTTGATTGGATGTGTTTTTGGGGTGATGTCTCCGTAGTCTTTAATTGGTCTTATTTGGTGTGATTGGTGGGCGATGATGAGGTAGATGTTTCAGTGTTATGAGGTTTTGGTTGTTGATGGCGGGCTACTTCAGCGTATGGTGTGGATTGATGGGGGTTCCGTTGGTGGTAAATTTTCTTTGCGGTAGTGAAATCTACTTTTTCGATTGCTTTGATTATTGTGATTTCTTTTTGTTTGACGAACTCTGGGCAATTTTTGTCTATGGGGCTGTGGTTATTCTGAATGTCGGTGTTAAATTTTCAGTTACTGCAAAACTTTGGCTTAGAGCATAATTCATCGTCAGCAGGGCGTACTTCTGAGCAGTTAGTACAGATCTTTGGGGATCTGCAGTATTTAGAAGGGTGGCCGTATTTTTGGCAGTTGTGGCATTTAAGGGGGCGAGGCGTTTGAGGAAGTACGTCTATATCAATGTTCCGCAAGTCGTTGGATTAGATTACCCCTTTGGAGAAGTTTAGAGTCTTGTGTTCGGTTGCTATTATTTCGAAGTCGTGGAATTTGGTGATTTTCATAAGTCTAGTAGCCTGGGCTGTTCCTTTTGTTTTGACTAGAAGTGATCCGTCTCTGATTTTTTAAACCGAGTCTACTTCACCGCAACACTGGTAGTCTATGACTTTTTTTATTATAAAAGGGGAGGTATTTTCGAAAGATTTGTTATCGTTTCTGTTTATTGATATGTAATTTGGTTCTAAGAAAGCTGTTTTGTCCCACTGTGTGAGCAATTTTGGGTCTGGTGGTCGCGACATTGCGCTCGAGCTTGGGCTCTCTCGTGCAGAGACCTGCGGCAGTCATTTACAGTCGCTGAGTTCGACGATATTGAGCCTAGAGCTTTGATAGCTGCTTGGCTGTCCGAGAAGACGCACACTAAGTGCGTATCCAGAAGTAGTTTGGAGACGATCGAAATGGCCTCCTTGATGGCTTCAACCTCCGCTTGGAACACACTACAGTGATCCGGGAGCCTGAAGCAATGACTGATGTTCAGCTCGCTGCAGTAGACTCCGCCTCCCACGCGGCCGTCTAGCTTTGAGCCATCAGTGTAGAAGTGGACCGCATTTGCAGGTCCTGGTTCGCCCATCTCCCAGTCCTCCCTAGATGGGATTGATACCTGGAAGGGCGTCGAGAGGTGATCACTGGGGATACAGTAATCTGTCCTCTCTGGTAATTGCGGGAGTCTCATCAGGATTCCCGAGTGCCCAACCGCGGATGCTTTCCACAGTCTGGCTTCTCTCATTCTGAGGGCGGAAAGTGTTGCCACCTTCTTTCCCATGAGATCCACAGGGAGGAGGTCCAGCACAGTATCCAGGGCTTCCCCTGGAGTAGTGCGTAGCCCGCCAGTTATGCATACCTCAGCCATGCGTTGAACTCTGCTGGCATGTCCTTCTTTCCAAGGCTGGCCACCATACCACCACTCCATAGAGCATGATTGGTCGTATGATGGCGGTGTAGAGCCACCGAACTATATAGGGGGTCATTCCCCATTTTAGTCCGATGGCTTTCCTGCAAGTATAGAGGGCCACTGTGGCCTTCTTTACTCTATCCTCTATGCTCAATTTCCAATCGAGCTTTCTATCGAGGATTAGGCCAAGATACTTGGCGTTGTTGCTGAAGACTAGCGTTTCCCCACATAGTCTTGGGGGAATCAGTACCGGAACTTTGTACTTCCTAGTGAAAAGCACCAGTTCCGTTTTAGACGGGTTGACGCCTAACCCGCATTTGTCTGCCCATTTCGACATTTTCGTGAGAGTACTTGTCATGCACTCACACAACGTCTGCGGAAATTTTCCGGAGAATGCTATGGCAACATCGTCCGCGTACGCCACCACACGGCAGCCACCCCCCTCTATCTCCCGCAGCAGTGTGTTCACTGCCACGTTCCATAGGAGGGGCGAGAGGACTCCGCCCTGCGGTGTGCCTCTGCTGACAAATCTGGTACACGTTGACGTCCCCAGTGATGCCTCAACCGTCCTGCATTGTAGCATCTGATCGATCAGGCTCACCGTCCTGGAGTCAACGCCCAGATCCGTCAGTGCGCCCGTGATGGCGGTCGGAAGGATGTTGTTAAAGGCGCCTTCTATGTCGAGGAAGGCTACTAGGGTGTACTCCTTAAAATTAAGGGACGCTTCGATGATCGATGTGATCGAGTGTAGGGCCGTTTCGGTGGATCTTCCCTTCCGATAGGCATGCTGGGAGTCTGAGATCAGACTGGACGGAATGCACGCCGTTAGATGCAGCCCCAGGAGCCGCTCCATCGCCTTTAGAAGAAAAGACGATAGACTTATGGGTCTGAAGTCTTTTGGGGCAGTGTGCGAGGGCTTGCCTGCCTTGGGTATGAATACGACTTTGGTCTGAAGCCAGGTGTCAGGAATGCACCCGTGGGAGAAGATTCCCTCGTAAATTATTTTGAGCCAGTTAATGGCTTTATGTCCCGCGTGAATCAGTTGGGCAGGGAAAATGCCGTCTGGCCCCGCGGACTTGTAGGGTTTAAAGCTTCTGATCGCCCAGGAAATGTTCTCCTGGCTTAGCAGCCTCAGGATGGCATTTGAGGCGACAGAAGGAGGCGCGAGGTAGTTGGGTCTGTTTTCATCGCAGCCAGGGAAGTGGGTATTTAGGAGAAGATTTAGCGACTCCTCGCTGGACGTAGTCCACGACTGGTCGGTGTTCTTCAAGTAGTCCAGGGTGGGTGTTGTCTTCGAGAGAACTCTGCGCAAGCGTGAGGCTTCTGAGTTACTCTCGATTTCGCTGCAGAATTTACGCCAGGAGGCGCGTTTAGCTTTTCTAAGTTCTTTCTTGTAGGTTGACAGACTGGCCTTGTATTCGGCCCAGTTTTGCTCAACGTTTTCAGCCTTAGCTTTATTGAAGAGTCTCCGGGAGGCTTTCCGGAGTTCACCCAGTTTCGGATTCCACCATTCAGGTTTCTTCCGGCCTCTGTTCTTGCCAGAGGGGCATGCTTTGTCGAGCGCCTTATTGCAGGCGTCGGTAAAGATCTTAAGAAGACGAGTCGTGGCCTCCGTGGAGAACTCCTCCTCAGATGGGGGCTCAGGGAGAACACGACAGAGGTAATCAGAGTACCGAGTCCAGTTTGTCCGCCTGATGTTCCGGAATCGGACTGGCTTCGGTACTGAGAAGGAGAAGACAGTTTCCACGTACCTGTGGTCCGAGAAGGAGTGCTCTTCCAGGACCCTCCAGGATACAATGTTACGCTGTATCTCATGAGAGGCAAGCGTGAGGTCCAGGACCTCCTTGCGGTTTTTAATGATAAAGGTGGGATCACTACCCCGGTTTAGTAAGACCATCTGTGTGGTCAGTAAGTAACTGAAAAGGTACTCACCCCTTTCGTTTGTGTCAGTGCTTCCCCACTGACAGTGATGTGCATTGGCATCGCACCCCACAATTAGGCCGATGTCCTTGGCCGAGCAGTCTGCGATTAGAGCCCGGAGAGGCGCGTGTGGAGGGGGGTCTGGTTGTTCATGCCCCATGTATGCGGAGCAGATCCTCAGTGAGCGCTCCTGGCCTTCGAGGCTCACTGCGGTGTGGTCTTCATTGCTGAAATTTGGGAGCAAAAATAAGTGCAACTCTCTTTTTGCAAGAATGCAGGTACGAATTTTACCTGCGGTTTCAGCTACATATAGCTTGTAGTCAGAAGTCCTCAGACCGGAGACCCTGTTTCCGAGGATCCAGGGCTCCTGAATGAGGACTATGTCGGCTCCACCCTTGGCCAGGTGGAGCAGTAGAGCAGCGCATGCTGCCTTACAATGGTGGAGGTTTATCTGCAGGAGCGTCAACGACATTCCTGAGGCTCGCCTCCACCATTGTTGCTTCTAGATCGCTGTCAGGGGACTCCGGCTCCTCCCCGACAACGATGTGGCTGAGACCTCTGGCTAGGTCGCTCTCGTCGAACGCGTAGTCGTCCAAGATGTCGTCCGACATCATGGACGCCGCATCCGACGCCGGGTTGTCTTCCTCGCACGAGGCCCTCTTTCGGGATCTCCGGCAGCTCCGGGTCTGGCTCGACCTCCGCTTGCCTGCCCTTGCGATCGGACTTGTAAGTGGATATGGTGACCTTCTTGTAGCCATAATCCACTACACCGTCCGACTTTGCGAGGAGATCAATGGATTCCTCATTTAGGACGAGGATAATCTGGCGCCTCTGCCCTTGGATATCCTCCACCTTTGCCACCTTCCAATCGGCTGTAGGAAGGTGGGGTTGCAGACCTGCAGTAACCTGAGGATCTTCTCAGGCTCTGCACGCTTAGCCGAGACCCACGCTCTGGCTCTCGAGCGACTAGGGACATCTTCCCACTTCACGGCCTCCAGTTTCGCCCCTGGATAGACCTCTTTTAGGGCCGCCACCGCCTTCATGTAGAGGGCCGCAGAGCGAGCGTCTTGGCAGGCGATGGCTTTCACCTTGCCTTGATGCCACCCTGCGTCCTCACACTTTGGCGGTGGTCCGCCGTTCTCCTCCAGTTCCAGTAGGAACCGGTCCTGGAGCTCGTTCTCCACCAGGTGCCACTTATCGCGAGGGACATGGCCGTCCTCGGCGCCCCTGTCCAGGACACCGATCAGGGTCTTGCCCCTCGCCACCTCAGCGAACGACCGGTTCGTGAGGTGGGTCTTCACCCGCTTGGCTTGCTGGGCTTGGCCTGGCTGATTTGCGGGGTCCTCCGCTGAGCGTTGCCGCTTGTTGGGGGCCTTGGCTGCGCCCTTTCCGGCTTTGGCTGGCTGGAACAGTGGAAGGATTGAGCAGGCCCACAGCCTCTGCTCCTTTCCTTCGGCTGACGCCTTGAAGTTCGGGTCTTCGTTGGACAGGATGAAAGCCGCTCGTCTCCTGTCCTGGTACGACGGCTTTCCACCCCGTGGTGCAGAGACGCTGCCCGCCGGGGCTCCCATGGGTTCTTCGGTCCCGGTGCGCTTACCAGCCGCGATTACGCTCTGCTTGGCAGCCACCCCGGTATCCGCTTCGCCCTTGGAGCCACCCGACTTGGAAGGACCCGATTGGCTTTTCGGGCCCCCCCTCGCTGCGGCTGCTGCCTGAAGACGGTGGACCGACTCAGTCTCCTTCCCCGTCTTCTTTGGACCCGGTTTCCCAGGCGCTGGTGCAGAGGGATTGGCTTGTCCCTCCGGTACTTTAAGAGGAGTACCGAGCTCCTTTGCGGCTTTGTTGGTTTTTATATATTTATTATTTGGCATAGTAGTTCCCACGAGTAGGCGGGAAGGGGATGGTCACCCGAGGCATAGCCCGCTTGCCCCGGGAAGCCTGATTTAAACTGGAGGTCGGCAGGTATCCAGAGTCCGCATATTAGCGACCGAGCACCCCCTCGGCCATGCATCCCTCGGCATATAACAGTGTCACCTTGGATTGGGGTAATTTCACTGAGAGTTTTCTTCTCTCCGCCCGACTACCATTCGCCAGCATCCTAGCAGAGACATGACCGTGCTACGACCTGTTTCCAGCCGCCCTCACGGGGAGAGTATAGTCGCACTTCCACCGGTGTGCACAGTTACGGCGGGTGACGGTTCGCTCGCAACCCTCTGTGTCCTAGGGGGGTGTGAGACGCAGACCGCACCGGGTATTACTAACCGGAGCGGCTGCGCCTCAGTTCCGAGTTCACAGTTGTGCGAGCCGACCCGTCATCCGTTTGTCCCCCTGTAGCACCCGATGGCTGACGGCCCGGTACTGGCCAGGCCTGGCCTGGTGCGAGAACCGTCAGCGGAGCACCGACTGGAGACACGTTTCTGTCCCCACCCACCAGCCCCCCCGGGGAAAGAATCCGGACTTCAAAGCAGAAATACACACACACGATTCACACACACCCACCTTCATCCACACACCTCCACACACAACCCACGCATGTATACCCTCATTCATAACACATCACATAACATCACCACATTTCACACATCTACACCCGTCCGACCCACAATTAAACAAAATATCACGATCATACAAAAAACACCACGATTAAACGTAAACATCAGCAAGCATCAGGAAGCAACAATCTCTATCCAAGGGGGCTGCCAATTCGGCCGAAATAGGGTTTAATTTTTATACCCGATACTCAAAATGAGTATTGGGGTATATTATATTTGTGGTAAAAGTGGATGTGTGTAACGTCCAGAAGGAATCGTTTCCGACCCCATAAA
This sequence comes from Drosophila miranda, assembly GCF_003369915.1. Lineage (NCBI taxonomy): Eukaryota > Metazoa > Arthropoda > Insecta > Diptera > Drosophilidae > Drosophila > Drosophila miranda. The sequence continues at coordinate 5,363,233 of NC_046673.1, forward strand.
GTATATATATTCTTGATCAGCATCAATAGCCGAGTCGATTGAGCCCTGTCTGTCTGTCCGTCTGTCCGTCCGTCCGTCCGTCCGTCCGTCCGTCCCCTACAGCGCCTAGTGCTCAAACACATTTTTAAAGATACGATAAAACCAAAAACGCAGAGTCGTAGAGGATGACTATATGTTCTAGAGTGTAAAATCTCAACCAGATCGTATAATTATTATAGCCAGAATCAAGAAAACAATTTCATTCTTTCTCGCTCTGTCTCTCTCTAACACACAGGTTTCATGGTCGGCTTTGCCAATTGCAAAATATGAGTTCAAGGATCTCAGAACCTATAAGATCCAGAGCAACCAAATTTGGTATCCACACTCCTGTGATATCGGACCTTGACCGTTTCGTGTCCAAATATCGCCACACCCCCTTCCGCCCCCGCAAAGGACGAAAATCTGGGGCATCCACAAATCTCAGAGACTATTAAGGCTAGAGTAACCAAATTTGGTATCCGCACTTCTGTTAGATCTCACTATAAAACGTATATCTCAGAATTTCGCCCCACCCCCTTCCGCCCCCACAAAGGACGAAAATCTGTTGCATCCACAATATTGCACATTCGAGAAAACTAACGCAGAATCATAGATAATGACTATATCTATCAGATTGCTGAATCTGGATCAGATCGGATCATTTTTGTAGCCAAAAGCAAGAAATCAATTTGCAGTGGCCACGCAGCGCCCGACGTCACGCTCAGACTGATTTTCTGTCTCTCTCGCACGCACTCTTTGTCGTGTGGTTCAATATTAGCGGCGTCTGCCGCAGGAGAGCCATACTGACTTAGTATCGGGTATAACTGTAGAGTTGCGGTGTACGCAGCAACTCACAACGTTCCCCCTCGTTTGTTAGTATTTTTGTGTTAGTATTTGTTTCCTTTATATAAACCTAGATTATTAATTAATAATGTTCAAGAAGATAAATAAGAAAATATAATGGATATAAAATGAAAATTTGAAAAGAGTCATGAGTGAATAGAAAACGGTAGTTGGGTGGGACGAGAGCGAGAAGAAGAGCGGGACCCTGAATATGAAAAGGGAGCGAATTCAAAAGGTGGCGCTCATGGAAGGGTGGGACCCTGCTAGGGATAACGAAACCAACTATCCCCGCTGACGAAAGTGCCAACGAGGACAAGTCTGTCCTATAAATTAGATTTGTTTTTTTTGTATGTTTTTTTTTGTTTTTTTGTTTTGTTCAATCCGTCCCCTGGCTTATCGGGTCGGAAGCACCCCTGACTTCCCCGTGAGCTAGCTGGGAACGATAGGCCAGGGTGGCAAAGAGGCGGATCATAACATGTTTAAGAAGATAACTAAGAAAATATAATGGATATAAAATGAAAGCTTAAAAAGTATAATGAGTGAGTAGAGAGCTGTAGTTGGGTGGGACGAGAGCGAGAAGAGGAGCGGGACCCTGAAAATGAAAAGGAGCGCGCGAAATTGAAAAGTGGCGCTCACGGAAGGGATGGACCCTGCTAGGAATTAGGATACCAACTATCCCCGCTGACGAGAGTGCCAACGAGGAGGATCCTGGTCAAAAGGTTAGTTTTGTTTTTTTGCATGTTTTTTTTTTTTAATTTAGTTTGTTAATCACAAGTAGAAGGGAAGGAATTTTAGGTCTCGAGTTGTGGTCCAGGTATTACCAAGTGGCAGTAGCCTCGTTGCCGGACTCGTGGATCTCACAGTCCGCATCGGAAGAGAGGAGGAGATGCTGGAGGATCTGTCGAGTCGCGGTCCGGATTATGTCCAGAGGCATTAACGTCGTTGTCCGATTCGGGCGATCCACGATGATCTGAAGAAAGATACAGCAAAGAGAGTTGGCACTGAGAAAAAGTAAGCGAAAATAAATAGCGAGGGGAAACGATGGGGTCCTCACCTGCAAAACTATAAATGCAGTTTTATTTATTTATTATTCGCCAACGGAATCAAAAAATCCTTAACTGGCTAGGCTAACTTATTTCTATCTTAACAAATAACAAAAAATAACATTAAAAAATTAATTATGTAACAGGAAGAAATCCACAAGCAACCGTCTGACGGCTCCCTTCCCCTGGCAAAAGTCAAAACGCATCCCAGCTGCAGCCCATTGTGCTGCCGAAGCGCCCTACTGATGGGCTCATGAAAGCCATAATTGATCCGGTGGAGATCAACTGCAAAGCGTGCATGGGTCCTGAGGCTCCTGGCGGGCGTAGTGAAGCTAATCCTACTAAGTAGGTCAGGGCAATCCATATTACCCACTAAAAGGTCAAAAATAAATATTTGAACCGCAATGGTCCTACGATCCTCGAGAGAGGAGAGATGCACGAGGCGACATCTGCACTCATAGGACGGCATCGGAATCGAAAATGGCAGAGGCTGGAGTGCAAATTTCAGAAACTTTCTTTGGAGTCGTTCGATGCGCGAAATTTGGACGACCCCGGTGGGATTCCAGACCATGGAAGCGTACTCAAGGAGCGAGCGCACAAGGAATGCGTACAGACTGAGCCTTGTATATGGGTCCTTGAATTGGGATGAATTGCGCTTAACAAAGCCGAACATTGCATAGGCTTTTGGCAATATTAAATTCATATGCCCTGCAAACAGAAATCTAGAGTTATATAAGACCCCGAGGTCAAGTATCTCCGTCTGCTTTAAGAGAGGATGGCCATCTATTGAATATGAGGCCAGCACATTAAAGACACGCTTGCTAAAAGAAACAAAGTAACATTTACTAATGTTGAGTGGGAGCGAATTAAGCAACTCTATCCAGGTCGCGCTGCAGAAGGATACTATCGCCTAAGGTTTTGACAGATCGGAAGATTTTAAGATCATCGGCATAAAGCAGATGCTCAGAAGCTTAAATGCTGAGACATATGTCGTTAATAAAAATTAAGAACAGAAGTGGACCAAGTGCACTTCCCTGTGGAAGGCCGGAAGTAGCCAAGAATGGGTCCGAAGGCTTTCCATTTATCAATACGACATACTCTCGCCGCTCAAGATACGACCTAAACCAACTGAGCAGGCAGGAATGAATCCCCAACCGATGCAGCTTGGCTATTAAAGCACAGTGGGAGACTTTGTGAAAGGCCTTAGCAAAGTCAGTATACACAACGTCGACTTGAGAGTGCATTTCAAAGACACGAGTGCAGAAATTACTGAAAGCGATGAGATTAGTGGTTGTTGATCTACCCGGCATAAAACCATGCTGATTTGGGCTAATGTACGATTTCATGAGGAAGGTGATTTTTCTGGCAATGATTCGCTCTAGAAGTTTTGAAACATTGCTGAGTTTGGCAATTGGTCTATAATTGGAAATGAGATTTTTGGTACCTCAATTAAAAATTGGCGTAATCGTGGCAGCTTTCCACTTACCAATAAACTGACCCGTTAACAGCGAATTTGTGAATAGAATTTTGAGAGGTTCACAGAACGCTACAACACAGTTGCGAAGCAGGAAGGCAGAAATGCCATCACAGTCGGTGTTCGGAGCAGAACCCAGCCGATTAGCTGCTTGCCAAATAGCACCTAATTCTTGGCCCTCAGCCGCTTATTTTGTTTGTTACTTATGTCTATGTCACTCATTTGTTTGTTAAAGCTTTGCGCTTGCTTGCCCTGCTAAACTCTCTCTGCCAGCTCGCTCTTTGCTATCTCCGCTTTTCGTCTGCCTACCTACGTCGGCCGAGCGAAGCTGCGCTTAGCGATCGGAGCGGCAATGTAAAGGGCAGCCAAGCCACACTTGCAATTTGGATGTCACGCATTAAAGAACATATCGTAATTTTATTTCTGCGCCGAGTTTTATTTAATTCGAAATAATTATTCGGCCGATTGGGGATAAAAAACATTATCTCCACAGTCGGGCTTATTAGAATTATCGAATTCATCAATTGCCACCAAAATGTCCTCTTCCGATACATCGAGTGTACCAATATTGACCACCGAGGGTATAGAGTTTAAGACTTCGAAACTGTGCCAAGCTGCGTATGGCTCAAAATTTGAGCTAAAAAAAGAAGCAAAAAGGTTTGCTATACCATTATCCGTATTAGCGCCCAAGCTACCCAGGTTCATAACAGAAGGAAGAGAGCTCGTTGACCTTGTGGACTTTATAAAATGCCAAAAAGACCTGGGATTGACTTTAAGTTCCCTTTCAACGTCGGCAATATATTGGTTATACTAAAATTTGCCTACAAAAGCAAACTCCCTCTTATGTTGCACATACCTTGCCCAATCTACAGGGTCCGGGGACTTACCAAATCGTTTAAAGTACTTATTACGAAGATTCTTATATTTCATAAGACCCTTCGTATACCACGGTACTCTATAGGAGCCATGCACCCATTGGAAGCATTGTTAACAATAATACGACGGACCGTATGCAGGAAAACATTAAAGGACGTGTCTACACTAGGATGCGAGAGAACAGAAGCCCAATTAACATTTAACATACTATCCCTAATAGCATTCAGGCTTACACTAGAAAAGAAGCATTCATAAAATGGTTCCGCCCAGGGCGAATAAAAATGGAAATTGACTAAGAGTTCCAACGGCATATGATGCATGTCACATTCCGCGATGGGGAGTTCGCAACATGTAACATGGCAATCTATGTATATCCGAACTAACAAAAATTAAGTCTAGAATCTTATTTAGCTTATTAAACACATTATTTACTTGGGATAAGCCCATACTAAAACAGTCGTCTAAGAAAAGAATCTCGTTCGACAAATGTACATTACTAGGTATCATAGCCGACGATTGCGGATCGCCGGACCATACCAACGAACCCAAATTGAAGTCGCCAAGAACGCAGAGGTGCTGACGGTCTCGCAGATTACTATAAATGTTAGCAATGTTCTGTGTGTGCGCCTTGTATATTTCGTAGCTGCTATTTGGCGGAATGTAGGATGCGCTAATAAATAGCGTCTCCAACTGGCCAGCCACCGCCACACCAATCTGATCCAGAACAGAGTCTCCATCCAGGAGACAAATCCGATCGCAGCGTAGGGTGCGTCTGACGGCCACAATGACCCCACCTCCTCTGCAGCACTTCGTTTTGGCACAATCTCTGTCCTTACGAAACACTTGGAAAAGGCTAGGATCGAAGTATTCGTTGTCGAAAAAGTTAGAATTGAGCCAGGTTTCAACCAAAATGGCAATGTCGAAGTCACACGTAGAGGTAGCCACGATGACAGCCTGAGCCTTGGTGCGCATGCCCGCTATATTTTGAAAAAAAATTCGTATAGACTTGGCACCAACCATCGGCACGGTCTCAAAAAGTGGCGGTGCCGTCCTGTTATTGGCCACGGAAGATGGGTCCAGACGAGGGTCAGCCATATCCAACTGACTCCGAGGAGCGAGGCCCATGCCTAGAGCCTGCCTAAGTGTTGAGGTCCGAATCAGTAGCACACCACCGAATAATCTAAAACTAGCTGATCCTAATTTCTTCAAGCCCCAACGTATCGATCTGTTGATAGGTTGTGGTTTGTTCTTCGATTTAATGTGCGTCGGACAGATTCGACTATCAGACCAATTGCCAACATTGCAGGAGACAAAACTTGGTTGGATAGTGTCAGTAAGCATTGATAGCTCGGAGAATAAGCGTGCAGTTTTAGCCGCTTTTGAAAATTCCTCTTGCATCTCTAATGACGATTTTCGGCCCACAACGCTGGAGTACCAAAACTTAGAGCAGCAATGCAGGAAGCAGCTGCTCGAGTGGCAGGTGCAAGTGGAAAAACTGCGATCGGAGAATCAGGAACTGCAGCGCGAACTTTTCGATACATTAAAAACCTACATATCCACGCTAAATGAAATTCAACTTTCAACAATTTCTACATTGCCAAATTACAGAGGTTCCCGATGATCAAGATGTAATCACGACAAGGCGCCTTCGTAAAGAAGCGCCGATTGCTGCATTCGACGATCATACCAGCGTAGCCGCCAGCTGCGCCCAAGCAAGCATCTTCAAGAGGGCCGTTAGAAAAATAGCGGTTCTGCACCTTCAGGATGGATCACTTGATTGCCTTTGCCTTCCAACGGGGGGTGAATGTTCGGAGCAGAACCCAGCCGATTAGCTGCTTGCCAAATAGCACCTAATTCTTGGCCCTCAGCCGCTTATTTTGTTTGTTACTTATGTCTATGTCACTCATTTGTTTGTTAAAGCTTTGCGCGTGCTTGCCCTGCTAAACGCTCTCTGCCAGCTCGCTCTTCGCTATCTCCGCTTTGCGTCTGCTTACCGACGTCGGCCGAGCGAAGCTGCGCTCAGCGATCGGAGCGGCAATGTAAAGGGCAGCCAAGCCACACTTGCAATTTGGATGTCACGCATTAAAGAACATATCGTAATTTTATTTCTGCGCCGAGTTTTATTTAATTCGAAATAATTATTCGGCCGATTGGGGATAAAAAACATTATCTCCACAGCCGTCTTTTCCGAATCTACCTATACCAGCGTTCCACCAGTACGTTGGCCTGGTTGTTCAGGCTTCTTCTTTTCCTTAACATGGAGGCATCACATGCTTCCAGCGAATGTATGGTCAGTTGGCTTGCTCTCTCTTCAGCAGTCCCGTTGGTCTCGTAGTCCTCAAACATGGCCCTAACCATATCCGGCTCTAGCGTTTCGGTCTTATAACCGATCTGCTTGCCAATGACCGGGTTAGGTGCGCCCGCGGCCTAGATTTAACATATGAGGGCTTGGTGGTCACTCCCGCTATATAAGCCGCTAACTTTCCACGTTGTCCTGCGGCTAAGGCTGCTGCTAACGAACGTAAGGTCTATTGTAGATCCCGTTCCAGCTCTGCCGAACGTCTGCTGTGTATCTGTGTTTAGCAGTACGGCATACAAAGTCGCAAAGCATTCTATGAGCGCTTGTCTACTTGAGTTGGTTCTCGGGAATCTCCACTCCGTCGCCCAAGCGTTAAAATCGCCGGCTATGAGCTTAGGGTGTTTCTCTCGCGCATCTTCGGCAATCCTTTCCAGTGCCTGCGTCGCCTGCTGCAGGCTGAGGCTCGGGGGCAGGTAGCAACTATATATGTGCACTCCATTTATTCGGGCTCTGGCGAATCGGTCTCCGACGGATGTGTGGGACTCCCACAGCTCCATATCGCTGCCTTTTTGCTCGAGTCAGCAATCCACTCTCCCGAGCTGCGATTCCGGTATTGCTCGTTTATCAATACGGTGTTCCCTTATAGTCTGATCAAGCAGCTGCTGTGCCATCTCACAGTGGTTAAGATTTAGTTGGATGATTTTTATCTACCCTTCATCTGCTGCATCGCCTTTTGGTACTGCGGGCACCTCGAACTCGTCGTTTGGTGTTTCGGGTCCGTCCCCCGGTGACGCTTACAAAAAATGCAAGTTGGTTCGACTTTGCAGTCTTTGGCCTGGTGGTCAGCTCATGCGCAATTGTAGCAGCAGGGAGACTTTCAGAGTCAGAGTCTGCGTGCTCCTATAGGCTGGTCTGATGGAGATAACTGCGGCCTCGCAGATTTCCACCCCTGCCTGCGCTTTAAGTTCCGCTAGGACTTCCACTTGGGGTGACACTTCGTCTATGTCCTTTACCTCCAAGATGACAGTTTCCGTAAGACTCCTTACTTCAACTGTGCTTCCTAGCGCTTCCTTGACTGCTGCCTGCATCTCGTGGGTTCTCGGGTCCCCCGATTTCTCCAGCATCAGCAACAGCTCAACTTTTGCTGTGCGTCGCATCCCTTGCACCGATTGCCCTAGTTTTTTAAGACTTGGCTCGGTCTTAACCTTCCTTAGGATGTCTGGATATGAGACAGTGCTGGTGGCGGCGATGACTATTGCATCGCTGCGTGGCGGTCCTGGTCGATGCTGCTGCTTTGGCCTTTGCCCAGCTACGAACCTCACCCACCCCTCATCGCCATCCTTTGGGGCGTCCTCCGGTACCTTGCGAGGTACGTCGTTTTTATTTTACATTTTGGACCCATGTTTTGGTTTCTTCGGCATTGTAGACGGGGACGGGTGGGTGGTGTTCCTGGGCTCTAGCCGTGCCATCTTTCCCGCCCTTTCCGCCACTGCCGGCTGTGCAGCCTTGGCGACAGACTGCTCCGCAGAGACCGCCTGCCAGCACGATACCACCTCTCGCTGCAGATACTCGATCTCGTCCACCAGGTCCCTCAGTGGGTTAGTGATGGACCTCCTTGGTAGCACCAACAGCTTCCTTAGCTCTATGGCCTTTTGGCCCAAACTCGCCAAATGCGCCTTGGCTCTCTCCATCGGGTCTGCTTGCTCCTCATGGGAGGAGCAACGCTGCAGCCTTGGAGGAGAGATCCTTGCGCGCTTGGTTTGGTTTTCCAGCATCCTTGGTACCAAACCTTCCACCGTTATGGGCCCCCCTAGGATGCCTTCTGCTCGCCTGCGGTCCTCTGAAAATCTGGCTCATGTGGTCAGCACATGCTCAGCGTTTTCTGTTGTTCCGCAGCAGCTGCACAGCCCATCTTCCTCGTGGCCAAAGCGGTGAAGGTACTCCTTAAAGCACGAATGTAAGTTCTCCATGCCGCCGATTCATCCATGCTGCAATGTTGGGGATTAGTCGGTGGGTCCAACGGCCAGTTACAGCATTATCCCATCTTAGTTGCCAGCTCTCGAGACATTCAGCCCTCGCCCTGTTCTTAGCCGTCCTAGTTTCTTCCTGTGTGTTGGCGGCCTTTCTTCCCTTGTGCATTTCGCTGGCTTCCTTCGCTGCAAGCTCGACCAGTGGTATGCCGCTTGTGACCATTATGGCCTCTGTGGAGTGTAACGAACCGTTCTTTTCCGTCTGATGCAGCTGGGCTGGCTCAGCGGTCGGTAGGCTCGCCGCAACAATATTTGTATGTTGCCCCGACGACAAGTAAGAAGGCACGGGTTGGGTCTTGTACTGGTATGCTAATATGCTTTATTGGTATCTTAAGTCTATCTTACGCTATTCCGACTCCGGTGCTGGTTCTCCTCTTGGTTCTCCTCTGTGGTTCGATGAGCGTGTCGCTCCCTGGGCCCCCCACGGCGTCGCCGAGCGTGGCACCACCGGCTCTACTGACTGGGGCTAGCGATTCTTGGCACGTGGCCCAAATCCGCCTCTCAGTCAGGCGCCTGACGCGTTCGCTCTCACTCGACTCACTTGGCTTTTCGGCCCGAGGGTGCCTCACTCCTGGTGGGATGCGCTTCAAGCGTGGCACCGTTGGTTCAAGGGATTGGGGTCTTTGGCTCTTGGCTGCACGCTCGAGTCCGCCTCTCAATCCTCACACAACGCGTTCGCTTTCTAGAGTTCTTTCCCTTCGCTTGGTCTCACTCTTGTGGCACACTATTCACTTCACTCTTGCTAGCTCCGCTTGCTGACTGTCCCGTTCCTGGTCGCGGCCCTCCTCTTATAGGCTCGTTTCTGCGTCGGCGCCGCCGATGCCGCCTGGCGCTAACGGCACTTTCCGCCATGCGGTGCCCGTATTTTTCCATCGGCGTTCCTTCATTCCCTTGTCGCTTTCCAACGGGACCTGGCTGGTGGCGTGATCTCATGACCATATTTGGTCATGCGCTGGGCCACTGCCGGCCCGATCCCGTCATCCCGCTGCTCTCTCTCCAGGGGTCCTCCCCTCTCATCTTGGGTCCCCGGGAGAGCTCTCCTCGGGAATTCGCCGCCGCCGGATATCCCCGGATAACGGCCGTTAGCGCTTAACCCTATACTGCCCCCTACGTGTGGGAATACCTTTCCTCACACTTCCCCCTTTCTTTTATTGGCGGAAAACCCCGGTTTTCCGCGTCCCAGGTTTGGGATGCTTCAAAAACGCCGCGCGACCGGCGCGCACGTGCTTTGTTCTCGACCCGGGTGCCCCCTGGCGCCCTCTTTCGGCCTCGCGCCTTGCGGTGTTGCCGTATCTCTCCGATGAGCGCGATCAATTCGATTCCCCCTTATCGATAGTTCGCATAGGAGCTTCTTTTGGCCCGCCCGATATAGGGTACGGTCGCTATTCTGACCTACTCGATATGACACAGCGTTGCCCTTACGCTCCATTCGAATTAAGCGTAGGGACGTTTTTTTGTGATCTACTCGATATGTCGCAGCGTGCGTATTCTACTTCCGGATCGCGAATTCCTCAATGGACTGGAAACGTACTATTTTCTCGCGATGCCGGGTGTTTTCTTTGTTTTTCTTGTGCGCGTCTGGTTTTCCCTACTACCCTTCGCTGGCGCGCATGCCTTCCGCCGGCCCTCTGGATGCTTCGGGTAAGTTTTCCTCCCGCTTTGACGCCTTCCGCTGCCTTCATTCAAGCTTCACCGATCCCCCGCTGTTCCCCCTTGCAAGGTAGGTTAGGTTAGGTTAAGGCGGTAGCCGGGAGGGAGGGGGATAAGAGCCTCCCGCCCCCAAGCTCACTTGGACCTATAAAAGGTCCGTTGTGTTGCCGCATGGGCATGTGCCCCTTCGCGTTGCCCGAACCGTGAGAGCATACTACTGCAGGTTAAGGGCAGTCCCATCCGGTGGCTTGGATGTATTTGGACAAGGTCCCTGGTTTGATTACGGACAGGTCCGAAATGTCCGTGAGGAAAGCGGCCCCGAGAATACGAAGACGACGATTTCCAAGGGCTGGGCAGTGGCAGAAGAAGTGGGGGACCGATTCCTCCTCCTCCTCGTCGCGACAACTCCTGCAGAAGTCGTTATGAGGGATTGACAGTCTAGAGGCGTGAGTGCCGATCTGCCAGTGTCCCGTAATGGCTCTAGTAACTGCAGAGCACTGTGCTCTGCTGAGTTTATACAGCTCTGCTGAGCGCTTCTTCGATCGATATGGCCATATCAATCTTGAGACTTTACAGGAAACGGTTTGCTGCCATCTCCTATTGGCATTTTGCTCGAACAATTCGTGCGTTAGGAGCCTGCACGTAGCCAAGGGCATCGCTACTTGCTCCCTCTCCGGTAGGAGAGGAATCGTAGTACCCTGCCTGGCTAGCTCGTCGGCGGCGTCATTCCCCTCGATGTCCCTGTGGCCGGGGACCCATATAAGGAAGAGATCTAACTGCTCTGCGATCTCTTGCAGAGACCTGCGGCAGTCATTTACAGTCGCTGAGTTCGACGATATTGAGCCTAGAGCTTTGATAGCTGCTTGGCTGTCCGAGAAGACGCACACTAAGTGCGTATCTAGAAGTAGTTTGGAGACGATCGAAATGGCCTCCTTGATGGCTTCAACCTCCGCTTGGAACACACTACAGTGATCCGGGAGCCTGAAGCAATGACTGATGTTCAGCTCGCTGCAGTAGACTCCGCCTCCCACGCGGCCGTCTAGCTTTGAGCCATCAGTGTAGAAGTGGACCGCATTTGCAGGTCCTGGTTCGCCCATCTCCCAGTCCTCCCTAGATGGGATTGATACCTGGAAGGGCGTCGAGAGGTGATCACTGGGGATACAGTAATCTGTCCTCTCTGGTAATTGCGGGAGTCTCATCAGGATTCCCGAGTGCCCAACCGCGGATGCTTTCCACAGTCTGGCTTCTCTCATTCTGAGGGCGGAAAGTGTTGCCACCTTCTTTCCCATGAGATCCACAGGGAGGAGGTCCAGCACAGTATCCAGGGCTTCCCCTGGAGTAGTGCGTAGCCCGCCAGTTATGCATAGCTCTGCCATGCGTTGAACTCTGCTCAGTTTATTGAGGCATGTCCTTCTGTCCAAGGCTGGCCACCATACCACCACTCCATAGAGCATGATTGGTCGTATGATGGCGGTGTAGAGCCACCGAACTATATAGGGGGTCATTCCCCATTTTAGTCCGATGGCTTTTCTGCAAGTATAGAGGGCCACTGTGGCCTTCTTTACTCTATCCTCTATGCTCAATTTCCAATCGAGCTTTCTATCGAGGATTAGGCCAAGATACTTGGCGTTGTTGCTGAAGACTAGCGTTTCCCCACATAGTCTTGGGGGAATCAGTACCGGAACTTTGTACTTCCTAGTGAAAAGCACCAGTTCCGTTTTAGACGGGTTGACGCCTAACCCGCATTTGTCTGCCCATTTCGACATTTTCGTGAGAGTAATTGTCATGCACTCACACAATGTCTGCGGAAATTTTCCGGAGAATGCTATGGCAACATCGTCCGCGTACGCCACCACACGGCAGCCACCCCCCTCTATCTCCCGCAGCAGTGTGTTCACTGCCACGTTCCATAGGAGGGGCGAGAGGACTCCGCCCTGCGGTGTGCCTCTGCTGACAAATCTGGTACACGTTGACGTCCCCAGTGATGCCTCAACCATCCTGCATTGTAGCATCTGATCGATCAGGCTCACCGTCCTGGAGTCAACGCCCAGATCCGTCAGTGCGCCCGTGACGGCGGTCGGAAGGATGTTGTTAAAGGCGCCTTCTATGTCGAGGAAGGCTACTAGGGTGTACTCCTTAAAATTAAGGGATGCTTCGATGATCGATGTGATCGAGTGTAGGGCCGTTTCGGTGGATCTTCCCTTCCGATAGGCATGCTGGGAGTCTGAGATCAGACTGGACGGAATGCACGCCGTTAGATGCAGCCCCAGGAGCCGCTCCATCGCCTTTAGAAGAAAAGACGATAGACTTATGGGTCTGAAATCTTTTGGGGCAGTGTGCGAGGGCTTGCCTGCCTTGGGTATGAATACGACTTTGGTCTGAAGCCAGGTGTCAGGAATGCACCCGTGGGAGAAGATTCCCTCGTAAATTATTTTGAGCCAGTTAATGGCTTTATGTCCCGCGTGAATCAGTTGGGCAGGGAAAATGCCGTCTGGCCCCGCGGACTTGTAGGGTTTAAAGCTTCTGATCGCCCAGGAAATGTTCTCCTGGCTTAGCAGCCTCAGGATGGCATTTGAGGCGACAGCAGGAGGCGCGAGGTAGTTGGGTCTGTTTTCATCGCAGCCAGGGAAGTGGGTATTTAGGAGAAGATTTAGCGACTCCTCGCTGGACGTAGTCCACGACTGGTCGGTGTTCTTCAAGTAGCCCAGGGTGGGTGTTGTCTTCGAGAGAACTCTGCGCAAGCGTGAGGCTTCTGAGTTACTCTCGATTTCGCTGCAGAACTTACGCCAGGAGGCGCGTTTGGCTTTTCTAAGTTCTTTGTTGTAGGTTGACAGATTGGCCTTGTATTCGGCCCAGTTTTGCTCAACGTTTTCAGCCTTAGCTTTATTGAAGAGTCTCCGGGAGGCTTTCCGGAGTTCACCCAGTTTCGGATTCCACCATTCAGGTTTCTTCCGGCCTCTGTTCTTGCCAGAGGGGCATGCTTTGTCGAGCGCCTTATTGCAGGCGTCGGTAAAGATCTTAAGAAGACGAGTCGTGGCCTCCGTGGAGAACTCCTCCTCAGATGGGGGCTCAGGGAGAACACGACAGAGGTAATCAGAGTACCGAGTCCAGTTTGTCCGCCTGATGTTTCGGAATCGGACTGGCTTCGGTACTGAGAGGGGGAAGACAGTTTCCACGTACCTGTGGTCCGAGAAGGAGTGCTCTTCCAGGACCCTCCAGGATACAATGTTACGCTGTATCTCATGAGAGGCAAGCGTGAGGTCCAGGACCTCCTTGCGGTTTTTAATGATAAAGGTGGGATCACTACCCCGGTTTAGTAAGACCATCTGTGTGGTCAGTAAGTAACTGAAAAGGTACTCACCCCTTTCGTTTGTGTCAGTGCTTCCCCACTGACAGTGATGTGCATTGGCATCGCACCCCACAATTAGGCCGATGTCCTTGGCCGAGCAGTCTGCGATTAGAGCCCGGAGAGGAACGTGTGGAGGGGGGTCTGGTTGTTCATGCCCCATGTATGCGGAGCAGATCCTCAGTGAGCGCTCCTGGCCTTCGAGGCTCACTGCGGTGTGGTCTTCATTGCTGAAATTTGGGAGCAAAAATAGGTGCAACTCTCTTTTTGCAAGAATGCAGGTACGAATTTTACCTGCGGTTTCAGCTACATATAGCTTGTAGTCAGAAGTCCTCAGACCGGAGACCCTGTTTCCGAGGATCCAGGGCTCCTGAATGAGGACTATGTCGGCTCCACCCTTGGCCATGTGGAGCAGTAGAGCAGCGCATGCTGCCTTACAATGGTGGAGGTTTATCTGCAGGAGCGTCAACGACATTCCTGAGGCTCGCCTCCACCATTGTTGCTTCTAGATCGCTGTCAGGGGACTCCGGCTCCTCCCCGACAACGATGTGGCTGAGACCTCTGGCTAGGTCGCTCTCGTCGAACGCGTAGTCGTCCAAGATGTCGTCCGACATCATGGACGCCGCATCCGACGCCGGGTTGTCTTCCTCGCACGAGGCCCCCTCTTTCGGGATCTCCGGCAGCTCCGGGTCTGGCTCGACCTCCGCTTGCCTGCCCTTGCGATCGGACTTGTAAGTGGATATGGTGACCTTCTTGTAGCCACCGTCCGACTTTGCGAGGAGATCAATGGATTCCTCATTTAGGACGAGGATAATCTGGCGCCTCTGCCCTTGGATATCCTCCACCTTTGCCACCTTCCAATCGGCTGTAGGAAGGTGGGGTTGCAGACCTGCAGTAACCTGAGGATCTTCTCAGGCTCTGCAGGCTTAGCCGAGACCCACGCTCTGGCTCTCGAGCGACTAGGGACATCTTCCCACTTCACGGCCTCCAGTTTCGCCCCTGGATAGACCTCTTTTAGGGCCGCCACCGCCTTCATGTAGAGGGCCGCAAGGTAAGACCATGTTTTTTTTTTTTTTTTAAACACCCCTTTTTTTTTGGTTTTTTTTTTTTACTTGTTCTTGTTTTCAGTTACTTTTTTTTCCATTCTTCTTCTCTACTCTTCTTTTCTCCTCAATACCTAGCCCGGAATACCTCCTGCCGATCGGTGGACACCAATAGCCGGTACCGGACGCCACCGTCGTTGACCAGACGCTTCACCCTCCTTGCGGTTGGCTTTATCCGCGCGAGAGAGCGCGTGACGACGGCCGGCCACTCCTCGCGTTTGACGGACCGCCACCGTGAGTTGTCCGCCGACCTCGTCTGGGGCCACGATGCCTGGCGCTGGAGCTCGGGCCGGCGCGCCTCCGCCCGCTCCCCTGGGCACGACGCCTGTCGGCCCAGCTTCGGATGCTCGCCCTGGCCGGGTTCCGGCCATCGCCAAGGACCTCTCTCCCATGGCTCAGGTGAGTGTTGTTCCGCGGCCTCGTCCTTCTTCGCTTCCGCCGTTGCTCTCGCGCCGTCATCCGCTTCGCCGTCGGTCGCCACCTCGACTTCGGGTGCCGCCGCTGGGCCCTCCGCCGTCAGTGATGTTGGCGTGTTCGTCGTACCCTCCGTCTCGACCTCTGCCGTCCCCCCGGGCGCCTCCTCGGGCACCTCTTCGGCTGTGGGTGCCACCGCTGGGCCTGTCGACTCCTGTGGCCGTGCCCGCCGCCTCGGGTCCCGCTCGTCACTGGCGCGTGGTGCCTCCTCCCACAGTCGAGCCTCCCTCGCCTCTTGCCCGGCCTGCTGGGGCGCGGGCCCAGAGGCCCACGATATGTGCAGCGTTTGCACGTGCCACATCATGCCGTCTCGTACCGCGAAGCGCACCTCCTGCGAGACGAACGGCCCGATGGCGGCTCCCTGTGGCCCGTGCCAGTGCTGCTGCTGCTGCTGATGCTGATGCTGCTGATGCTGCTGCTGCTGACGCTGCTGCTGCTGATCCCCTTGACCGCGCGCGTTGTCAGCCGGCGGCCGATGCTGGAACAGCTCTTCCTCTGCCCCCGGTGACGGTGGGGCCTGCGGCCGTGGCTCCTCCTCGGACTCGACATGTTCAGGGGGTGGCTGCCAGAGCTCTTCCTCCTCCACCTCGGCTCGTCGTAGCCTCTCCTGCCACTCCTCTTCGGGCGACTGGACTCGAGCCGCCTTCGGCACTGGTGGGCACTCCGCCTCCTCCTCATCGCTGGAGATCACCGCCAGCCCGCCTGCCGCGCCCTCCGCCCGCGTCGCCCTTGCCTTCTCCGCTTCCGCACGCAGACGCGGTTTCGGTCGGCGTTGTCTGCGGCTTCTCGACCTGTGGGTCTGTCGGCCGCTGATCCCCTCGCCGCGCCGTCGACCTCCCCCTTGTGCGTGCCGACGACTCCTCTTCCTTGGCCGTACGCGTCGAACGCGTGGACTCCCGCTTCGAGGCCCGCTCACTGGGCTCCTCCTTCCGCGTCTCCGTGCGCCCCCTCCTTCCTCCCTCAGGCCGCTCCTCGCGCTTGCTGGGGTGGGGCTTCTCGCGCTTGCCGGTGCGGGGCTCTTCGTGCTTGCTGGTCCGGGGCTCCTCGCGCTTGGTGTGGGGCTCCTCGAGTCTGCTGGTCCGGGGCTCCTCGCGCTTCGCCTCGCGTGCGCGTTTTCTCCGTGGCGCCGGCTCCCAGCTCACCAATTCCAGGTCACTTTCCGCCTCGGTGTACCCCGGCGATACCACGGGGGACACCGTCGGTCCCATGGATCCCGCGGTTGACACTAGCGGTGAGGCTCCGGGGACCTACTCCTACTCGCCCTTTGCTCCTCGCGCTCGACCTGGTACGCCTGCCGCCGACTTTGCGTATCACCCATAGCCTGATACCCGCGGCGAATCCATTTTCGCTGCTCCGTTATATACCTTATTAAGTGCTGCTGCATCTTACCCTTTCTTTTCCCACGTGGTCAACTTTTGAAAAGACCTGATCGTGCGCTGCTCCCCCCTTTATAAGGGCTCGTGCCGGTGCTCACCGTTCCTTGTAACGGTGCCTTACATGAGCCCGTGGGACGGCTCTCTCTTGCCTTCCAGCTGGCTCTCTCGCTCGCTCCCGTTTTGAAAGTTATCCGCGCCTCTCGCCGCGTTAACACTAGGGTGCCCCCTGGTTTTGTTAGCTTTCCTTCGGTTCCCACTTTTTCTTCCTTTTTCCCCTTTTTTTTTATTTGGCCCTTTCTACTTCCAGGTCTGGCGACGTGTTGTTTGGCTTCGCCTTGAATCTGGTAAGCCTCCCGAGTTCTTGGGTTCCTCATCTCACCTTGCCTTTCTTCCAGCCCGTCCTTGGGTTCCAGTCCAGGGTGCTGACCGATCTCCCAGCTCGTGATCAATAGGTCCTCCGACCTTTCGCCCGTGCTGCCAAACATCGGCCCGCCCCCCGTGGCCAGCTCCGCCCGTCTCTGGATCGGCTTAGACGCGGATGTCACCCCCGTGCAGCGCCTCGGACCCAGGGATCATCCGATTCCCCAGCCGGTAGACCGCGCACGGGCGGCATCCGCTTTTGTCCCGCCATCCCCGACGTTAGCAGCTGGCCTCTATGCCCTGGACCCGGACCCGAACTTCTGCTCATCTCGGAACCCCTTTCTCGGGTGCCCCCTCGTCCGTCGACGCACCACGCAACCCGCCCCCCTGGGATAGTGGTAACCCGGGTATCTTCTACCTTCTTTGCCTTTGATCGGTTCCTATTGGCTGACGAGCTAATCCTCCTTTTTTCCTCTTGTAGGTCCTTCTTTATTGGTCCGCCGGCCGCCGTCTGCTGCTTAGTTTTACTGAACCTTAGTTGTAAGAGTATCCTGTATGGCCTTGTCCTGCGTTGCATTAAGTTGGGCCGCCCGCTCCTCCCTTGTGGGCGATTCATGTCCTGCGTGACACGCGTGGTTCTTCGTTTTACTGAACCTTAGTTGTAAGAGTATCCCGTACGACCTTGTCCTGCGTGGCATCCAGCTGGGACTCTCCTTTCTGCCCCTGCCGCTAGTCTCTGTCTTTCGTGCTCGTCCTTCCTTCTCCGTATGCCTCGCCCGTTGCCCCTCCTTGTGCGTCGTCTACGCTTCGGTTCCAGGGCCTGTTTTAGGGGTTCCTTCCCCGGGTTGTGGCTTCAGGTCCACTATATGGGCGGTCCGCGTCCGTTTCTCGCTGTCCTTCTTTAATTTACAAATGACCGGGGACACGAAATCCATTATGGTGTAGGGACCGTCATATTTCGGGGCCAGTTTTGCCGCAAACCCTTCGGCCGCGTTGGATAGATGGTGTTGCTTGGCCCATACCTTGTCTCCAATCGTGGGTTTCCACGCTCTCCTCCTCAGGTTATAATACCACGCCTGGTCCTGCGCCGCTTTTTCCGAGATTCCGCCTCACCAGTTGAAATACCTCTCTCAACTTGGCCGCGTTCTCGTCCGGAGTGGGCGTGCCCTGTCCTGTGCCAAGCGCTTCGTCATCGTATAGAGCCTTTGGTAGCCTCGTCTCTCTCCCTTGGACCACAAACGCCGGCGAGTACCCGGTGGATTCGGACACCCCTGAATTTACGGCCAACATTATCTCTGGCCATTTCTCATCCCAGTTCCTCTGGTTCCCTTCGGCGAACTGCGCTATCATAGTTTTCACTGTCCGGTTAGTTCGCTCCGTCGGTTTCTTCTGCGGCGTGTACGGGGCCGTGAACTGATGCCGTACACCCATCTGCTCCAAAAACCTCTTAAAAGCTCTACTGGTGAACTGGACGCCATTATCCGTGATCACCACCTTCGGCACGCCAAACCGGGACACGATGCGCTCTCGGAACGCTTTTGTTAGTGCTTCCGCAGTGGCCTTTCTCAAGGGGACCAACTCGGTCCATTTCGAGAACCGATCCACCATCACCAATAACATGGCATTCCCATGCTTTGACCTGGGCAGAGGGCCCACGAAGTCGGCACACACCGTTGCCCACGGCTCCTCTGGCACTTGTGTCAGCATTTTTCCGGCCGCCTGCAGTTGACTTGGTTTGTAGCGTATGCAGATTTCACACTTTCTCACGTATGTCCTCACATCTCGGTGCATCCCCGGCCAGTAGTACCGGGCGGCTACTCTGGCCATCGTCCTTCTGCCGCCCGCGTGCCCCGCCTCCGGCGAGTCGTGATTCTCTCTTATGACTCTCTCTCTTAGATCCTTTGGGACGCATAACTTCCATGATGCTATCTCCTCTTCTCCAGCTCGGTGCGGGATGTGCCGGTATATCCGGCCTGCTTCCTCGACGTAATCCGGATATTTCCTCGGTTCCGTCCTCATCCTCTCTTTGACCTTTTTAATCCATCCGCACTCTGCCTCCGGTTCGTGACCCTTCTCTGCTTCCTCCTCGGTGGTTCTCAGGCATCGCTCCGCCAATTGCTGTCGGGACAGTGCGTCCGCCACTACGTTCAGCTGCCCTTTCCTATATGCCACTTCGAAGTCGTATTGTTGTAGCTCCAGCGCCCACCTGGCGATCCTCCCTGTTGGGCTCTCGATGCTGTTCAACCATTTCAACGCCATGTGATCTGTGACTACCTTGAAATGGTATCCCTCCAGATAGGGCTTTAGCTTTCTTATAGCCCATACAATGGCCAGACACTCCTTTTCAGTCGCCGAATAGTTCTTTTCTGCGCTATTCAGAGTCCTACTGGCGTATGAGATGACCCTCTCGCCCTTCTCCGTCTCTTGCGTCAGGATCGCCCCAAGTCCGTAGTCGCTGGCGTCCGTCTGGAGCACGAATTTCTTTGAGAAATCCGGGCATGCCAACACCGGGTCTGCTGTCAGCCGACTTTTTACGTCCTCGAACGCTTGTTGCTGTTCCGTTGACCATTCCCACTTGGCCTTCTTCTTCAGCAAAGTGCTGAGGGGCTGCACCAACGTGGCGAATCCTTTTACGAAACGCCTGTACCAGGAGGCCACGCCCAAGTATTGTCGTAGCTCTTTGACACTCGCTGGCGGCTGCAACTCCTTAATGGCCGCCACTTTCTCGGGATCGGTGCAGATTCCGTCTCCCGTTACCAAATGCCCCAGGTATCGTAGCTCCTTCCTAAAAAATTGACACTTGTCCACATTTAGGCGCAAGTTTGCGTTCTTCAACCGTCGAAAAACTTCTTCGAGGTTGCGCTTGTGCTCCTCCTCGGTACGGCCGATGACAATGATGTCGTCTTGGTACGCGAACGCGTGTGGCATCATCTCGGGGCCTATCACCTGGTTCAATGCCCTCTGGAACGTAGCCGAGGCTGAGTGGAGTCCGAACGGCATCACCTGCCACTGAAACAGCCCTTTGCCGGGCACCGTGAACGCGGTGAACTTTCTACTGCCTTCCTCCAGTGGTATCTGCCAATATCCGTCCTTTAAGTCTAAGCTACTGATGAACCGTGCCTCCCTGAGCTGGTCCAAAATATAGTCTATTCTTGGCATGGGGTACGCATCCTTGATGGACTTCGCGTTTATCTGTCTGAAGTCCACGCATAATCTCCACTTTCCCGTCTTCTTTTTGACCATCACGATGGGTGAACTGTACGGACTCTTCCATGGCTCAATACACCCTCTTTCCAGCAGTTCGTCAACCTGTTGGTTAATTTCGGCTTGCATCTTGGGATTTTTCGGATAGTAACGCTGTTTGACCGGCTGGGCATCACTCATAGTGATCGTGTGTGTAGCTATGTTCGACACTCCCTTCAGTTCTCGGAACTCTTCCAACTCCTTTGCCAGGAAGTTTTCAACCGATCCCTCCTCCGCTCGCGTTCCGTCGGATGCGGGCTCGACAGACCCTCCCGTGTTCGCTACCACCGCCACTGACAACTTCTCCTCCAACCGCCCCTGGCGGTGGCCTCTCGCAGGGATTACAACCCTGTGTCCCGCACAGGTCACCTCTGCTCCGACCGCGGCGAGGAAATCCCATCCCAGGACCAGCTCATCTATTACTCCGGGCAACACGAGAAGCGGGATTGTAACGATCTTGTCCCGAAGGCCAGCTCCACCTCGATCTGGGAATTGATTTCCCGGCTGCGTCCGTCAGCCAGCCGCACCAGCTTCCTCGTCTCTTTCTGTCGCCTCTCTTCCCCCAGTCTACTCGCCGCCTCGCAGCTGATAAAACTGCTTGTCGCCCCGGTATCGACCGTTGCTTTCCAGTTGCTGCCCGCGATCCTCACCACCGCCGACAGCTGGACATCCTCCTCCGTGAGTTCTCCTATGAGCTTTGGGGGGCTTCGTCTTGCGACCCTGGCACGGCCCTCCGCGGCTTGGGTCGCGGGGCGTTTCCCGCTTTCTGGCAGCACTGCCATGTCGGGGCTCCTACCTTGCCGCACCTCCAGCAGAATGTTATAGGTCGGCCATTGCATGCTTGTGCCCAATGGCGGTCACTTCCGCATCGTCGACACGCCTGGGCTGGGTTTTTCACGAACCCAGCCTCTATGTTCGTGTTCGCTTGGTCGTCCCGCCGCGTTGGGACCGGCCTTTTTTCCCCTGTCGAATCAGAGCTGGCTGTCGTTTCGCCCTGGCAGCGGCGACATATCTCCGTTACTGCCGGACGAGCGAACGGATTGTTTGCTTTTGCTTTACTCGCCGGACACTCCCGTTGGAACTCCAGCCGGTCCCTCTCCAGAGCCTCAAATTCGTCGGCCAGCGTCATCATGTGATCCAGGTCTCTGCACCTATGTGGCCGGATGAACACCCTCAAATCGGGCATGCTGTTGTCTCTAATGAGCTCCAACTGCTCTTCGGGCGTGCATTTTAGTGGCCGCATGAGGGTCTGCATCTCCACCATGTAGTCCTTGAATGGCTCTCCCCATCTTTGCTTCCTCAACCTCACCTCCTGGAGTAATTTTTCAAAATACCCCCTCGGCAGGAAGTATGCTTGGAAGCTACGCGCAAATGCGTTCCATGTCTGCCACTGCCTGTTGTTGGCTACAAACCACATGAGCGCCCGACCATTTAGCAGCTCAGGCATGGCTCGCGGAATTAAATTCAACTCCAACCCGTACATGTCGGCTGACCACTCGATCTGTTCCAGGAACTCGAGTGGTTTCGCCGTTCCGTCGAACCGAAACGACCACTCCCTGACCCGCTTGGCGACGTGGGCAAAACTCGAACTGGGCGGTCTCGTGGCTTGTTCATCGAGTCCCCGTCGACGATCCTCCCCTGCTCTCCCTTCTTCCAATCCCTGTGGGTTTCTCGCGCTCCCTTGCTCCGGCTGTGCTGGCCTGGTTGGCCTCTTCCCACTCTCTGCCCGCGGTCGGCTAGGCGACCGGCTTTTCACCGGGACCGCCAGGCTCGCGATGAGCTCCTCTTGGGTCTCGGACGGCCGTCTTCACAGCGTTAATTGCTCCGCACTCGCCGGCAGCGTCAGGCGCTCGTATGGATCCGCCCCGTCCTCCATCTGGGCCGCGGTCACGGCTCCTCCCGCCTTCATCTCCCAGGCCTCGAGCGCGTTCGCATACTCCGGTTCCTCTCCGTGCTTCTCTATCCACTCCTTGAAGATTCGGCGCATCTCGGTCAGCGTGCCTTTCAATCGAAGACCGCACGCCCGCGCGCACTGGACCAAGTCCTCTTTCCTCAATGAATGAACCCATCGTCGGCTCCTCATTTTTATGCCCTCGCGATACCAAACTCAATACCGCCCTTCCCAAATGCACTTTGTCTTTTACTTTTCGAGAGGCCCCACGTTGGGCGCCAGTTGTAACGAACCGTTCTTTTCCGTCTGATGCAGCTGGGCTGGCTCAGCGGTCGGTTGGCTCGCCGCAACAATATTTGTATGTTGCCCCGACGACAAGTAAGAAGGCACGGGTTGGGTCTTGTACTGGTATGCTAATATGCTTTATTGGTATCTTAAGTCTATCTTACGCTATTCCGACTCCGGTGCTGGTTCTCCTCTTGGTTCTCCTCTGTGGTTCGATGACCGTGTCGCTCCCTGGGCCCCCCACGGCGTCGCCGAACGTGGCACCGCCGGCTCTACTGACTGGGGCTAGCGATTCTTGGCACGTGGCCCAAATCCGCCTCTCAGTCAGGCGCCTGACGCGTTCGCTCTCACTCGACTCACTTGGCTTTTCGGCCCGAGGGTGCCTCACTCCTGGTGGGATGCGCTTCAAGCGTGGCACCGTTGGTTCAAGGGATTGGGGTCTTTGGCTCTTGGCTGCACGCTCGAGTCCGCCTCTCAATCCTCACACAACGCGTTCGCTTTCTAGAGTTCTTTCCCTTCGCTTGGTCTCACTCTTGTGGCTCACTATTCACTTCACTCTTGCTAGCTCCGCTTGCTGACTGTCCCGTTCCTGGTCGCGGCCCTCCTCTTATAGGCTCGCTTCTGCGTCGGCGCCGCCGATGCCACCTGGCGCTAACGGCACTTTCCGCCATGCGGTGCCCGTATTTTTCCATCGGCGTTCCTTCATTCCCTTGTCGCTTTCCAACGGGACCTGGCTGGTGGCGTGATCTCATGACCATATTTGGTCATGCGCTGGGCCACTGCCGGCCCGATCCCGTCATCCCGCTGCTCTCTCTCCAGGGGTCCTCCCCTCTCATCTTGGGTCCCCGGGAGAGCTCTGCTCGGGAATTCGCCGCCTCCGGATATCCCCGGATAACGGCCGTTAGCGCTTAACCCTATACTGCCCCCTACGTGTGGGAATACCTTTCCTCACAGGAGACTGTACGGAACGCCGAGCTAACCCGCAGGGCGCCAAGTCTGAAGTCCGACTCAATGGCCTTAGTGTAACTCTTGGTCTCAGCAGTCTCCTGCTCGTCGACTTTGGGCCTCTATGGTTCAACATCATTCGTGAAACCGCCATGACTACGCCGTGTGCCTTCTGGTGTGTCTGCTGCAGGTGCTCTCTGAACGACAGCCGGGTGTTGAGCATAACTCCCACGTACCTTATCGCTCGTTTTGAGGTAATTGCGGCTCCTCCTACGGTTATCCCCGTCGTCTCCACCTGTTTTCTACTACTTGTGAAGGCATAAGCCTCCACAAAAACTGACCACAACACCATCCCCTGAAGTGACAGCCCCGAGGGCTTATTATCTCATTTCATTATCATTATAATCTCATTATTATTATTACCAAGACAACAATGAACCCTTATTTTCCCCAATTAAAATAAGAAATAGGCTAAGAAAACCCCAAAACAGTGAGGCCTTTTACTTATCAGTAGAGCAATGAGAACCAACATGAAAGAGAGGGAAAAGTACTCAGTCAAAGTAAGAGAACCAACACGAAAGGGAGGGAAAACGACGCATACTACGGCCACGCAGCAAAGAAAACCAACATGAAAGAGAGGGAAACGGAGAGAGCCGCCGATCGGTCTTACGCCCACGCAGCCGAAGAAGAGAGCCGACGGCGATGCATCCATACACCCCCGAGCCGAGGCCGGCAGCCGAAAGCTGCGCAGCAGCGAAGCGGCAGAGAAGCTGCCAAAAAGAAAAGCCGAGGCCTGGCACGGGCCAGCGCGGGCCAGGCTCGAGAGTGATCTCCGAGGGCTGAGCCACGGTCGTGCGGCGGAAGCCAAAATAAGTGCACAAAACAAGCAGTGTCCAGACCCCACGCGGCGTACAAAATAAGCAGTGTCCAGACCCCACGCGGTGTACAAAATAAGCAGCGACCGCGCCCACGCGGTGTATGAAATAAGCCGTGACCGAAGTGACGAGGACCCTCCGCAGGATACCAGGACCCAACGAAGGAACAAGGGTGAGCCACCTCACGTATGTGAGCTCTGGGGGGGATAGATCGGTGCAGTAGGCAGGGTATAAGCTCAGGAGAAGAATTTTCCCACAGTTGTTGCATGCATATCTATATCCACATGTTGTCGATTATATTTTTGTCGCTTATTCCCCCGCTGCCGGTGCGGGGTTTTAAGTAGGGAAATGATCCGAAAACAATAAAGACACCAACCTCAACCCACCTGTTTCAGAACTTTCGCCCGTAGGAATCACTCACCCCCTCCCCCTCTCTTCCCTTTTCCCTGGGTGCCCGGCGAAGTGGATGTGAGTCGTGGATCATGCGGCATCCACCAAGCTGGGTTTCCCTCTCCTACACCTTTCTCCCCTGGGGACCCGACGATGCTGGATGTGAGTCGTGGATTCACGCGGCATCCGCAAAACTGGGTTCCGTCTCCTACACCCACGCCCTGGGGACCCGGCGACGCAGATGTGAGTGGATCATGCGGCATCTGCTAAGCTGGGCTCCCCTCTCCCACACCCCTCCGATCCCTGACCCGAACCCCTTCTCCCGCCACGTGTGACCCCAACGCACGTCTCTGCAGCTCCCAAGCATGGGTTCCCCCACGCCTCGTGGCCGGGCCAGGGCCGACCGTCCCACGATCCACTCCACGGGCGCGCTTTCGCCACGAACGGCTCTTTCCTTAGGTCCTCACACAACAAATTTTGCTGTGGGGAAGGACCGGGCCCTGGAAAAACTGAGAAGCTGTACCTCGGCCTGAGAACTTCCTTACATACTGATGAGGACCGCTTCCGTCTTCTGCTCGGCAAGTTTTAGCCCTGCCAGGCTTAGCCAGTCGCTTATGGTTTGTATTGCCTCATTCATGCAGCTCATTCATCGTCAGCGAATCCCACGATTTCGACTCCTTGCTGGAAGTTGTGGCGAAGGATTCCATCGTACATGGTATTCCACAATAGAGGTCCTAGTACAGATCATTGTGGGACTCCTCCCGTGATGGAGTATGCTCGAGGGCCATCATCCGTATCGTACATCAACCATCTGTTGTCCAGGTAGTCACTGACCATCGCCTACAGTGTTTTTTTTTTTTTTTTTTATTGAAAAAACAATATTAACAATACCGGGTGGTGGGAATGTTGAGGGTAGGTCCGTTCCCGCGGGACTGCCGCTAGGCATTACATCGCGGTGCGGAGCTTGGTGTCTTCTATGGCTTTAGGTAGTTCGGCATCTCCCCAGCCTATGCAGCTCTCTTATGACGCTTGCTGCCATATTGGCAGCCGCGTGCCACGTCTGCTCGTCGGCTATCATCCGCTCGGTGAGGGTGTCTGCACTTATTCCTGGGCTCACCTCTCCTAGCATCTCTCGTTCCCGACGAAAGCGGGGACAGGAAAAGAAGACGTGCTCCGCGTCTTTATCTTCTCCTGGTCCGCAGTAGCTGCAGTACGGATCATCGGCATGCTTGAAGCGGAATAAGTATTGCTTGAAGCAGCCATGCCCCGTTAGCAGTGGGCCGAGGTAGTGGTCAATCTGGCCTCTCTTCCGCTGCATCCATGGTCTCAGCTGGGGGATTAGCCGTCTCGTCCATCTTCCATTCTCGGCTTGGTCCCATCGCCGTTGCCAGCGTGCTATAGTGCCCTCGCGGCGTTCGCTACCGACTGTCATGCAGCTCTGCCGCTCGTCCGCCAGGAGGTCTAGCGGGACCATGCCTGCCACCACTAGTGCGGCGTCCTCTGACACCGTCCGGAAACAGCATGTGCCCTGAAGGCACAGCTTCTGTATGCGCCTCTGCTGTCCCTGCTGTATGACGGCACCCTCATTGCTGGTGCCCACACAACCGATTCATATAGGATTATGGAGGTGACCACTCCGGCGATGAGCTGTCTGCTGCGTTGTCTTGGCCCTCCAGTGTTGGCCATCATCCTACTGATGGCAGCTGTGGCTGCCTTCGCGCTTACGTACTCCAGGTGCGCTATGAATGTTAGTCGCTGGTCGAGTACTACCCCTATGTATTTTAGGGCGGGCTTGGTCCTGATGGCAGTGCTGCCAACCATCACGCACGCCTGTTCGACCACCTTCCTGCTGCTTATGAGCACAGCCTCCGTTTTCTTCTCCGCTAGAGACAGTCCGTTCGCTGTGAGCCATGCTGTTATGCTTTCCACTGCTGCGTTGCATTTCTGCTCTGCTCCTCTGATGTGCTTTGCTACCGTCACTAGTGCGATGTCGTCCGCAAAGCCCACCGGTGTGCAGGCTTCCGGTAGTTCCAGACGCAGGATGTCGTCGTACATCGCATTCCACAGGATCGGCCCTAGGACCGAACCCTGTGGGACGCCACCGGTGATCATGTGCTGCTTCGCTCCATCTTCCGTGTCATACAGCAAGACGCGGTCCGTGAACTAACTTCGCAGCGTCCGGATCAGGTATTGGGATATACCACTCCTCTTCAGTGCATGGAGGATGCTCTTCCAGCTGGCCGAGTTGAAGGCGTTCCGGACGTCTAGTGTGTATACTAGGCAGTATTCCTTCGTGCCTCCTGCCCATCGCGTTCCTGCATTGGCTTCTCTGGCCAGGCTCGTGACCATCTGGATGGCGTCGGTGGTGCTCCTCTGCTTCCTGAACCCGAATTGGAGTGTGGAGGGGCTATTTCGTTGCGTCAGCTCGGCCTCGAGTCGGTTGCATACCAGCCTCTCGAAGATCTTACCCACACCATCTAGCATGCATAGTGGTCGGTATGCCGATGGGTCGCTTAGGTCCTTGTCTGGCTTGGGTACCAGGGCAAGTCTCTGGCGTTTCCATGCTAGTGGTACGCACCGCTCCTGGATGCACTGGTTGTACATCCGTGTGAATACCTCTGGGTGGGCACTGACCAAGAATTTTAGGGCCGCGTTGGGGATTCCGTCGGGTCCAGCCGCCTTGCCGTTCTTCAGTTTGCCAGTGACCTCCTGCACCTCGTTCACCGAGAAGGTGGTGGTGGCCGCCTGTGCCTGATCCTCTACGCTGTCTGCCTCCTGGAGTGGTGGTTGCCGGGGGAAGAGTGTGCACACAATTTCCCTCAGCAGGACAGGGCACTTGGGGGTGGGTTGCCTACAGAGCTTTCCCATGACCAACTTGTATGCCCCTCCGAAGGGTTCTGCATCTGCCGCCTCACAGAGCTGCTGGAAGCATTTGGCCTTTCTGCTTCTAATGGCGTCTCTAAGGGCTCTCCGGTTTGCCTTGAATGCCACCCCTTTGATCCCAAACTGTGGTGTACCTCAGGATCGCTGGTACGCGCTTCGCGCTGCGCAGCACTCCCTCCTTGCTTGGGCGATGTGCTCGTTCCACCATGGTACGGGGCGGTGTCTAATTCCTCCTAGCTTTCTTCGCTGCATAGCTGCATCACATGCCGCTACGACGGTCCTGGAGATGGATCTCGCGCTTGTTTCGGCGTCACCGGCGGCAGCTAGGTTCTCTGCTGCTGTTAGAAGCGCGTCTATATCCAGCGTCGCCTACAGTGTGTGTGTGTGTGTGTTTTTTTTTTTTTTCCATGGATACGCCACGGTGGGTGAAAATCTCTAAGAGACGCGACCGGCCCGTACCAGTCAACGAAGTGGACTACCCCTTCGGGGCTTCCCAGCTAAACTCACCACCACGCACAGCTGCACACCTCATTCCCCGCGGGATCACCGCAAAGTATTACTTCGCGGGAATGGGTTGCCTACTTTAGGTACTCTCCTCTACGCGTCGCTCCCTTTCGCATCTTCTCAGATCGCTCTGGATGGCTATTAGGGTGTTGCTAACGCGCTGCCAGTTCTCGTCGGACTCCGTCATGAACGCCATTAGCTCCTCTGGTCGTGGGAAATACTCTGCACTTGAGCGGTACCTCGTGCAGTGGTAGATCACATGCTCCGGATCCTCGCTCTCATTCGAACACTCAGGACACTCGGGAGTATCCTCGTGTTTGAAACTATGCAGATACTTCCTGTATCCTCCGTGACCCGTCAGGAATTGGGTGAGGTGGTAGTTTATCTCTCCGCTTCTCCGCCCTATCCATGACTCAATGTCCGGGATTATTCTATGGGTCCACCGTCCATTTGTGGCCGTGTCCCATCTTGCCGCCATTTTTCTATTGACGCCCGCCTTTCCGACGCACGGATGGTCTCTAGCGATGCATTAGTTCGCATCTCTGCGCGCGCTTCATATACATGCGTCATCTCGAGCGCTAGTATATCCACCGGTATCATGGCCGCGAGGACCAGGGCTGCGTTATCCGACACCGTCCTATATCCAGACACTACTCGAAGAACGCAGAGCCGATATGGCACTGACATCTTTCTTCTAAGACTCATGTTGCCGGATAGGGTTGAAGACCACACCGGCGCAGCGTACAGTAGAATCGAGGCCACTACTCTCGCCAGGAGTAAGCGTCGACCTGCCTTGGGTCCACCAATATTCGGGAGCATCCTTGCGAGTGCTGCCTGCATCCGGGAGGCTTTTTGACTCACGTACTCGATGTGGGCCCGGTAGTTCAATCGGTCATCCAGCATCACGCCTAGGTACCGGATTGACTCCTGCGACTTGATAGTCGCATTACCCACGCGAAACGTCGCGTACTCCACCTTCTTCCGACTCGTGATGAGTACAGCCTCCGTTTTGTGGCCAGCCAGGTCCAATCCTGCGTTTTCCATCCAGTTGGATACGATCCGGATTGCCTCGTTGGCCGTCGCCTCGACATCTCGGAGCTCTGTGGCTACCACGACCAGGGCGAGATCGTCAGCGAAACCGACAAGCGTGCATCCCTGCGGGAGCTGGAGTCTCAGGACGTCGTCGTACATTATGTTCCACAGTAGAGGTCCTAAGACTGATCCCTGTGGAACTCCGGCTGTCACCCTGTAGAGATTTGGTCCCTCCTCTGTCTCGTACCTCAGTACCCTACCCGACAGGTAACTGGCTATTATCCGAATCAGGTAGGTGGGAACTCCAATTCTCCCGAGCGCCTCGTTTATCTGAGTCCAGTTCGCTGAGTTAAACGCGTTACGGATATCCAGGGTCACCACCGCGCAGTACTCCTTTGTGCCAAATCTCCATCTTATTCCCTCGATCGCTCTGGATGCGATGTCGGTGACTGCCTTGATGGCGTCGACCGTTGATTTGGCCTTCCGGAATCCGTACTGGGACTCCGATAAGGCCTCCTTCTCCTAGATCACAACTTGCAGGCGGCTGTAGACGATTCTCTCCAGGGTTTTGCCGACCGTATCCAGCAAACATATTGGGCGGTATCCTGATGGTTCCTCCGGGGGCTTATTTCCTTTGCGCAGAAGGATTAGCCGCTGCACTTTCCACTGCTCTGGAAAAACTCCTTCCCGTAGGCATTTGTTGAACGTGTCAACAAATTCATCTGGTCTGGTGGTTGCTCCAAGCTTCAATGCCTTGTTTGGGATACCGTCCGGTCCTGGTGCCTTTTTATCCCCAATTCTCCTGGTAGCCGCTATCACCTCCTCAACAGAAATCTGTTGCCACACCTCGAAGTCTTGGCTCGAGAAGCTCTCCTCCCGATACGGGTGCTGTGGGAATAGGGCCTCCACGATGCTACGAAGCAGGATCGGGCAGGTCACTTCCGGTGTTGACTGGCTCCTTATCCTCTTGGTGACGACCTTATATGCCGTCCCCCAAGGGTTGACGTCAGCCTCCTCGCATATCTGCCTGAAGCAGGCTGACTTGCTATCCTTTATGGCACGTTAAAGGATTTGTACGGCCCAGATGGCCGCTTTGCCGCATCTGCTGCTGGTCCAACCGCTTCCTGGTATCACCCTGAATGGCTCGCAGATGAGCACGACTTCGGTCTTCCTCTCCCTGACTGCTTGTCTCAGGAGAGACTGAGCAGCTTCGCAATGGTTTAAGTTCAGCTGAGTGCACCTCATGCTGATCTTTTAGTCAGGGCATTCCTAAACAGGGGGCATCTTCCGCTGCCGGCCACGTGCTTCCAGTCTGCGCTCGTTCCTTTGCAGAGCATGCACTGAGGTTCCAGGCTACAGTCCTTTGCCAGGTGGTTCTCCTTTCCACATCTTCTACACAGCTTGGACCTGTCTACTTTGCTACCGCACTGTCGTGCCATATGCCCAAACTCGAGACATCTGAAGCATTTGGTGACGCTGATTCGCTCACGCAGTCTGCATCTTACCCAGCCTACTTTTAGCACTCCTATTTTCAGAGCCTTCTGGGCGCTCTCCGCTGGCAGCCTGATTGTGGCCGTCTGGGTTCCGCCGTATGCCTTTCGCAGCTGGATGTCATCCGCAGACAGCTCCGCCAATTCCATCTGGCTTCTCAGAGCTTCGCATATATCCTCCGTGGTGGTTATTTCGGGGGTAGCGACATATCTCCGACGACATATCTCCGCCGATCCACAAACGACATATCTCCGCGCGAAATTATGTCGTTTTAAAGCGACATACCTCCGCGCGGAGATATGTCGTCTCAAAACGACATAATTTCGCGCGGAGATATGTCGTTTGTGGAACGGCGGAGATATGTCGTTTCAAAACGTCATATCTCCGCGCGGAGATATGTCGTTTGTGACACGGCGGAGATATGTCGTTTCGAAACGACTTAAGTCCGCCAGAAAATAATTAACTAATTTCGCATGTAAAATACACTTATATTTTTTTGACAGCATTTCATTTTATAACATGATTTTATTGAAATTAAAAAATGTGCAATAGTCCAAATACACAGAAATCATAATAGAAGTTTTCTTAAATTTTGTCGTTCTTATCTTACACAAGTTAATTGTAAATAAAAACATTGCGTATGGCCTCTTCGACTTCTCGGTTGCAACTTGGACAACTTTGGCTTTATATTTTCATTTTCTTCCAACTCTTTTTTTGCTTGGTTGTGGGCCACAATTTGATCCCAACATGTACCACAAATGTTTACGTGATTGCACGGGCGCAACAACACAGACTTTGGGTTACATAGGCACACATTGCATGGATTCATTTGAACCAATGATTTATCAGATGACTGACTTGAATGAGAAGCATTCGATGAAAGTGACGATGTGGAAGATTTCATATCAGAAGACATTCCAGTTAAATTGCTTTCATTGTCCACCCCTTCAAAGAAGTCCTGCTTTGAAAAGCGGTCAGCTAAGGAAACAGTGCATGTCAGAAATCCCTGTATATCTATTTCACCTCTTTCAAAAAGATCCATTGCGTCCATTATTTTTTTTGAGCGATCCTGAGAACAAAAATAATTAAGCTAACATATTATTTTTAACGATTAACTTAAAATGTATTCAACTTACACGTAATTTCTTCTTCTGTGTCTGATTTCCATTACCACCATTTTGAAAGAGTAAAGCAAACTCGCGACTTTTTTCATATTCTGCATCAATAAGACATTGAACAAATTTAAAAAAGTGCCCATTTGCTCGAATTTTATTTCCCAAATTCAAATTATAAGCTTCTACTGAGCTCGTGGTTCTAGTTGACCTCTTAAACACGGATATGCTTTTTGGTCCCTCCTATAAAATTAGGGTTAAAAATTAATAAGTAAAATACAACTCAATTATTAAACAATAAATAAAATATACCTTTTTAAGCCACTGTCTATTAAAATATTTTAAAAATGGAGAAAACAGCTTCTTATTTAAGTTTATTGCTTCGCCTTTTAGAAGGTTAAATGCTTCGACAATTTTGCTTTCTGGTAAAAGCGGCAAGTGCAAAAATTTCATAAATAGCATGTAAGCTTTCTTATTGCATTTCAGCGTATTTTCAAAACCACTCGATTGCTTGGCATTTTTCTTGCATGCTTGAGTAAAATGAAACCAACAGGCGTAAAAATTCATGTTGGGATGCAGACCTTTTAACGCGTTACGCATTGCCTTTTCGTAATCTGATATAAAGGATGCTCCTTTAAGGCAGCAAATGTTCGAGTCTATATATGTGAATAAGTGCTGATAACACAGCTCCGTTTTGCGAGTCATCAAAACAAAAACAAAAGGGGTTATCTAATTACAAAAAATTTTTGATTAGAGTTAGTAAATAAAGTGTAGCATAAGAAGAAATTTACCTTCTGCAAATATTTAATATAAATTATTAAAAAATGCTTAAAATCTCCAAAAGGGCACACTTTAAATGTAGCATCAATTAAATAATGCCTATTATGCTCCGGAATGTTGGCTTGCATCAAGGTGATTACCTTGTCTGATGAAAATATGCAATAAGCAAACGAGCTCGATGCGTACACTTTTTTATAGAACTGATTTGCAGTATTTCCCTTGGTTATTCCAAAACGGTTCATAATATTTTCGTCTTGAAAAGCTTCCAGAACATTCTCTGCAGAAGATGGAGGCTTTGGCAAGAAAGGCTGTCTTTTTCTTTGCAAAGTGCGTTTGACAGAGTCATAATTTATTTCAATCTCCGCTTCACCTTTTGTTTTCCTAATTAATTGAATAGAAAAATAATACATCAGTCTGTGTGCATTTCTTGTCTGCTCGCATGCACATATGTACATACATGTACACATATGTACATACATATGTATGTATGTACATCAGGGGACGGCACGGCTAATGCGCGCAGACGGACTTCGAAACGAGCATTTACCGGTCAAAAACCGAGCGACGACCAAAGTCTCGCAAACGGACTTAAAGGGGCATGATTCGCAAGAAACACCGGATCACGTAATAGAACATGAACGATCATGTCAAACTGCGACCCGGCACAACGCGTTTGTAACAGTGGTCGACAGCAACACAATAATACTTTTTGTTTTAGTTTGACTTCTGTCAACGCACACAAACGCAATGTAATGTGTGCGTGCCGACCGCTGAAGTATATACATATGTACATATGTATGTATGTGCCTCACAGCTTAAATGAACCAGAGCACTTTTCAAACTTCAAACCCCTGTAAAAATCAATTGAGCAGTCCTATAAAAAAAATTGTAATACAATTCTGTTAAGATTTTACCAAAGACTATACAATACCAAGATGTTGCATGAGCGACCAAAAAGCTGTTCTATGGCGGGTCCTAACATTAGAACCCAAAAGACACGAAAGAGCGCGCGGGGTTTCAATTCCCTTTTCGACTGTACTTCGTCTCTACCGCGACCCCGCTGCCCATCGGTTTCGTCTGTTCGGCAATTCTAGACTCTCGAGCCTCAGCACCGTCGAAGCGGTGGTCGCGGATCGCCGATGTCTTTGGAGCGGCACAGTGGGACCTATGGCCGTCTCAGCTTGCTAAATTAGTTAGTGAATATGAGTTCAATAAATATTTGCACACTGAAAAAATGTTAAACTTTAAACTAAAACAATCTTGAAAATTCGATTGGAAAATTCTCTATTAGATGCGTACATTAAATTTATCTAAAGCACTCATACAATTTTTTTTACTATTTCGGCTGAGTCCCCACTGTGCCGCGCCAAAGACATCAGCGATCACGCTGCCCTACGGTTTCGGCACGCAGACGATTCATATTTTGTTTTTGTATTCTTTCTCTCGAGACACACCGACTCGACGCTGACCGAGGCATTGACGAAGCCGAGTTGCGTAAAAGAGAATTGAAGTAATAGCCCCGCGCGCCCGTACCATGAAGCGTCAAACAAAAATTGAAAAAGAATTTGTTCCTCATGCAACATCTTGGTATTGTATAGTCTTTAATTTTACTTACCAACCAAAAAAAAAAAGTTCGATATTCTTCTCCGTTACCCCGCAAAAAGGAAAAAAACAAAATGCGCACTAGAAAACACCCCCACAGCCTATTTGGTTCAAATTCTCTTTGAACAAAATAAGCTGTGGGGTGGAAAAAGGCAGTATTTTTGTTATTTATTATTTAAAACGTCTTAGAAAAATGTTAAAAAATATAAGAAGTTCGTTTTGTTTGTCATTTGATTTTCATTGGTAAGTTTAATGGTTTAGAAGTTATGAAAATTTTAAATTTTTAACGTGCTTTGGTTCATTTAAGCTGTGAGCCACTGTACAAACATACATACATATGTAGCAGGGCAGTATGTATTATTAAAATTTTAATTAATATATTAACTTACTCAGCAAGAACATCATTGAATACTTTTTTGGTGTCGAAATTGCTATTATTTTCGCACTTCAGTTTTATTTCACTAAGAGCACTGATTTTTTCCATTTCATCACTCTGAGGGCCATGGCTATGCACAACATATTCAGGATTTGAGTAAACTCTAGATTTGTCTGCACTTAAATAAACTCTAGCTTTACAGAGTTTAACCCGGCATATGTATGTGGTTTCGCCTAGTTTTAATTGTTTGTTTTTTACATAAATTTGTTGCTCGCATAATGAAAACAACAGTAACGAGCAGCCCGCTCGGCTTCCTTCTTACAGTAGCTATATTTGCTCAATTAAGACAATATTTTTCACGGTGCATTTACAGTTAGGTAACCTGCTGAAGATAAAGAGTATGTGCGAGAGGGACAGAAAATCAGTCAGAACATGTCGTCGGGCGCTGCGTAGCCACTGCAAATTTATTTGTTCCTTTTGTTTTGTTTTTTTTGTTTTTTTTTGTATTTTTTGATGGTGTATCGGCATAATTTGCTCAAAATCGCTGCGCGGATATATGTCGCTTCTAAGCGTCATAGCTCCGCGCGGAGATATGTCGTTTGTGGAACGGCGGAGATATGTCGTTTCAAAACGTCATATCTCCGCGCGGAGATATGTCGTTTGTGACACGGCGGAGATATGTCGTTTCAAAACGTCATATCTCCGAGCGGAGATATGACGCTTTCAAACGACATAAGTCCGCCAGAAAAAAAGCGACATAATTCCGCCGGCAAAATGTACTGGGCGGAGATATGTCGTCGGAGATATGACGCTATGCCGTTATTTCGTCCAGGTCCTTGCACTCTACGGTCACCCGGTGCGACAGGCTACGGACTTCTGCGTGCTCCTTCAGCGTATTGGCTACCAGGCTTTTAAACGTCTCCGTCTCCTCTCCCGACTTGTTGAGCTGTAGCAGTAGCTCTCCTTTTTGGGTCCTCCTGATCCTGGCGACCGCATCACCGAGTCCACGCAGGGTTTCGTCCGTCCTCACCTTGCGCAGTATCTCTGCATGGGTCTTTTCGCCTTTGGTGGCAATGACGATGGCATCTGGTCGCGTCTTGTCCGCGAGCGCTCCAGTCGGCTTTTGCGGCCTCTTCCTTCTGCGTCGGTTGGACACTGTCAGGAATGGGGTCTCCTCCGGCTCCTTTCTCTCCCTTTCAGCGTGGGCGTCCTTTTCGACTGCTACTCCTGGTGTGGTCTGGACCTCGACCGCTGCCTTGGTCCTCTTTGTCCGGGGTTTTGGTGCACCTGCAGCCTGTTTCCTCTTAGGCTCCGGGAGAGGTCTAAAAATCGGTGACGTTTGAGAAGACTGGTGGGTCCTGATCACCGCCTTAGCTCCTTCATCGTGCAGCTGGATAGCAACCAGCTCATACAGTACCTTTATACTCTCGATCGAGTCCCGCATGGGTTGGTGTATGGATCGCCTCTTGCCATCCTCGAGCATCTCCACTAGCTGTGTGATTTCTCGTCCTAGATCACGCAGCGCTGTGCAGCCCTGAGCTTTTTGGTGCTGCTCCGGGCCAGCGTGGGCCGGCAACGGAGCGTCAGTCCGCTCGCCAGTTGGCGTTCTCGCCATTTTCTTGCTTTTATTCAAGCCTTCTGAGTCGTTCGTCGTTATGGGTGTGTTATTTTTACTCATTTTGTTGGGTGCCAACTCATAAGCCGTTGTCCTTGTCTGTTGTCCAGTCGCGCTATGATCC
The DNA here is from genome assembly GCF_003369915.1 of Drosophila miranda. Classification (NCBI taxonomy): domain Eukaryota; kingdom Metazoa; phylum Arthropoda; class Insecta; order Diptera; family Drosophilidae; genus Drosophila; species Drosophila miranda. The sequence goes on from NC_046673.1 coordinate 5,399,273, forward strand.
CATGGTTGTCTATGCAAGCATGGAGGCCATGCGAGGGTTGACTCCCGCCCTTATGGGGTCGGGAGCTCAGAGCCGGATCCGCGCTAATCAGGAGTGACTCAACTGAGCCTGTACGTCCAATTTAATGGTTAGAGATTTGCCAATTTTTCACGGGACGGGGGCAGAAGCAGCATTAACCTAGCAGCCATTTCGGCGGGGTTTCATTCCGCGTACTAAAGTGCTAGAATGCTGGCTTCCGTCAGCCCTGTGGTCATCAATCCAAAAAAAGGGGGGTCCAGTTCCTATCCTAAGACTTTACTGGTCTCCGTCTTAGTCGCCTTCTCGTATTAGCTAGGTGCTTCACAGGTGTGTTAGACCTATCCGGGGGATACCTGGCATGTGCCGGCGGTTACGAGTTGCTTTAGTGCTCTTTAGAGGGAGATCCTATCCGAGCAGAACATCCCCGTGTCTTCTTAGTGTGTGTGTGTTTTTTTATTTTTTTTTTTTATTCATAGTAAAAATAGGATATATATATAGTGACATATCTATAGTCCATGCTCCGCATACCCTTGTCTATGTCTATTACCCTGCACCCACAATACTATAAACAATACGACACCCTCAGCTTCGAACCCTCATAAACAATCTCACGCTCGAAATGGACCACGCGTAGCCGATTGCAGGCAATGTAAACAAACACCCTAAACTGGAAGTTGAACATAAAACAATAGATGCCGCACTAGAATCCAGCCGCACTAGAATCCAGCCGCACCAGAATCACGCCACTCTTCAGAGATCAATTACTAATCGATTCTCAAGAATCACACCATCCTAGCTGACCAATCAGAGGCCCTATTCTCAGCCACCCCCAAGTAATGCAACACCGATCATACGCAGCGGAAGCCTTTCATCAAAAGCCGCCTTTCCCACATATCGATCGAGTCACGTACTCCATCTCCGAAGCCGAAGTCGAAACCAACGCCTCCGAATCCAAATCCAAATCCCAAACCGAGCATCATAATATAAATAGTCTGCATCTAACAAGCCAACTGAGTTCTGTTCAAGACAAACGTCAATCGCGACACCGTCGGAGAATTCAACCAAAGTTAATTCCGTTCAAGACATCAGACCTCAGTCATCGTCGGGGAAATAACTAACCAATGTACGCTAAGTTTAAGTGAAAGAATAAAACCTTTTTTAAAACTTAAACTGAAGTGTCGCATATTTAACTGGCGCAGTCGGTAGGATCTCAGTTAAAAGTGAATCCCTTTTTTTAAGACGATCAATTGGCGTAGTGACAGCTACAGTGCGTAATAACCTACAGTGATCAGAGAAAAAGTAACGCTAATACTAAAGAGATCCGCCAAAGAATCTACACACGATTCAAACTCAATTAATATTAGAAAAAAATAAATAAATAAAAAGAAATCAACATGCCGCTAACAGAAATACACCTGAACCAAGCCTTGAAGTCAATCAGGCAAATTCCACCATACGACGGATGCCAAGAACGCCTAAGCTCGTTCATAAGCAGGATTGAGTACATCTCCGAATTGTACCCAACAGAAGACATCCGGCAACAAAGCATCATGTACGGAGCCACTGAAGGTCAACTGTGCGGACGAGCACAACTTTTATCACAAAGCCTTCAACCCAACACCTGGACCGATCTAAAAGCAGCCCTAATCAGCAAATTCAACAACCACACTCCATACGAAACGCTGCTACAACAATTACACGACACCAAATTCAATGGGAATATTCGTAAGTTCGTAGAGGAACTAGAAATTAAGTCAAATGTTATAGTAAGTAAACTAAATCTGGAGACTAGCCCAGAAAATAAGATAATCTTTAAAAACGCTCTGGCAAATGCCACCAGACATACCATAGAAGATGCTCTACCCAATAAACTGTTCATCATTTTAGCAAAGAAAGACATTTCTACTATGGCTAATCTAGAAAAATCAGCTCAAGAACAAGAATCACGAACACTCAAGAAACGGAAATAACAATCGTAGGAATGTTGGAACTTATTACCCTCGCTATAGTAGTAACGATTATAACAATCAAAACCCAAGTACTTCCAGAAATAATCATGGATCGAATCGAAATAATATAGGAAATAATTCCGTAGATAATAAAGGATTATTTAACGAATTTAGAAATTCCTTAAACCAGGGCAGAGTACAGAATCCCACAAACTATCAAATCAATCAGACTCAGGCAGGTAGCAGTGCACCAAATCAGCCAGTCAAACGATCTAGGGAAAGCCAAAGCGGACAAATGAAAATGGATGTAAATTTTCAGCAGAGTGCCTCGGAAGAAATCGAGGAAGACCATATATAGAAATAATCGTAAATAATAAAAAATTAAGAGGTATCGCGGACTCGGGATCGTCAATAAATATAATAAAAGAAAACTATACAGATTCCAAAGTCGATAGCGACAACCTCACCGTCCATACCATCAATGGACCCGTCCGTCTGACTCAGAGCATTACACGTAATGCAACCAAAAACTGTCCGACAAAACAAAAATTTTATATTCATAATTTTTCTGAAAATTATGACATACTCTTAGGCAGAGAATATTTGATGGCCAGCAAAGCCGTCATCGATTACCGAAATGAAACGGTAACGTTAGGAGAAAGGTCATACCCAATCATCCAAAGTGGAGAAGCAATTGCCGTCGGCAAGACCGCACACAAAGGTGTTAAGCCATCTTCAAAGGAAGATATAACTACACCTAAGTGCCTTGACCCATCTCCTGAAGGAGAGCAATACTTCGCTTCCGCATTAGATAATGAATTAAGGGAATGCAACCAGCTAGGGTTGGAACATTTAAATGACGAAGAAAAGGAGAAACTAAAGAAAGTTCTCTATGAATTTAAGGACGTGCAGTATAAAGAAGGTGACATTTTGACCTTCACTAGTACTATAAAGCACGAAATTAAAACCCATCACGAAGATCCTGTATATCGTCGACCATATAAATATGCTCAAATACACGATCAAGAAGTGACTCAACAAATCAAAGATATGATTAGACAGGGAATCATTCGTAAGTCGAACTCTCCCTATTGTGCACCCATCGCTATGATACCAAAGAAAATAGATGCTTCAGGAAAGCAGAAATATCGTATGGTAGTAGATTATAGAAGTCTAAACGAGGTGACAATCAAGGATAAATTTCCTACACCCAGAATGGACGAAATACTAGATAAACTAGGTAGGTGCCAATATTTCACAACAATCGATTTAGCTAAGGGATTCCATCAAATTCCTATGGAACCTAGCTCAATCCCAAAAACAGCTTACTCCACGAAGCATGGTCATTACGAGTTCACTCGTATGCCCTTTGGGCTAACCACTGCCCCCGCTACCTTCCAAAGATGTATGAACAATCTGCTAGAAGAGTTAATCTTCAAAGATTGCCTCGTATACTTAGACGACATCATTATATTTTCCACTTCATTGGAAGAACACCTGTTGTCACTAAGGAGAGTATTTGGAAAGTTGAGAGACGCCAACTTAAAGCTACAAATGGATAAGTGTGAATTCCTGAAGAAAGAAACGGAATTCCTAGGCCATGTAGTAACAACTAACGGCATAGTTCCTAATCCAAAGAAAATATCCGCCATAATAAACTTTCCAATACCCAATACAACCACAATAATAAAATCATTCATAGGTTTATGTGGATTCTATAGGAAATTCATTCCCAACTTCGCTAATATAGCGAAACCTATGACACTCAAATTAAAGAAACGAGCAGTCATAGACCCCACAGAGGAAAAATACGTCGAGGCCTTCGAAAAATTGAAAGTACTTATCACCTCAGACCCCATCCTCGCATTCCCAGATTTCAACAGAATGTTCACGGTAACAACCGATGCAAGTAACATTGCATTAGGAGCAGTGTTGTCGCAAGACCACAAACCAATCTGCTATGCAAGTAGAACCTTAAACGAACATGAAATCAATTATTCAGCAATAGAAAAGGAATTACTAGCTATAGTTTGGGCAACTAAGTATTTCAGATCATACCTGTTTGGTAGAACGTTTGAGATATTAAGTGATCACAAACCCTTGATTTGGTTGAATAACCTCAAGGAACCAAATATGAAGCTACAACGATGGAAGATCAAATTAAATGAATTTTACTTCAAAATAAAATATTTACCAGGAAAGGAGAACCATGTAGCCGACGCGCTATCAAGAGTAAAGATTAACGAAAACCTACTCGGGGAAACCATTAATAGTGTGTAACGAGTAACGAAGAGAATCTTCGCACGATGAAGCTGGTGGTCGGCTAACTGAGAAGGAGTACGCGCTCGCTTCCACGGCTGATCTCTGGTCGGAAATGGGGATGGGTTCTTTGGGGTAACCCTCCAGTTAGGTTGCTTCGCTCCTGCTGGTATTATTTTATTAAAATTCGCGTACTCTTTTTGGTAATGGGAGGGGGACAGACAAGGAAAGGATCGTTAGGGGTACGGAAAGTATAGTGGGGCAAAGATAGTGCAGAGAAGGAGTAGGGATCTACCACCGCGGCGGACATCTCTGTTTTGCTGGCACGGAGTCGTGCCACGCCCACCCTACCATGATCCTGAAAGAGCCAATAATAATATCAGGATCCCTGGAGTGTCCGGTATTGGTCATCCTATTTCGCTCAAGAGCGGCATGGTTCCCCCAACTGCGGTAACGTCTAGCACATATTCATCTTAACAATCATTTTATTAGAAACTATATTCAGATACTATATTCATGTTACAAGAAAAAAGAAACACTAACCGAGAACTCCAAGACAAGGCTAAATGGACAAAAGGAGGAACGAAAAGCGTCACAAGAGATATAGCTATTATTACTAGGGAATATTTAGATAAATAAATACGATAAGTGTAAATAGTTATAAGTGCATATACGATATTTTATAGTGCGATATAAACTAATGATTTTTCCTTAGATAGAAAGATAATACTATAGCGCAATATAGGTACACATGTCCCAGCACATCGGCTTCAGGGAGTAGTTGGACATACTATTCGTTCTACCAAGCGTATTGTAAAGGCAGAAGGCCAATCAGCTGTGACTACTTTAAAAGTGTGAGGTCAACGACCGACAAACAGCTCTAGCAAAAAAGAACGAAGCTTTTGCCACGCTCGCGGAATTTTGGGAGGCAATAAAATTCAATGTTGTTGGTATATTATAAAGCTCACTCAGTTTTTGTTTGTGTTCCCGCGGCGAAAGATCTTTCGTAGCTGGGCGTGTGGCTGTGTGTGGGTGCATTAAACTTTTACCTGCAAACCAAAAACAAAATCGTACAGCGCGTGCTGCATGGCATAAGCTCGCGGAGGGGACCCGGACGAGCGGACGATTTTAAGCTCAAACTTTTAAGCTTTTATCAAATGCATTTTCAAACTTTCCATGTGTTGGTGGGTTTTTTTTCTGGTTTTTTTTTTCTGTTACAATTAACACTAAGTATATCCAACTACACAAAAACAGACATATCAACGGACTGCGAGGTTCAAGGGAATGCGAGTCACGGTGGGATCTTACTGGCCTCAGTGGCTTTCAGTGGGCGGTGTATACATATGTATGTGAGCACATCTCTTACAGTTTTCATTCAGCCTACATAATGACACTAACGTGCACATAAGACAAAAGCTGGCCTCCACTGCACTTTAAATAAACGTTTGGAACAGTAAGGCCGAATCACGAGAAGAATAAGAGAGGCGATACCACTAGGGGTCGCCGGGAGGTTATGTACAAACGTGGTGCACTATTTTTTCCCGCCCGGTAGGAACATTTAAGCGGCTTCGGGCCTACGCTGACTGCCAGCACCGGTTTCCGTTTCTTGGCCCGGTTTTGAATGCGAAACGGTTACGCCACTTCGCCGCACTAAGCCCGTTCAGACGGCTGTCCTCGTCTCGCGCAGCCAAAGTTCACTGCCCGCGACTTGGTGGATCAGCTGGTTCGTAGTGCGGGGGCTTAAAGCTCGGGCTGCAGCTTTTGGATAATTCCCAAACTAAGTGCCGATTCTAATGTGGAATTTGAAAATACTGATCAGGCTACTTTTTCTAACAGTTACTCCATGCACATATTTACCCGGTTGGAACTGGCACTGCGAAAATAGGGGGATGGGGTTGAGGTGCTAATTCCTTCTTTCTCCAGGTGTTTTTTTTTTTTTTTTTGTGTTGGGGCTGCTCACCTCCAAGCGGAAACTACAGAAAAAGTCGGAAAATCTAACTTCGAGGCTCCTAGCACTGTCGAAGGCCGGTACTCACGTTTTCTATTAGAGCCCAATCTGCTTTCTTGGGTTCTTTTTTCCCGATCGAGTGCACTTTGGTTTCACACCACGGTTATTTACGGCGGTTTAATTTTATTTTTATTATTTTTTTTTCTCACCGCGCAACTGAATGCTTGTACGGCCACGAGGAGAAAGAAAGATTTGGGCGGATCTACTGACCAACAAAAATTTTGTTCTCCGGATCTGCCTTTGCACGATCCTTCGCCATTCACCTTGAATGGTTATGGACATGGTGGGGAGATTTTTTGTTCGTTTTTAAGCATATTCTTAATGTCAACCCTAGATGGCGCTAGCCCTCACACGACCAGGAACATTTAACATGTAACACCACAACAAGAAATTCAGCCAACCTAACTATACACTAACTATGGGGACTAAACTTAATAATTAATAAGTATCTCGGTGAGGTGTGATATATACTTGTATAAATAATATAATATATATAAATATATTTATATATATATTATGTACATAAATATATAAATTGTACAAATACCATCGGGCATACTTTCAGGCGAAGAACACAAATATGCTTTCCTATCCGCCCGACAAGCGACCACTACAAGTGATTGTGCAACGGTCCATAGCGCGCAAGAAGATAATACAAATTATATTCCACTTACAGAGAGACCAATCAATTACTATAATAGGCAAATAGAACTGATTAAAGGTAATGAGGATAAGGTAGAAACATCCCACTATTTCCACAAGATACTGATAAAAATCACATATACCGAAATGACAGAATCATTAGCAAAAGATATAATAAAGGAATATGTGTGTACCAAAAAGAGTGCACTATATTTCCATAACGAAGCGGACTTCCCACTGTTCCAAAGGGCATTCCTGGAGATAATCAGTCCAAATCACTTCACTAAACTGATTAAATCCAGTACCAAACTCATAAATATTCCGAACTACTCCGAATTTAAAGAACAAATATTGAAGAATCATAAAGAGCTACTTCACCCAGGTATCGAAAAGACCACTAATTGGTTTAAAGGAAAATTCTACTACCCCGATTATCAAAAGTTAGTCCAAAATATTATCAATGAATGTCCTACGTGCAACGTTGCTAAAACAGAGCATCGTAACACCAATCTAACCTTCGAAATCACCCCTGAAATACAAAATATCAGAGAAAAGTATGTCATGGATTTCTATTTGGTAGGCAATCAACAATTCCTATCATGCATTGATGTATATTCTAAATTCGCTACCCTTGTAGAAGTTAAGAGTCGTGACTGGTTAGAAACCAAGAGAGCCATCATAAAAGTCTTTAACGAAATGGGCAAGCCACAGGGAATTAAAGCCGACAAAGATTCAGCCTTTATGTGCGCAGCATTGCAAGCATGGTTGAATGCGGAAAATGTGAAAATCGACATCACTACCAGTAAAAACGGAGTTTCTGATGTAGAACGGCTACATAAAACGATCAATGAAAAATTAAGAATCATTTCAAGTGAGGATAACATAGAAAACAAGCTCACAAAATTCGAGTTAATTCTATACACTTATAACCATAAAACGGTTCATAATACTACAAAAAGATCCCCAGCTGATATCTTCCTGTACGCCGGACTACCAGATTATAACACCCAACTGAATAAAGTTAGGAAGATCAATCATTTGAATAACGATAGAATCGACTTTGAAGTAGACACACGCTACAAGAATGCACTCCTAGTTAAAACAAAAACAACCAACCCGTTCAAAAGAACAGGGAAAATTAGGCAGGTAGACGAAAAGCACTTTGAAGAGAAAAATAGAGGGAGGAAAATCACCCACTATAAAACGAAATTCAAAAGAAAGAAAAAATCTAATAAAAGTAAATACGATAATTGCAGAGAGTACTGGGAATCCGGAGCTACAACATGATTAAGATTATAATCTTACTAATGTTCACCGTCCTACAGTCTTCCGGACAGAATATAGAGATAGATCCGATCAACTCAAGGAATGGATATCTCATATTCAAAACAAATACCATTAACATACCCATTAATTATGAATACCATTATCTAACAATTAATATAACAAGAACAGATGAAACATATCAGAGTTTACTAGAACAGGCAACCCAATTTAATAACGTAATCCAAGTTCAATATTTAATCGAGAAATTGCAACGTGAATTCAACGGCATCAAAATAGCCAAAAAAAACAAAAGAGGCCTTATAAATGCAGTAGGCACAGTATATAAATATCTATTTGGAACATTAGATCAAGATGATATAGTCGAATTAGAAGGGAAAATAAACAATCTGGCTAGCCACAGTGTTCAAGCTAACGAATTAAACTTAGTAATTCAAGCAGTAAATTCTGGCATAGAAGTTGTCAATAAATTAAACAAGGATAATGATAGAAATAAGCAACTAGAGATATTAATATTTAACCTTCAACATTTTACAGAGTACATAGAGGATATTGAATTAGGCATGCAGCTAACAAGATTAGGGATCTTTAATCCAAAATTATTGAGGCAGGATTACCTGAAACACATAGATTCAGAGAAATTATTAAATATTAAAACATCTACCTGGTTGAAAACAGACACTAACGAAATACTAATAATTTCCAACATCCCACGAGAGATCAGAAATATTCCTATACTTAAAATTGTCCCATATCCAGATGAAGATAATAACATCCTCACTGACCTAACGCAAAACAATTATTACGTTCTAGAAAACGAGGTATATGAAAAAGAATCAAAACGAAAAATAAATGACGAATGTATTTCAGGAATAGTCAAACAAGTAGAAACAAAATGTCCATACACCAAAGCACACCAAAACTTTCAAATAAGTTTCATAGAACCCAATATATTGTTAACTTGGAAATTACCAAAAACCATATTAAACCAAGATTGCCTAAACCAAGAAATAAAAGTAGAAGGTAACGCATTAATAAAAATACATAATTGCAGTGTACAGTTAAATGAATTCTTAATATCCAACTCCATACCAGAATTTGCACAAAGCATCTACATCAACAATAACGTAACAAAAATTAAACCATTGTCTTATTTGCAAACCAAAGAAATCGTAATAGAAAATACGCGATTAAATAATGTATTACATGTAAGCTTAATACTACTATTTGTCATAATCATAATAGGATTAAGCTACAAATTGTTTAATCTAAGTAAAAGCAATAAGCCTAAAACCGACCGCACATAGAAACACCCTTAGACGAAGACGAGGAATCCCCAGCAGGCACAGTTTTAGACGCACCTGAACTATATCCAAGGATAATCGCCTGAGGACAGGCTTAAATCTAACAATGGGGGAGTGACATATCTATAGTCCATGCTCCGCATACCCTTGTCTATGTCTATTACCCTGCACCCACAATACTATAAACAATACGACACCCTCAGCTTCGAACCCTCATAAACAATCTCACGCTCGAAATGGACCACGCGTAGCCGATTGCAGGCAATGTAAACAAACACCCTAAACTGGAAGTTGAACATAAAACAATAGATGCCGCACTAGAATCCAGCCGCACCAGAATCACGCCACTCTTCAGAGATCAATTACTAATCGATTCTCAAGAATCACACCATCCTAGCTGACCAATCAGAGGCCCTATTCTCCGCCACCCCCAAGTAATGCAACACCGATCATACGCAGCGGAAGCCTTTCATCAAAAGCCGCCTTTCCCACATATCGATCGAGTCACGTACTCCATCTCCGAAGCCGAAGTCGAAGCCAACGCCTCCGAATCCAAATCCGAATCCCAAACCGAGCATCATAATATAAATAGTCTGCATCTAACAAGCCAACTGAGTTCTGTTCAAGACAAACGTCAATCGCGACACCGTCGGAGAATTCAACCAAAGTTAATTCCGTTCAAGACATCAGACCTCAGTCATCGTCGGGGAAATAACTAACCAATGTACGCTAAGTTTAAGTGAAAGAATAAAACCTTTTTTAAAACTTAAACTGAAGTGTCGCATATTTAACTATATATAAAATATAAGAATATAAAAGTTAAAATAAAAATATATAGCATATACATATAGATGGACCAGACTTGCGGGACTGCCGTGAAGCATTGCTTCACAAGGCTGGCTAGCCTATTACGGCCGCTCATTTCGTGTGCGTTCAAGCCGCCTCAATTCCGAAGCGATTTCTGTTGCAAGACTGCATATCGCCGTCCAATTTGATTGGTTTTCCAGCATCCTTGGTACCAAACCTTCCACCGTAATGGGCACCCCTAGGGTGCCTTCTGCTCGCCTGCGGGCTTCTGAGAATCTGGCGCATGCGGTCAGGACATGCTCAGCGTTTTCTATTATTCCGCAGAAGCTGCACAGCCCATCTTCCTCGTGGCCAAAGCGGTGAAGGTACTCTTGCTCCCGCGGGACTGCCGCTAGGCATTTTTTCGCGGTGCGGGCTGTGGGGTCATCTTTCTGGCTTAGTTTGTCCGGCTTCGCTCCAGCCTGCGCAGCTCCTTGATCACGCTTGCTGCCATGTCGGCGACCGCGTTCCATGATTGCTCATCGGCTAGCATCTGGTCGGTGAGGGTGTCCACATTCACTTCTGCAAGCGTCTCCCCTAGCCTCGTTCGTTCTTGCGAGAAGCGGGGGCATACAAAGAAGACGTGCTCTGCATCCTCGTCGACTCCAAATTGGGCGGAGCCTCTTGCTCGCTGGTAGGCACGCCGAGCTGCGCAGCACTCCCTCCTGGGATCCTCCTTGGCAATGTGCTCATTCCACCACGGTACTGGCCGGTGCCTGCTTCCTCCGATCTTTCTTTTTTTCATGGCTGCATAACAGGCCGCTTTGACGGTCCTGTAAACGGCAAGCGCGGATGCTTCAGCATCCCCGGCGGCGGTTAGGTTTTCTGCTGCCGAGAGGAGCGCGGCTCTGCTCAGGCTTTCCTCCTTGTACCCGGCCTGGAGCGCCCGCTGTATCCTTGCTGTGTTCCTGGGTGCAAAGGCTTCCGTCATTACAGCTAAGTGGTCGCTATGGGTGTAAGCACTCAGCACTAGCCACTTCGCGTGGCGTGCGAGCTCTGGGCTTGCAAAGGTGAGGTCTATAATAGACTCCCGCCCTGCTTTGCTGAACGTTGGTGTGGTTCCTGTGTTGAGGAGACAGACGTTCAGGCTTGCAAACTCGTCCAGGAGCGATGTCCCACGGGGTGTGTTCTTGGCGCTGCCCCAAGTCGTGGCCCAGGCGTTAAAGTCGCCCGCTATCAGGACCGGCGATTTACCTCGTGCGTCGTTAGCGATGTTGCTGATGATCGCCTCATACTCCTGCTGCGTGAACCTTGGTGCTATGTAGCAGCTGTAGACAAAAGTCCCGCTGTGCTTAGCTCTCAAATATCCCACTCTGGATGCTCTGTGGGTAAGCTGGCCTGGTTGTGGGCCACAGCTCCAGATTGCTGCTCCTCCGTCTGAGCTTTGCTGCCAGACTCCTTCGTGTTTTTTGCCGTAGGGCTCGCTGAGTAGCGCTATGTCGATCTTCTGCTCCAGGACTGTTTGCGCCACCAGATCCTGAGCAGCTCGGCACTGGTTTAGGTTGAGCTGCAGGAGCTTGCTGTGTTTTTTTTTTTTTTTTAATTTCATATTTTATTAGGTAGTGAAAAACAGAAAGGAAAAGCGTTTACATGGTATATACAGCAGTATAGAATTAGTAGTATAGAAAGAAGTATTAGGTGTTTAAGTAGGTAGGTTTGGTTTGCCAGGTGCTCCTGCGGGACGACCGTCAAGTATTGCGTTGCAGGGCCCGGGCGGGCACTCTATGCCCCTCCTGTCTGCCGTCTTCTGGCGCGCTCGTCCTCGCGTAGCTTACGCATTACTACGCACGCAAAGTTGCATACAGCATCCCATTTGCGCGTGTCTTCCAGCATCACTCTCACAAGTGTTTCCTTGGTCAGCCTTCCTGCACAGCAATCCTCCATACTCTCTCTCTCCGCTTCGAATCTCGCGCAGTTGAAGAGTATGTGCTCCGCATCCTCTGGCGTTCCGTCGCAGGCAGGACAATCTCCGTCTATTTCGTGGCCAAATCTATGCAAGTATGCTTTAAAGCAACCGTGGCCGCTTAAAAGTTGCGTCAGGGAGAAGTTTACACTCCCGTGACTTCGCGTGCACCACTCTTCGACTCTTGGGATTACGGTGTGCGTCCATCTCCCCTTCGTCGACTCCGTCCATCTGCGCTGCCACTCGGCCATTGTGTGCTGCCGCTCCCGTTGTCAGATAGCGTCCCTATTTGGCTCCGCCGGCGCTATATCTCTTCGCTGCGAGTATATTTTGGCCGCCTCCCTTGCTAAAAGGTCGATTGGTGCCGTCTCAGCAATGATCAGAGCCGCGTCGTCGGATACCGTGCGGAATGCACTGCATACTCGCAGGGCTCCCAGCCGATATGTTGCCTGAATCTTCCTCATATATGCTTTTGTGTTGGCCGCCTTCGCCCAGACCGCTGCACCGTATAGTACTGTCGCCTTTAGCACGTTGTGTAGTAGGAGCCGCCGTCCTTGCTTCGGGCCCCTCGTGTTGAGCATTATTTTGTTTAGTGCCCCACCCAGCGCCGCAGCTCTTATGCTCACCTGGCTGAGATGCTCACGAAAGCATAGCCGTGTGTCAAGCATCACTCCCAGGTACCGTATGGCTCTCACGGACTCTATCCTGCAAGTTCCCACGTTCACCAGCGCTGTTTCGGTTTTATTGCTGTGTTTTTTTTTTTTTTTTATTCATAGTAAAAATAGGATATATATATATAAAATATAAGAATATAAAAGTTAAAAATAAAAATATATAGCATATACATATATATGGGCCAGACTTGCGGGACTGCCGTGAAGCATTTCTTCACAAGGCTGGCTAGCCTATTACGGCCGCTCGTTTCGTGCGCGTTCAAGCCGCCTCAATTCCGAAGCGATTTCTGCTGCAAGACTGCATATCGCCGTCCAATTTGCTTGGTTTTCCAGCATCCTTGGTACCAAACCTTCCACTGTAATGGGCACCCCTAGGGTGCCTTCTGCTCGCCTGCGGGCCTCTGAGAATCTGGCGCATGCGGTCGGGACATGCTCCGCGTTTTCTATTATTCCGCAGCCGCTGCACAGCCCATCTTCCTCGTGGCCAAAGCGGTGGAGGTACTCTTTAAAGCACCCGTGGCCGCTGAGAACTTGTGTCAGCGAGAACGTAAGTTCTCCATGCCGCCGATTCATCCATGCTGCAATGTTGGGGATTAGTCGGTGGGTCCAACGGCCGGTTTCCGCATTATCCCATCTGAGTTGCCAGCTCTCAAGACATTCAGCCCTCGCCCTGGTCTTAACCGTTCTAGCGTCTGCCTGTGTGTTGGCGGCCTTTCTTCCCTTGTGGATTTCGCTGGCTTCCTTCGCTGCGAGCTCTACTGGTGGTATGCCGCTTATTACCATTATTGCCTCTGTGGAGACAGTACGGAACGCCGAGCTGACCCGCAGGGCTCCGAGTCTGAAGTCCGACTCAATGCCCTTAGTGTAGCTCCTGGTCCTCGTGGCCTGGGCCCATATTGGCGCTGCGTATAGTATGGATGACTTGGCCACGTTAAATAACAGTCTCCTACTCGTTGACTTTGGGCCTCTGTGGTTCAGCATCATGCGTGAAACCGCCATGACTACGCCGCTTGCCTTCTGGTGTGTCTGCTGCAGGTGCTCTCTAAACGACAGCCTGGTGTCCAGCATAACTCCCAGGTATCTAATCGCTCGTTTTGAGGTAATTGAGGCTCCTCCTACGGTTATCCTCGCCGTCTCCACCTGTTTCCTGCTACTAATGAGAACCGCTTCCGTCTTGTGCTCGGCTAGCTTGAGCCCTGCCAGGTCTAGCCAGTCGCTTATGATTCCGATTGCCTCGTTCATACAGCTCTCGGTCTCCGCCATGGTTTACTTCGTGACCGTCACCGCGACATCGTCAGCGAATCCCACGATTTCGACTCCTTGCTGGAAGTTGAGGCGAAGAATTCCATCATACATGGTATTCCACAGTAGAGGTCCCAGTACAGATCCTTGTGGGACTCCTCCCGTGATGGAGTATGACCGAGGGCCATCTTCCGTGTCGTAAATCAGCCATCTGTTATCCAGGTAGTCACTGACCATCGCCTGTAGATATCCGGGTATTTCGAGTGTGCGCAGGGAGGACATTATCCTGCTCCAGGATGCCGAGTTAAATGCGTTTTTCACGTCCAGTGTTGCCACCAGACAGTATTTTTTGGCCCCGCCGAGCCATTGTGTGCCTTCCAAGGCCTTTCTGGCAGTGCCGCACACCTTGTCTAGCGCATCCAAGCCTCGATTGCCTCCGTTAACCTTGCGCTGATTATGCTTTCCAGCATCTTACCTGCGCCGACCAGGAGGCAGATAGGCCTGTATGCCGATGGGTCCTCCGTGTCTTTCCCAGGTTTTGGTATCAGCACCAGCTTTTGCTTCTTCCATCTTCCAGGAAAGCATCCATCTGTGAGGCATTTGGTATATGTCTGCGCAAAGATCATCGGGTGCAGGCTAATAGCCAGCTTGAGGGCCCGATTTGGGATGCCGTCTGGTCCTGGTGCCTTGCAGTTTGGCACTCTCTTTACTAGTTCTGCGAACTCTTGCGGGGTCACTGGGGGTACTTGATGTCCCGTACTCGTGATCCTGTCTACCTGCGTATCCTGCGCTGGGAATAGGTGCTTGACGATTGCCTCCATTTTTTCCGCTCCCGTTGGTGCCGCGTGCTTGAATGCGCCGGTCTTCTTCATGACCACCTTGTAGGCCTTACCCCAGAGATCGTTTTCGGCTTCGTCACAGAGATCTAAGAAACTTCGTTTTTTACTATTTTTGATTTCCTTCTTCAGTGCTTCAGTTCCTTCTTTTTGCTGTGTGTGTGTTTTTTTTTTTTTTTTTTTTCCATGGATGCGCCATGAGGAGTGGAAATCTTCATGAGATACCAATGACCCGTGCCATTGGCATGCACGATTCCTTGCTCTAGTCAAGTCATACGTACTAAAACCACCCCACACACATACACACCTCTTCCCCCCGCGGGATCACCGTTAGGTATTGCTTCGTGGGGAGGGGGGGCCTATTCTAGGCCGCTACATGCCGCTCTTTCTCGCATCGTCTCAGGTCATCCTGGATGCGCTTGATGAGACGGTACACGTATATATAGTTATCCTCCGATGCTGTCATAAAGCTAACCAGCAACTCTGCTGGGGGGATATTCTCCGTCCATGCTGCGTATCTCTTACAGCCCTAGAGGGCATGCTCCGGGTCTTCGATTGCGGTTGGGCACGTAGGGCAGTATGGGCTGGTATCGTGTTTATACTTATATAGGTAGCTACGATAGCCCCCATGCGCGGTTAGGAATTGCGTTATGTGGTAGTCCGCGTTGCCTCTGCTCCTTCCGATCCACTCCTTCGCGCTACTGATCAATTTATGCGTCCACCTCCCTTTCACGCTCTGATTCCACCGTTCCTGCCATGTTTCGATGGAGGCCTGTCGCGCTGTATTGCGGATGGCCGCCGTGCCGCCTATGGGTCCCTGCGCCGTACTCTTTTCGTACACTATTTTCATCTCCCTGGCCAGTATGTCCACGGGTATCATACCCGCTAGGACTAGTGCTGCGTCCTCGGACACAGTCCTGTAAGCCGAGATGACCCCCAGCGCGGCTAGCCTGTATGGAGCAGCTAACTTCCTTCGCAGGCTTTGGTTGCTTATGACCGCTGCCGCCCAGATTGGCGCTGCGTAGAGATGGCGCTTGCCATCAGTCTTCGGCATCCAGTCTTTGGTCCACCAACATTTGGAAGCATGCGGGAGAGAGCTCCTTGCATCCTCGCTGCCTTCTGGCTAGCATACTCCACATGCGAGCGGAAGGTTAGGCGGTTGTCCAACATCACTCCCAAATACTTGATGGAGTCTTGCGATTTTATCAGGTCTGCTCCTACTCGCACTGTGGCGTACTCCGTCTTCTTCCTGCTCGTGATGAGGACTGCTTCCGTCTTGTGGCCAGCCAGATCCAGACCGGCTTCCCGCATCCATCCAGAAATTAGATCAATAGCTGTATTGGCTACCAATTCGACTTTCTGGACCTCCTTAGCTACAACGACTAGGGCCAGGTCGTCAGCGAAACCGATTAGCTGGCAACCTGGGGGTAGCTGCAGTCTGAGCACGCTGTCGTACATGAGGTTCCACAGGAGCGGCCCCAAGACTGATCCTTGCGGGACTCCTGCCGTAACCTCGTATGCTATCTCTCCTTGGTCCGTCTCGTAGCCCAGCACCCTGTCCGAGAAGTAACTGGAGATCATCCTCAGAAGGTATACCGGTACCCCGATTCGGTACAACGCCGTCTCGATCCTTGATCAGTTGGCCGAGTTGAAAGCGTTTCGGATGTCCAGCGTCACGATGGCACAGTACTCCTTGGTGCCCCACCTCCATCTTGTTCCTTCTATGGCCTTCGCTGCGATGCTAACTACCGCCATGATGGCGTCCACGGTCGAGCGGGATTTCCGGAATCCATATTGCGCCTCTGAGAGTGCTTCTGTTTCCTCCACGAACTCTAGAAGCCTGTTTTACAGCACTCTTTCAAGCAGCTTGCCCACCGTGTCCAACAGGCAGATTGGTCTGTACGCCGATGGATCGTCTGCTGGCTTGTTGCCTTTGGGCAGCAGAATTAGACGCTGCCTCTTCCATCGTTTTGGGAATGTTCCCTCTCTGAGGCAACTGTTGAAAGTCTCCGCAAAGGGTTCCGATCGGGTGGCCACCGCGAGCTTTAGGGCCTTGTTGGGTATTCCATCCGGCCCTGGTGCCTTCCGGTCGCCAACTCTCCTGGTTGCTTCTATGACCTCCAGTGTAGATACTGGCTCGTATGGTGGTTCCTCCTGGTCCAGGTTAGTTTGTTCCTTCTGCGGGTGCCTGGGGAACAGCGCTGTCACAATCCTATGCAGCAGTTGCGGGCACGTCGGGGTAGGAGTGCTTATTCCTCTGATCCTTTTGGTGACTACTTTATAAGCAGTACCCCAGGGGTCTACCTCCGCTTCGTCGCATATGTGGCGGAAGCAGTCGCTCTTACTCTTCTTGATTTCCACCTTCAGCCCGTGTTTTGCCGTGCGAAATTCCTCTTGCCTGGTTTCGAAGGCGTAGCGGCCTCTCGCTCTTTGGGCACGCCGTCGCGCTCGGAGACAAGCCCTTCTAAGCTCGCCTATTTCCTGCGTCCACCAGAAGCAAGGTCTTCCTCGTAGAGACGGCTTCCTCCTTGGCATGGACTGGTCGCATGCGTCGGCTATCCTCTACGTCAGTTCCCGTGCCGCTTCCTCCGCTGAGATACCAGCTAGGTTCCACTCGTGTTGCCTGAAGGAGTCCGAGAAGGCTGCGACGTCCAGTAGACTATCCTTCCACTTTGGCCCCGTTGTTTTTGGCTTCCTGGGGACTCTGTTGCGCTGTCCGAGCTCAAAGTGTATCGCCTGGTGGTCGCTAAATGTGAATTCGTCACCCACTCTCCAGGTCGAATGTCTACATAGCGAACTGCTCAGAAAGGTCAGATCTATTATTGAGGATCTTCCCGCCCTGCAGAAGGTCATCTTTTTCCCGTCGTTTGCCAGTCCGACGTCGAGAGACGAGAACTGCTCCAGTAGGCAGTACCCTCTTGCGTTGGTCTCTTTGCTGCCCCATTCGACGGCCCACGCATTAAAGTCCCCTGCGATGACGAAGGGTGTCCTCCCACGAGTGTCTTCCGCAATGTGTTCCAACATAGTTTGGAAACGCGACAGGTCCCAACTCGGCGGTGCGTAACAACTGTAGAAAGTTACACCCTTGAGTCTAGCTCTTACAAAGCCCTCCTTTGACGAATCCACATCGAGCGGTGGGGTCTCGACGCCCCAGATCGCGGCCTTCCTGCACTTACTTTGTGCCCAACCGCTGCCTGGCACCGGTTTGTATGGTCCGCATACGATGACCACGTCCGGTTTCCTCTCCCTGGCGTCTTGGCTCAGTAGTGCCTGTGCCGCCTCGCAGTGGTTAAGGTTCAGCTGCATGCACCTCATCCTATCCTCTTTGCAAGTGCCTGTCTAAAGAGGGGGCACCTGCCGCTTTCTGCGATATGCCTCCAATCTTCCTTCTTTCCCTTGCAGAACATGCACTGGGGGTCCTTGTCGCAGTCTTTTGCAAGGTGGTCCTCCTTCCTGCATCTCCGGCACAGCTTAGAACGATCTACATCGCTCCTACACTGTCTGGCCATGTGGCCGAACTCCATGCAGCGGAAGCATTTGGTGACGCTGACCCTTTGCCTAAGTCTGCCTCTTACCCAGCCGACCTTCAGTCCTCCTATTTTGAGTGCCCTGCGGGCGTCCTCTGGCGGAAGTCGGACAGTTGCAATCTGCGTCTGTCCGTACCCTCTCCTTATTGATATGTCGTCCAGTGCCACGTTTGCCAATTGGACCTGGGACATGAGGGCGTCCCTTATCTCCTCCTTGGTGGTCCCCTCGTCCAAGTCGCTGCATTCAACGATGACTCGCTGTTGGAGGGCGCGGACCTCTGCTGCGTCCCCTAGCGACTCGCCGACCAGACTCTGGAAGGACGAGGTTTCCTCTCCTGATTTGCTGAGCTGGAGCAGGAGTTCCCCCTGCCCCTTGCCACCGCCTCTCCTAGCCCTTGTAGCTTCTCGTCTCCTTTTACCTTTCGCAGAATCTCTGCGTAGCTGCTCGGGTCTTTCGCCGCTATGATGATGGCATCCGGGCGTGCCTTCTCCGTCATCACCCTAGAAGGCTTCGGCTTCCTTACTCTCGGCCTTCTTTCAACTTTCCTCCAATCCCTGTTCAGAGGCGCCGTCGGTGTCTCCCCTGTGTCGTTATCTCCTGGAGTTGGAGTTTTCGCATCCACTCCAACCGCGCAGGTTTTCGTCTGGGTGTCCACCCCTTTGCTCCTCTTGTTTTTCGGTGCTTTCCCATTTTCCTGCTTCCTTTTTGCCTCCACCGCTGTCCTAAACAACGGCGAAGTTTGGAAGGGCTGGTGGGTACGGATTACCGCCTTTGCCCTATCGTCATGAAGCTGGATGGCCACCAGCTCGTAGAGCGCTCGGCTGCTTTCAATGGAGTCCCTCATCGGCTGGTGGATGGAGCGCCTCTTCCCGTCTTCCAGCATCTCCACCAGCTTTGCACTTACCTGCCCGAGATCGCGTAGCGCCGTGCTGCTCTGCCCCTTCTGGGTCTGCTCCGTTTGGGTCTGCCCTATCTGGGTCTGCTCCATCTGGGTCTGCTCCTTCTGTTGTAGCTCCTTTTTGTTCCGATCTTTTCGAGTCCGCTCCTGGACTGCTACTGCTGCTTCTCCCGCAGGTCTCACCTCCACCGGTGATCTTGCCATCCTTGCACTCCTCGTGAATGCGTTTTCGTCCTCTGTAATTTTTGGTTGTGATTGTGGTGTTTCCATTCTAATGGGTCCCAACTCCCGGGTCGTTGATCCTGTTCGCTTGCGCAGTCGCGTTATTAACCCCATGGTTGTCTATGCAAGCAGTGAGGCCATGCTAGGGTTGACTCTTGCCTTCACGGGGTCAAGAGTTCAGAGCCGGATCCGCGCTAGTCGGGAGCGTTGCTCAACCGAGCCTGCACCACCAACTTAATGGCGACGAATCAGAAAGCGTACCTAGGAGAACTGCCAGTTTTTAACGGGACGGGGGCGGCCTAGAAGCTATTTCAGCAGGATTTCACTCCGCTTACTGAAGTTCTAGAATACTGACGCCGTCAGCCCAAAAACGTCTTTCCGTGCCGGTGTTTCCAGTTTTATAATCAAGGCTGTACTGGTCTCGGCCTTGATGCCGTGTTTTGTCACCTCCTGCGACAGGTAGCGGCTCGCCGTGGTGGTTACTATTGTTAGGTTCCACTACCTTTAGTACGACTGCCTCCTAGTACGTCCCATATCACCAATAGTACAGTGTCCAAAAACTTAATTTTGGCACTGTGTAGCCACCTTAATACAGTGGCGGCCTCTGGTGGGGGAACATAATCTATGCTACATGTAGGTGTAGCAGATGTAGGAGTAGATAATCCTAGATCAGCATGAGCACGCCCTCTGCCGGTGGCTCATTGGTTCCGCTGCAGTGCACTGGTCGGCAGCTGATATATCGATCAGCTGGCCTGACGAGTAACACTTGCAGTGAAGAACAAGAGCAAGACGGCCGGGCCAAAGAGTGAAAAGTTACAATTAAAACAATAAAGAATATCGAGTGCTGAAAGAGCAGGGAGAACAAGAAAGGAGGGCAAACTCACCACCCCCCCCTTGGCCAGGTGGACCAAGGGGGGACGCATTTCGCCTTCCTGCCGTCTGGAATTGGAGATGCGGCCTCGCCTGCCTTGCAAATCTCCTCGGTATGTACCGGCCACACGTGTGGGTCTGTCTATTCACCGGTTTCGCTTTTTTTCCTGCAGACACTTGGCTAAATAGCCTTCCGCGCGGGAGCACCAGGAAAACGCGACCGCACTTTCTCACTTCACACTTGTCTTCTTGTGTGTGTGTGTGTGTGTTTTTTTTTTTTTTTTTTTTTTTTCTGTATTAACTCTTAATTTTATTAAATTTTATAAGCCTGGGACTTAACTAAAGCTAGACAGGGAGCTGTATTGAGTTGGAGAGACCGGCAGGAAGTTCCGGGTCTCTGCGGGACGGCCGCAAAGCATTGCTTCGCAGGGACCATGGTTCCTCCTAGCCACTCTCGTTCCTTCGGCGCTCGCACCTACGCAGCTCCTTCATGGCGCCGGCTGCAAAGTTGCTCCAGGCCGACCATACCATGGGGTCTTCCACAATCGCCTCGATCAGGTTGTTCGGCGTGAGCTGCCCGCCGGCGGCTCGCCACAACTCCTCCCTAATAAGTGAGAAGCGCCCACATTGAAAAATGATGTGCTCAGCGTCTTCAGTGGCGTTGCCGCACCACGAGCAGTTCGGCGAGTCCTCGTGGCCGAACCTCCAAAGGTAATGGCTGAAGCAGCCGTGTCCGCTCAGAAGCTGTGTGGAATGGAAATTGACCACACCGTGTCGCCTGCCGATCCAATATCGGACATCCGGAATCAGGCGGTGTGTCCACCGTCCTTTATCAGAGCCGTCCCAGCGGCTTTGCCATGCTCTGAGGCTTCCTTCACGGGCCTGCTTGCGCGCGTCTCTCCTTGCCGCGCCGGCCCGGATGGCTTCGGCCACGGCCCTCTCCTCAAGCACCAGAAGGTCAATTGGAAGGACACCCGCCAGGACTAGGGCAGCGTCGTCGGATATGGTCCGAAAGCCGCAGCAGATCCGGAGCGCGCAGAGGCGATGAGTGGCTTTTACGCCCCTAGCGTAGCTGGCAACTTTAATTCCATCCGCCCATACGTCTGCTGCGTAGGTCATGGCTGAGCGGACTACACTGTTCAGCAGTATTCGGAACAGCGCCCGACTCGTGTTTGCCGCTTTCTCCTCGACGTAGCTTAGGTGTTCACGGAAACTGAGCCTGGTGTCGATCATCACGCCCAGATACCGAATGGCTCGTTTCGACGATAGTCTCTGGTCGCCAACCCTGATGTGAGCGGTCTCCACAGTCGAACGGGTGCTCACCAATACTGCCTCGGTTTTATGAGCGGCTAGCTCTAGTCCCGCAGAGCGGAGCCAGTCTGCAATCAGCTGGATTGCAGTGCCACAATTTGCTTCGACGACGTCCAGGTGCTTGGCCACCACCGTCAGGGCGACATCATCTGCGTAGCAGGTTAGCTGACATCCGCCTGGAAGAGCTAATCTCATGACTCCATCGTAGGCAATGTTCCATAATAGGGGACCCATCACTGATCCTTGGGGAACGCCTGCCGTTATGCCGTGAGTCTGCGCGCCGGCCTCCGTATTATACTCCAGCAGTCTCCCCTCGAAGTAGCTCCTTTCGATTGCCTGAAGGTATTGGGATACACCGCGCCGGTTAAGTGAGTCCAGGATGCACTCCCACTTCACCGTATTGAAGGCGTTACTGATGTGTAGGGTGACAATCAGGCAGTATTCCTTCTTGCCGCCCTTCCATCGAGTTCCCTCCACTGCCTTGGAGGCTATGTCAACTACCCTGCCTATGGCGTCCACCGTTGACCTCCCACTCCTGAAGCCGTATTGGTTTGGTGAAAGTCCCCCAGCATCCTCGACGGCGTTGTCTAGTCTTCTACGGATTATCTGTTCCAGAGTCTTCCCCAGCGAGTCGATTAAGCAAATCGGTCGAAACGAGGAGGGATCGTCCGGCGGCTTTCCTGGCTTTGGCAAGAGCACCAGGTGTTGCAACTTCCACTGCGGCGGAAATAGTCCTTCCCGCAGGCACTGCGTGAATGCCTTAGCAAACTCGTGCGGGTTGTATGCCATCTCCAGTTTTACCGCACGGTTGGGGATTCCATCAGGGCCTGGAGCCTTCTTGGCCTTTAAGCTTTGGGCCAGGGCGACGATTTCGTCCTCCGTGACCGGTTCGACCGAGTATGCAGGCTGGTGTGCGACGGCACTGATGGCAAGACCGTGAGCCCCGGATGGGAACAATGCCTCAACAATCGTCCGCAACTGGTCTGGGTCAGACGGCGACCCCGCGTTGCTGCCATGAATTCGCTTCATTACCGTCTTGTAGGCACGTCCCCACGGATCCTTCTCGGCTGAGTCGCAAAGCTGCAGGAAGCACTCCCTCTTGCTCTCCTTGATGGCGTTCTTTAGGGCTTTTCTAGCTCCGCAGTACTCCGCCTGTAGCCTTGGCCAGCTAGTGCCACTCCTTCTGCGAGCCCGTTGATATCGCCTTCTAGCTGACAGGCAAGTGCGTCTGGCCTCCTGGATCTCGTCATTCCACCAATAGGTCGGCGATTGCTTACCCTTGAATGGCCTCTTGCGACTCATACTGGCATCGCATGCGAGCAGTAGGGACTCCAGAAGCTGGTTGACCATCTGTTGAGCTGAGCCTCCGACCTCCATATTCCTCAGCGCCTCCAAGAACCTTGGAATCCGCATTGATTCGGGATTGTAGGCTGCTCTCCGGCTTGTCTGCGTTGCCCTGGTCAGTCTGCAACCACCTTCTCCGCCTATCGAGAACACCACTGCCTCGTGGTCGCTGGCCGTATAGTGGTTCCCCAGGCGCCAGGTGGACAGAGGGGAAAGGCTGCTAGAGTCGAATGTAAGGTCGATGACTGACCCAGAGCCACCCCTGTTGAAGGTATTCGCGGTCCCCTGATTCAACAATGCTACGTCCAACGCAGCGAAGGCCTCAAGCAGTGCGTGTCCCTTGTATATGGCGTCCGAGCTGCTGCTTCTGGAGATGTCGCTGCCCCACTCCTGGGCCCAAGCATTGAAGTCGCCAGCAATCACATTTGGTTTGTGGTGCCTGGCGTCGTCGGCCAATTCGTCCATCGCCGCAGCGAAGCTATGACGGCTCAAGCTTGGGGGGAGATAGCAGCTGTAAATCCATAAGTTCCCCAGTTTTGCCCTGACGAAATGTCGGAACTCAGCGCACACTGAGGGCCGCAGAGGAGGCTTACCGCAAGCCCATATTGCTGCTTTTCCTGAGAAGCTTTGGACCCAGAATCCATCCTCGGGGGAAATGTATGGTTCGCTAATTATTGCAACGTCCGATCTCATTTCACGCACCGACTGAGAGAGCAGATCTGTGGCAGCCTCGCAATGGTTTAGGTTTATTTGGTAAAACCTAACCATGTCCAGCGTATTGACTTGCCTTATCTTTGGGTGCCATGGGGCACCTGTGGCTACCAGCTACGTGTGAGTGGGGCTTGCCCTTTCCGACACAAAGGAAGAATTTTGCCTCATTGTGGCAGTCGCTTATCTTGTGCTCCTCAGACCCACAGCGAAAGCACCACCCGCTTCTGTCTACAGAGCTTTTGCAATTAAGTGCAACGTGGCCGATCTCAAGGCACATGAAGCACTTTAACGGCAGATTTCGCTCCCGTATGCGGCAGACGGACCATGCCACTTTAACCTTACCAACGGATAGCGCCTTCGTCGCAAGGGTCGCCGGCAGGCAAATAATAGCCCGCTGGGTACCACCAAAGCCTGGGCGCAAACTCTTAATGGCGTCCACATCGAGTGTAATCCCCATTTGCTCGCTGAAGGCCTTCCTCACGTCCTCCGAGGTAGCCATCTCATCCAAGTCGAGCATCTCTAGCCTCGTCTGCTGGGTGAGTGCTCACGCCTCCGCCTTGCCTCCTAGGACAGTGCCTATGTCCTCGCGAAGCAGCTGCGCGGTCTTCTTCGAGGCGTCTTTGAGCTCCAATAGAAGAGCACCTTTGGCTGTTCGCTTCACTCTGCTCACACTCTCGCCGACCTTCTTCATCTTCTCGCTCTGGTTGCGGGTGACGAGGTTAAGGATCTCCGCGTAAGTCATTTCCCCTTTTGGCTCGATGATAATAACATCCGGACGGGGCCTTGGCTTCCGGGCGTGCGCTCAGCTCTTCACCTTCTCCCATTCACCTTCGGTAGGTGCAGCTGATTCGGTCTTCCTTGCCAGTTGTTCGTGGGACTGCAACGTGGGATGGCCACTCATATTGTTTCTCCGCTTCGGCGAGCTCCTCGTCGGCTTGTCCAGCTTCCTTTTCGGCGCACCGTGTTGAGGGGAGCACTGCGTCTCCTGATCACGCCGCTCCACCCTCTCCTTCCTCTGAAACTTTGCGTCGAAGCTGTGAAGCGCGGACTTTTGCATCCTCACCACGTTCTGCGCCAACTCTTTCATCTCCTTGTTGAGATAACGGGCGTCCCTCAGCATCTTCGACAATTCCGTCGACTTTTCTACCAGCGAAGGCAGGATCGCCCGCAGATCTCCGTCGGCCTTTGGTCCTGTACCGCTTTTGTCTGTGGAAGCACTGCTGAAGTCAAAGGGATTGACAGGGACTTCTGCTGGTGCAGACACAGTCAGTGCTGGCAGCACTCTAAGGGGCGCCTTAAGTGGAGTTCCGGTACCAAGGCTTAGCTGGGCCGGCTTCTCAACTGCCTGCTCCCTGGGCCAAATGCCTCGGGGCGTCTGCCACTGTGGTGGGGAACGCTGCAGGCTAGTTCTCATCTCAAAGACACGCTTTTCCTCCTCCTCCATTCTTCCTGTTTGTAATTGCCAAATACTCGATTTTGAAATTTAAATTTAAACTTTAAAATTTAAAATTTAAAATTTGGGGCCCGCGCGTTTTCCGGTTGGCGCTCAACTTTCAAACTGGTTGGCCCTATCTGGCAACCCTATGACTGTCCTACGCTGTCCGGCAACTCCGTGCTGTAAGCACCTCTGCTCGATCAGCTGATCCGTGAATATAAATCGAGGCAAGTGAAGCGATTTGAGTGAAAGTTGTTTTTATTTTTCCTACCACCAACACGATGGATAGAGAAATGCGCCAAAACCAACGATCACCCCCCCCTGGCCTATCTGCTCGTCTGCGTTTGCCCCTGCAACCAACTGGGAAGTCTCCGCCGCCAGCCACCATGCGCAGTGAGTACGGGACGCTGAAAGTCTGACTTGAACCGTCTTCTGTTTTGATTCCAGGCGTGATACGGATTTTGTTTGTAGAAAACTCGGAGCTCGCTTGCAAACACGACCGCACTTGGAAACTCAAACTCTCTGTGTGTGTGTGTGTGTGTGTGTGTGTGTTTTTTGTATTCTATTGCTTTTATTATGCTTTAATACTAGATCTTATATAGGGTTAGCAACTAGTTGTGGGGGTCTGGGACTGTGGTTTGTTGGTGGGGTAATGGGGCGTAGCTATGCGGTACGGCCGCAAAGCATTGCTTCGCACAGCCGTTCCTCCTTACTCCTCCGACACTTTCCTTTCCCTCTCCGCTCTCCGTAGTTCCCGCATTATAGTGGCGGCGAACCTAGTGGTGGCATCCCACGCCTTGGGATTCGCTACCATGAGCGGCTCGATCCCTCCGACGCTAATGCTGGTGGCTAGCTCATCCTCTAGCTGGCGCCTCTCGTACTCGAAACGGTGGCATTCAAAGAAGACGTGGTGAGCGTCCTCCACGATACCACGACCACATGATGGGCACCAGTCCTCCGTTTCGGGTCCAAACCGCTTCAGGTACGATCTGAAGCATCCGTGGCCGCTCAGCATCTGAGTGAGGTGGAAGTCCACCTGTCCGTGCTTCCTCTCCAACCACAGCTTGATATCCGGAATCAGCTGGTGGGTCCAGCGTCTTTTAGTCGAGGAATCCCACTTCATCTGCCACCTCCTAACGGTCTCGTGCCTGGTGGGAGGATTGTGGGTGTCCCTGCGAGATAGCTCGTACACCTCGGCCCTTTCCCTCGCTTGCTCTGCTATTGGGACTAGTCCCGCGATGACCAGTGCTGCGTCGTCAGATATGGTTCTAAACGCGCAGGTGATCCTGATGGCACATAAGCGGTGCGTTGCTTCGACTCCTCGCATATAGCTCGGCACCTTCGTCGCTTTGGACCACACTGCGGCAGCATACAGGATCTGAGAGGAGACGACGCTGGTGATCAGCTTCCTCCTTGCTTGCTTTGGCCCCCTGGTGTTGAGCAGAATTCGCGAGAGTGCTCGGCAAGTCTGTGCGGCCTTTGTGTTGGCGTACTCCAAGTGCTCTCTAAATGAAAGCCTAGTGTCCAGCATTACCCCTAGGTATTTAAGAGCCCTTTGCGAAGTAATGTCGTGTCCGCCGACCGACACTCGGGCCGTCTCCACCTTCTTCTTGCTGCTAATCAGAACAGCCTCGGTCTTGTGGGCCGCCAGCTGTAATCCCGCTATGGCGAGCCACGTCTCCACGGCACGGATTGCCCCGTTTGCAGCTGCTTCAACTGCTGCAAGGTCCTTGGCTACCACTATGATGGCGACGTCATCGGCAAACCCGACGACCGTCGTGCCCTCGGGAAGGTTCAGTCGCAGAACTCCATCGTACATCGTATTCCACAGGAGCGGCCCCAGCACCGACCCCTGCGGGACTCCAGCAGTCACTCTATATGATCTTATCCCTTCGCTCGTCTCGTACAGCAGCACCCTCTCACTGAGGTAGCTGTCCACTATTCTCAGGAGGTATTCCGGGATCCATCGTTTTACCCCAGTCCGCAGAGTTGAAAGCGTTTTTTATATCCAGGGTAACCAGCAGGCAGTACTGCTTTTGGCCCCCTCTCCAGCGGGTCCCACTTATTGCATTCTCCGCTACGTTGGTGACTATGCCAATGGCATCCAGGGTTGATCTGCCTTTCCGGAAGCCATACTGGTTGGGCGACAAGCCGCCGGCATCTTCAATGGCACGGCTGAGCCTACGTGCAATGAGCTTTTCGCATACCTTCCCCGCGTTGTCCAGGAGACAAATTGGTCTGTACGAGGAAGGCTCGCCTGGTGGTTTCCCTGGCTTGTTGAGCAGCAGTAGCTTTTGAATCTTCCACCTATCGGGGAAGGTACCTTCTAGCAGACACTTATTGAAGACCTCGGCGAAGGCGGATGGCTGTAGTGCCAATGCCAGTTTTAAAGCCCTAAACCGGCTTCCAGAATCTCCGCTTCCGTGATCATTTCGATGCCCGTGATCGGTGCGTCGCTTTCTAAGGGGCCTGGACGCCTCTGTTGCTCGCTGGGGAACAGGGTGTGCACTATGTCCTCGAGGGTGCTGGGGTCCGTTGGCGCCTTGCTCCCGGCACTTAGCCGCTTCATAACGATGTTGGAAGCCCTGCCCCAGGGGTCTTGTTCCGCTGTGTCGCAGAGCTGGAGAAAGCATTCCCGCTTGCTGCTCCGAATTGCATGCTTCAGTGCCTTCCTGGCGGTCCTATACTCCTCATGCGATGTGACGAACCGAGTCGTGCGTCGCGCTCTCTGCATAGCTCGTCTAGCCCTTAGACACGTTGTCCGGAGCCTGTAGATATCGGCGTTCCACCACACGATTGGCTCGTGGTGCCGCATGAATGGCTTCCGCTGTCTCATGCTCCTGTCACAGGCCTCCTCCATTCGCAAGGCGAGCTGGTTGGCCGATTCGTTGGCACTTGTGTCCCCGAGGGCCTCCCACGTCTCGAGGCTTCTAGCCAGAGCGCTGGTGTTGAGCGTGTCCACGATGTAGGCTTTGCTCTTCGCGTTTGATCTGCTGGGTCTGGGGCGTTCGCCAATGGTGCATACTATGGCTTCGTGGTCGCTTCCGGTGTACACGTCTCCTATTCGCCACCTTGCATTGCGCAGCTGCGAAGGGCTCGCGAACGTTAGGTCAATGATTGACCCAGCGCTACCCCTGCAGAAGGTTTGCTGGGAGCCCTCGTTCAGCAGCGCTAGGTCTAGCGATGCTAAAGTTTCTAGCAGGATTCGACCTCTTGCGTTGGTGACTTGACAGCCCCACTCGTGTGCCCACGCGTTGAAGTCCCCGGCGATTAGGACTGCCCCGCGGTTTCTTGCGTCTTCAGCTAGTTCCTCAATGATTCGGGCGAAGGACTCGAGGGGTAGACTGGGCGCTAGGTAGCAGCTGTATACCCATAGGTTGCCAGCTCTCGCGCGCACAATTCCGTCTCCTGCCAGCACATTGCTGAGTTTGCAGGGATCGCCTCCACATGCCCACAGGGATGCCTTCCCTGTTCTGTCGGTCGCCCAGGATTCGTTGTCACCTGATTTGTACGGCTCGCTGAGTATGGCCAGGTCCGATTTGAGTTCTCTCACCGTCTGCAGGAGCAGGTCCTGTGCGGCCCTACAGTGATTCAGATTGAGCTGGATCACTTCCATCCTCTTGTTCCGGCTACCTCTCCTAGCTTCGAGAAGGGACACTGCCGGCTTCCCGATTGATGGCCTCTGTCCTCTCGGCCTCTCCCGGCGCAGACGGCGCAGCCACCAGTGGCTGGCTTAGCCTACGCCACGGTTCCGTTTGCGCCGCGGCATCCTTCTTCCAGACTGTCGTTGCCTGCTGCTCTTTGTCCATGCTCATGCTCTTGGTGCTCTGTGAGCATTTTGAGCACAGGACTGCGGCGTCGAGGCCTTCCTGCCTGGCGCTTCTGCCCGCTGCTGATGCTTGGCTTGCTTCATTGATGCTCGTGTGAAGCTCCTTCATTCGCACGAACATGTTTCTCGTCGCCATGTTGATGTGGCGCGTATTCTTATCCATCATTCTGCTATGGACTTCATCCAAGATATTTCCCAGCTCTTGGAGGTTTTCGAGGCAGGTTGCCTCCTGGCAGGCCTTACTTCTCTTAGGCGGCGTTTTTCTTTGCAAACTCTGTGGGCTGGCTGGGTCCCGTACCCTCTTAGGGGTCTCCCGGGCGTCCGGGTCCATGCTCTGTAACTCTGCTCCTGGAGCTGACGCAGCTGCTGGCGATCGGGCGAGCTTGATGCCCTTCATGAAAGCCAGGTTTTCGTCCTCTTCCATTCCTTTGCTCGATGTTCCAGTTAATTCTGGGTCAATTTTAATTTGAAATTTCAAATTTCGTTTGGCGCGTAACTCTGCTCCGGCACTCCGGCAGCCCTGTTTCGTACGAGGCCGTCCGGCAGCACCGTCCAAGCTGCCACCGCTCGCGATCACCTGACTGGCAGCTCAGTGATCAGCTGCTGAGTGGGAGGCTCCCGGCGAGAACCGTAAACAGAAAAAGAAAGAACAGCAGTTCACTGCGAGCGAGACCGGTCGTGTTTTTTCTTAACAGTCTGAAAAGTGACTTTTTCCAAGCAACAAAGGCTTAATTAAAAGTGATTGTAAAAATTGGATCATTGTTTACTTCATACAAATCTTCATCAATATATAAATTATTCCTCTTTTCATTTCCCAAAGGAGAGGTAAGTCTTTGGCAATCTGGTTAAACCAGCAAGTATGGCGGACGCCGGTCACTCGGTGTCTGCCAAATTGAAACCCCCTGATCAGGTGGCAAAAAGCAGCAAAATTCAAACCCAATAAACAATAGCAAAAAACTTCAGTGCTTTGTGTTCAAGTGTGAAAGAGGACATATTCGACAGCTTGACTAACGAAAAGTACCCAGCAAAAAAGATGCGCAAGGAACAAAAAAGCGACAACACCAATACAGACATAAATAACAAAATGCTGGTAGACGATGACAGTAACAAAATGGTGGAGGCTTCTGACGGTGTGACCGTTCACAATTCTCACACAAATGCCATAAATGGTTTTACTGGAAATACTGAAATGACTAAAACACTGAATAAAAATACTAATCCGATTATAAACCCATCAAATGTAGGTATCGAAAGAGAAACAGTGTTGTATAGTGAGTGCCACATCGGTGATGCGGCTGTACTAGTATCGACTAAGAACAGTACCATCTTCGAAAACAAAAACACCAAAAATGGCTTATTCTTTTTTGAAAAAATAAGACACCTTAAAATCAAAGGAGTTAAAGAAATCGTAGCTCTTGCGCCTACACTATACAAGATTTATTTTAAGGTTTTCAGCGAAGCAAATGATTTAGTTTTAAATGAGGAGTTAAAAAAAATGAATTTAGTGGTATTTATACCAAAAGACTATGTGGAATCCTATGGAGTAATTAAAGGGGTGCCCCTCGGTTTTTCTGAGAATGAAATTATGGATAATATTACTTCTAACATAAAAATTAAGTCAATTGAAAGATAAGCAAGAAGGCAGAAAATTACAACCGATGACAACAACGAAACATTCAAGCTCATACCATTAGAAACAGTCAAAATTGGTTTTGAGGGTTCAGACATCCTAGAAAAGGTATCTCTTTTTGGGATATGTGGGATGAAAGTAAGCATATATGTTCCCAGAGTAAGGCAATGTTATAATTGTGGCAGACTTGGTCACACTTCGACCAGATGCAAATCAGCTAGGAGGTGCTATAAATGCGGAGTCGAGGAGTGCAATGGGTCGTGCACTGGTCTCAAGTGTATCCTTTGCAATGGGAAAAATCACTCAGCTAGGGACAGACTGATGTGCCCAGTATGGGAAAAGGAGATGGACATTAACAAAATAATGACAATCAAAAAAATCGCGCGTAAGGAAGTGCTTAGCACTTACTCAATCCATCAAAACTTTCCGCTGTTAGATAATTATGAAAAAGGGGAAGGTACCTTCTACCAGACACTTATTGAAGACCTCGGCGAAGGCGGATGGCTGTAGTGCCAATGCCAGTTTTAAAGCCCTATTTGGGATTGCATCCGGGCCTGGGGCTTTTTTGCTGGGCAGGCTCCTACCGGCTTCCAGAATCTCCGCTTCCGTGATCATTTCGATGCCCGTGATCGGTGCGTCGCTTTCTAAGGGGCCTAGACGCCTCTGTTGCTCGCTGGGGAACAGGGTGTGCACTATGTCCTCGAGGGTGCTGGGGTCCGTTGGCGCCTTGCTCCCGGCACTTAGCCGCTTCATAACGATGTTGTAAGCCCTGCCCCAGGGGTCTTGTTCCGCTGTGTCGCAGAGCTGGAGAAAGCATTCCCGCTTGCTGCTCCGAATTGCATGCTTCAGTGCCTTCCTGGCGGTCCTATACTCCTCATGCGATGTGACGAACCGAGTCGTGCGTCGCGCTCTCTGCATAGCTCGTCTAGCCCTTAGACACGTTGTCCGGAGCCTGTAGATATCGGCGTTCCACCACACGATTGGCTCGTGGTGCCGCATGAATGGCTTCCGCTGTCTCATGCTCCTGTCACAGGCCTCCTCCATTCGCAAGGCGAGCTGGTTGGCCGATTCGTTGGCACTTGTGTCCCCGAGGGCCTCCCACGTCTCGAGGCTTCTAGCCAGAGCGCTGGTGTTGAGCGTGTCCACGATGTAGGCTTTGCTCTTCGCGTTTGATCTGCTGGGTCTGGGGCGTTCGCCAATGGTGCATACTATGGCTTCGTGGTCGCTTCCGGTGTACACGTCTCCTATTCGCCACCTTGCATTGCGCAGCTGCGAAGGGCTCGCGAACGTTAGGTCAATGATTGACCCAGCGCTACCCCTGCAGAAGGTTTGCTGGGAGCCCTCGTTCAGCAGCGCTAGGTCTAGCGATGCTAAAGTTTCTAGCAGGATTCGACCTCTTGCGTTGGTGACTTGACAGCCCCACTCGTGTGCCCACGCGTTGAAGTCCCCGGCGATTAGGACTGCCCCGCGGTTTCTTGCGTCTTCAGCTAGTTCCTCAATGATTCGGGCGAAGGACTCGAGGGGTAGACTGGGCGCTAGGTAGCAGCTGTATACCCATAGGTTGCCAGCTCTCGCGCGCACAATTCCGTCTCCTGCCAGCACATTGCTGAGTTTGCAGGGATCGCCTCCACATGCCCACAGGGATGCCTTCCCTGTTCTGTCGGTCGCCCAGGATTCGTTGTCACCTGATTTGTACGGCTCGCTGAGTATGGCCAGGTCCGATTTGAGTTCTCTCACCGTCTGCAGGAGCAGGTCCTGTGCGGCCCTACAGTGATTCAGATTGAGCTGGATCACTTCCATCCTCTTGTTCCGGCTACCTCTCCTAGCTTCGAGAAGGGACACTGCCGGCTTCCCGATTGATGGCCTCTGTCCTCTCGGCCTCTCCCGGCGCAGACGAAGCAGGTTGCCTTGTTTGGACAGTCTGCTATCTTGTGCCCATTGACGCCGCAGCGAATGCAGCACCCAGTTCGGTCCACCGCACTATGGCAGTTTGGCGCAATGTGCCCAATCTCCAAGCACTTGTAGCACCTAGGCTGCGAGTCCTTCTCCTTAATCTTGCATACCGTCCATCCCACCTTGACCTTGCCCTTGCCGAGGACCACTTGAGCATCCTTGCTCGGCAGTCCAATTACGGCAGTCTGGGTGTCCCGGTATGTTGGCGTAGGCCTCTCACATTCACCGAGTCGGCTTTGATGGCAAATTGTTCCGCTAAGGCCTTGACAAGGTCCTCCGCGGTTACTAGCGGGTCCAGGTCGCTGATCGCTAGCACCCTCGTCCTCGTGTCTTCGGAAAGGGCTCGTACCTCCGCTACTCCATCCTGTACCGATTCGAGGCTCTCCTTAATCCTTGTTGCGCTTTCTTTATCGCCTCTGTTCAGCTCAAGGAGCAGGTTACCATTTGCGGTACGGCGGACCTTGTTGACGCTCGTACTCAGGTCCTGAAGCTGACCGTCTTCTCTCCGGGTAACCAGGGCCAGCACCTCGCTGTAGGTTTTTCCTTTCGCCTCAACGACCACGGCGTCCGGGCGGTGAGGTTTCCTAGCCGGCTTCTTGGCTGCCCTCGTCTTCTTGGCCACCTCCCTCCATCCGCTAACCGGAATCTCGGGGCTCTTAGTCTGGCTCATAACGCTGGGCGTCGCCACGTCTTCTTGTGGCGGCAACGGGACTTTCTTCTGCGGCCTCCTGGTTGCGTTGGCGCCTTTTGGCTGCCTAGGGCGCGTTGGGGGAGGGGGGGGGGGGGGGGCCCGGATCCACCAGTGGCTGGCTTAGCCTACGCCACGGTTCCGTTTGCGCCGCGGCATCCTTCTTCCAGACTGTCGTTGTCTGCTGCTCTTTGTCCATGCTCATGCTCTTGGTGCTCTGTGAGCATTTTGAGCACAGGACTGCGGCGTCGAGGCCTTCCTGCCTGGCGCTTCTGCCCGCTGCTGATGCTTGGCTTGCTTCATTGATGCTCGTGTGAAGCTCCTTCATTCGCACGAACATGTTTCTCGTCGCCATGTTGATGTGGCGCGTATTCTTATCCATCATTCTGCTATGGACTTCATCCAAGATATTTCCCAGCTCTTGGAGGTTTTCGAGGCAGGTTGCCTCCTGGCAGGCCTTACTTCTCTTAGGCGGCGTTTTTCTTTGCAAACTCTGTGGGCTGGCTGGGTCCCGTATCCTCTTAGGGGTCTCCCGGGCGTCCGGGTCCATGCTCTGTAACTCTGCTCCTGGAGCTGACGCAGCTGCTGGCGATCGGGCGAGCTTGATGCCCTTCATGAAAGCCAGGTTTTCGTCCTCTTCCATTCCTTTGCTCGATGTTCCAGTTAATTCTGGGTCGATTTTAATTTGAAATTTCAAATTTCGTTTGGCGCGTAACTCTGCTCCGGCACTCCGGCAGCCCTGTTTCGTACGAGGCCGTCCGGCAACACCGTCCAAGCTGCCACCCTGCGCGATCACCTGACTGGCAGCTCAGTGATCAGCTGCTGAGTGGGAGGCTCCCGGCGAGAACCGTAAACAGAAAAAGAAAGAACAGCAGTTCACTGCGAGCGAGACCGGTCGTGTTTTTTCTTAACAGTCTGAAAGTGACTTTTTCAAAGCAACAAAGGCTTAATTAAAAGTGATTGTAAAAATTGGATCATTGTTTATTTCATACAAATCTTCATCAATATATAAATTATTCCTCTTTTCATTTCCCAAAGGAGAGGTAAGTCTTTGGCAATCTGGTTAAACCAGCAAGTATGGCGGACGCCGGTCACTCGGTGTCTGCCAAATCGAAACCCCCTGATCAGGTGGCAAAAAGCAGCAAAATTCAAACCCAAAAAACAATAGCAAAAAACTTCAGTGCTTTGTGTTCAAGTGTGAAAGAGGACATATTCGACAGCTTGACTAACGAAAAGTACCCAGCAAAAAAGATGCGCAAGGAACAAAAAAGCGACAACACCAATACAGACATAAATAACAAAATGCTGGTAGACGATGACAGTAACAAAATGGTGGAGGCTTCTGACGGTGTGACCGTTCACAATTCTCACACAAATGCCATAAATGGTTTTACTGGAAATACTGAAATGACTAAAACACTGAATAAAAATACTAATCCGATTATAAACCCATCAAATGTAGGTATCGAAAGAGAAACAGTGTTGTATAGTGAGTGCCACATCGGTGATGCGGCTGTACTAGTATCGACTAAGAACAGTACCATCTTCGAAAACAAAAACACCAAAAATGGCTTATTCTTTTTTGAAAAAATAAGACACCTTAAAATCAAAGGAATTAAAGAAATCGTAGCTCTTGCGCCTACACTATACAAGATTTATTTTAAGGTTTTCAGCGAAGCAAATGATTTAGTTTTAAATGAGGAGTTAAAAAAAATGAATTTAGTGGTATTTATACCAAAAGACTATGTGGAATCCTATGGAGTAATTAAAGGGGTGCCCCTCGGTTTTTCTGAGAATGAAATTATGGATAATATTACTTCTAACATAAAAATTAAGTCAATTGAAAGATTAGCAAGAAGGCAGAAAATTACAACCGATGACAACAACGAAACATTCAAGCTCATACCATTAGAAACAGTCAAAATTGGTTTTGAGGGTTCAGACATCCTAGAAAAGGTATCTCTTTTTGGGATATGTGGGATGAAAGTAAGCATATATGTTCCTAGAGTAAGGCAATGTTATAATTGTGGCAGACTTGGTCACACTTCGACCAGATGCAAATCAGCTAGGAGGTGCTATAAATGCGGAGTCGAGGAGTGCAATGGGTCGTGCACTGGTCTCAAGTGTATCCTTTGCAATGGGAAAAATCACTCAGCTAGGGACAGACTGATGTGCCCAGTATGGGAAAAGGAGATGGACATTAACAAGATAATGACAATCAAAAAAATCGCGCGTAAGGAAGTGCTTAGCACTTACTCAATCCATCAAAACTTTTCGCTGTTAGATAATTATGAAAAAGGGGAAGGTACCTTCTACCAGACACTTATTGAAGACCTCGGCGAAGGCGGATGGCTGTAGTGCCAATGCCAGTTTTAAAGCCCTATTTGGGATTGCATCCGGGCCTGGGGCTTTTTTGCTGGGCAGGCTCCTACCGGCTTCCAGAATCTCCGCTTCCGTGATCATTTCGATGCCCGTGATCGGTGCGTCGCTTTCTAAGGGGCCTGGACGCCTCTGTTGCTCGCTGGGGAACAGGGTGTGCACTATGTCCTCGAGGGTGCTGGGGTCCGTTGGCGCCTTGCTCCCGGCACTTAGCCGCTTCATAACGATGTTGTAAGCCCTGCCCCAGGGGTCTTGTTCCGCTGTGTCGCAGAGCTGGAGAAAGCATTCCCGCTTGCTGCTCCGAATTGCATGCTTCAGTGCCTTCCTGGCGGTCCTATACTCCTCATGCGATGTGACGAACCGAGTCGTGCGTCGCGCTCTCTGCATAGCTCGTCTAGCCCTTAGACACGTTGTCCGGAGCCTGTAGATATCGGCGTTCCACCACACGATTGGCTCGTGGTGCCGCATGAATGGCTTCCGCTGTCTCATGCTCCTGTCACAGGCCTCCTCCATTCGCAAGGCGAGCTGGTTGGCCGATTCGTTGGCACTTGTGTCCCCGAGGGCCTCCCACGTCTCGAGGCTTCTAGCCAGAGCGCTGGTGTTGAGCGTGTCCACGATGTAGGCTTTGCTCTTCGCGTTTGATCTGCTGGGTCTGGGGCGTTCGCCAATGGTGCATACTATGGCTTCGTGGTCGCTTCCGGTGTACACGTCTCCTATTCGCCACCTTGCATTGCGCAGCTGCGAAGGGCTCGCGAACGTTAGGTCAATGATTGACCCAGCGCTACCCCTGCAGAAGGTTTGCTGGGAGCCCTCGTTCAGCAGCGCTAGGTCTAGCGATGCTAAAGTTTCTAGCAGGATTCGACCTCTTGCGTTGGTGACTTGACAGCCCCACTCGTGTGCCCACGCGTTGAAGTCCCCGGCGATTAGGACTGCCCCGCGGTTTCTTGCGTCTTCAGCTAGTTCCTCAATGATTCGGGCGAAGGACTCGAGGGGTAGACTGGGCGCTAGGTAGCAGCTGTATACCCATAGGTTGCCAGCTCTCGCGCGCACAATTCCGTCTCCTGCCAGCACATTGCTGAGTTTGCAGGGATCGCCTCCACATGCCCACAGGGATGCCTTCCCTGTTCTGTCGGTCGCCCAGGATTCGTTGTCACCTGATTTGTACGGCTCGCTGAGTATGGCCAGGTCCGATTTGAGTTCTCTCACCGTCTGCAGGAGCAGGTCCTGTGCGGCCCTACAGTGATTCAGATTGAGCTGGATCACTTCCATCCTCTTGTTCCGGCTACCTCTCCTAGCTTCGAGAAGGGACACTGCCGGCTTCCCGATTGATGGCCTCTGTCCTCTCGGCCTCTCCCGGCGCAGACGAAGCAGGTTGCCTTGTTTGGACAGTCTGCTATCTTGTGCCCATTGACGCCGCAGCGAATGCAGCACCCAGTTCGGTCCACCGCACTATGGCAGTTTGGCGCAATGTGCCCAATCTCCAAGCACTTGTAGCACCTAGGCTGCGAGTCCTTCTCCTTAATCTTGCATACCGTCCATCCCACCTTGACCTTGCCCTTGCCGAGGACCACTTGAGCATCCTTGCTCGGCAGTCCAATTACGGCAGTCTGGGTGTCCCGGTATGTTGGCGTAGGCCTCTCACATTCACCGAGTCGGCTTTGATGGCAAATTGTTCCGCTAAGGCCTTGACAAGGTCCTCCGCGGTTATTAGCGGGTCCAGGTCGCTGATCGCTAGCACCCTCGTCCTCGTGTCTTCGGAAAGGGCTCGTACCTCCGCTACTCCATCCAGTACCGATTCGAGGCTCTCCTTAATCCTTGTTGCGCTTTCTTTATCGCCTCTGTTCAGCTCAAGGAGCAGGTTACCATTTGCGGTACGGCGGACCTTGTTGACGCTCGTACTCAGGTCCTGAAGCTGACCGTCTTCTCTCCGGGTAACCAGGGCCAGCACCTCGCTGTAGGTTTTTCCTTTCGCCTCAACGACCACGGCGTCCGGGCGGTGAGGTTTCCTAGCCGGCTTCTTGGCTGCCCTCGTCTTCTTGGCCACCTCCCTCCATCCGCTGACCGGAATCTCGGGGCTCTTAGTCTGGCTCATAACGCTGGGCGTCGCCACGTCTTCTTGTGGCGGCAACGGGGCTTTCTTCTGCGGCCTCCTGGTTGCGTTGGCGCCTTTTGGCTGCCTAGGGCGCGTGGGGGGAGGGGGGGGGGGGCCCGGATCCACCAGTGGCTGGCTTAGCCTACGCCACGGTTCCGTTTGCGCCGCGGCATCCTTCTTCCAGACTGTCGTTGTCTGCTGCTCTTTGTCCATGCTCATGCTCTTGGTGCTCTGTGAGCATTTTGAGCACAGGACTGCGGCGTCGAGGCCTTCCTGCCTGGCGCTTCTGCCCGCTGCTGATGCTTGGCTTGCTTCATTGATGCTCGTGTGAAGCTCCTTCATTCGCACGAACATGTTTCTCGTCGCCATGTTGATGTGGCGCGTATTCTTATCCATCATTCTGCTATGGACTTCATCCAAGATATTTCCCAGCTCTTGGAGGTTTTCGAGGCAGGTTGCCTCCTGGCAGGCCTTACTTCTCTTAGGCGGCGTTTTTCTTTGCAAACTGTGTGGGCTGGCTGGGTCCCGTACCCTCTTAGGGGTCTCCCGGGCGTCCGGGTCCATGCTCTGTAACTCTGCTCCTGGAGCTGACGCAGCTGCTGGCGATCGGGCGAGCTTGATGCCCTTCATGAAAGCCAGGTTTTCGTCCTCTTCCATTCCTTTGCTCGATGTTCCAGTTAATTCTGGGTCGATTTTAATTTGAAATTTCAAATTTCGTTTGGCGCGTAGCTCTGCTCCGGCACTCCGGCAGCCCTGTTTCGTACGAGGCCGTCCGGCAACACCGTCCAAGCTGCCACCCTGCGCGATCACCTGACTGGCAGCTCAGTGATCAGCTGCTGAGTGGGAGGCTCCCGGCGAGAACCGTAAACAGAAAAAGAAAGAACAGCAGTTCACTGCGAGCGAGACCGGTCGTGTTTTTTCTTAACAGTCTGAAAGTGACTTTTTCCAAGCAACAAAGGCTTAATTAAAAGTGATTGTAAAAATTGGATCATTGTTTATTTCATACAAATCTTCATCAATATATAAATTATTCCTCTTTTCATTTCCCAAAGGAGAGGTAAGTCTTTGGCAATCTGGTTAAACCAGCAAGTATGGCGGACGCCGGTCACTCGGTGTCTGCCAAATCGAAACCCCCTGATCAGGTGGCAAAAAGCAGCAAAATTCAAACCCAAAAAACAATAGCAAAAAACTTCAGTGCTTTGTGTTCAAGTGTGAAAGAGGACATATTCGACAGCTTGACTAACGAAAAGTACCCAGCAAAAAAGATGCGCAAGGAACAAAAAAGCGACAACACCAATACAGACATAAATAACAAAATGCTGGTAGACGATGACAGTAACAAAATGGTGGAGGCTTCTGACGGTGTGACCGTTCACAATTCTCACACAAATGCCATAAATGGTTTTACTGGAAATACTGAAATGACTAAAACACTGAATAAAAATACTAATCCGATTATAAACCCATCAAATGTAGGTATCGAAAGAGAAACAGTGTTGTATAGTGAGTGCCACATCGGTGATGCGGCTGTACTAGTATCGACTAAGAACAGTACCATCTTCGAAAACAAAAACACCAAAAATGGCTTATTCTTTTTTGAAAAAATAAGACACCTTAAAATCAAAGGAATTAAAGAAATCGTAGCTCTTGCGCCTACACTATACAAGATTTATTTTAAGGTTTTCAGCGAAGCAAATGATTTAGTTTTAAATGAGGAGTTAAAAAAAATGAATTTAGTGGTATTTATACCAAAAGACTATGTGGAATCCTATGGAGTAATTAAAGGGGTGCCCCTCGGTTTTTCTGAGAATGAAATTATGGATAATATTACTTCTAACATAAAAATTAAGTCAATTGAAAGATTAGCAAGAAGGCAGAAAATTACAACCGATGACAACAACGAAACATTCAAGCTCATACCATTAGAAACAGTCAAAATTGGTTTTGAGGGTTCAGACATCCCAGAAAAGGTATCTCTTTTTGGGATATGTGGGATGAAAGTAAGCATATATGTTCCCAGAGTAAGGCAATGTTATAATTGTGGCAGACTTGGTCACACTTCGACCAGATGCAAATCAGCTAGGAGGTGCTATAAATGCGGAGTCGAGGAGTGCAATGGGTCGTGCACTGGTCTCAAGTGTATCCTTTGCAATGGGAAAAATCACTCAGCTAGGGACAGACTGATGTGCCCAGTATGGGAAAAGGAGATGGACATTAACAAAATAATGACAATCAAAAAAATCGCGCGTAAGGAAGTGCTTAGCACTTACTCAATCCATCAAAACTTTTCGCTGTTAGATAATTATGAAAAAAACTATCCAAAACTAGACATAAATGAGGAAAATGTTCAAAACAAAAACGTTAAAGCAAATTAAGTTTTAAAAAAACACAGTTATGCGAGCAGGTTAGTGCAGAGACCTTTGGTTCCTGCACAAAAACCCCACTATCACTTAGAATCATATACCAACGATTCTAGTAATCACGTACCATTTTTTGAAAACAAAGAACTAAAAGAAAACAAATTTACCATTCAACAGATGGTTGACATGTTGTCTCGTTTAGTCGACTCAAATGATGTGTCACATCCATCAAAAAAAGTGACCAGTACAAATGATTACAATATGGAACATAATGCAGACAGAAAAATGAACAAACAGAGAGAAACGAACCTTTTTAAAACATCTAAATAAATATGAAATTTTTACAACATAACATTCAATCTATTAAAGCCAATAAAAACGACCTAGTATTCTACTTAAACAATGAAAACTTCGACTTTGCCATTCTGGCTGAAGTTTTCTCTCACGATCTCCGTTTTAGGAAACTAGCCAACTTCAATATGTTAGAAAAACATTGAGAGGACGGTTATGGAGGAGTGGCGATTGCCTACAAAAAAGAATTAAGAGTTAAAAGACTGATATATGAGACAGAGCAAGATATAATTATAGCAAGAACCATTAACAACAAAGATCAATTTTTTATCACCTCAGTATATTTTGAACCTTTGTTGTCTCTTGCATCCTTCAAGCAAGCGATTAACAATCTCCTTGAATATTTAGATGCATTCGGAAAAGTCATAATTGCAGGAGATTTTAACGCAAGACATACCTTTCTGGAAACAGAACCAACAGTGGAAAGGGAACTTTTCTCATGCAAGCTATGTCAAATGCTGGCTACAGTCTAGAAAATGCCCACAGTCTCACATTCAGAAGACACATCGACTCAACATCAGGGTCTGTACTCGATTTAACTTTCACAAAGGGTATTCATATAGAGAATTGGAAATGCGAAAAGTTTTACCTAGGAGGCAGCCACCATCACCCAATAACCTTTGAAACAGCAGGATATCAACACAAACTCAAAACTTTCCTTGCCAAAAACAGGCTACTGAAAAAGCTAAGCCAGTTTGAGGCCGACAAAGATATGGATAATTTAGCGAAGAACATCCAACAGGAAATAAAAGCAGCTACTTATGAAATCAAAAACAAATGTCCAAAATTATGGTGGGACGAGAATTTAGCCAAATTATTCAGGGAGTTTGCAGAGTCGCAGAAGAAGGCATCTTCAGAACCCTCCTTTCAAAATTATTGTTCTGCTGTTAACCTCAAGGTTAAATGGAAAAAATCTGTTAAAATTGCCAAAAGAACTAGCTATGCCAGGAAGTTAACAGAGTTAAATGTAAAATCGAACTCAAGAGAAGCCTGGAGATTCCTCAGAAATCTAAAAAAATGTCAAGAGGACACCCCAGAAATTTTCGACCCTGACAAAGCTGGGCCATACCTGGAATTCCTTAACGAACAAATAACCTCAGAAGCAAAGGATGTAGACGAAGGAATGTACTCAACCAAGAACAATGAAAATCCTTTCTTTTCCTTGGAAGAGTTAGAGGCTGTGTTAGTCAGAAACAGAAAAACGGCAGGAGGAATAGATCACATCACATACGAGATGCTGAGTGCTCTTAACACTAGTATAAAGACAGAACTTGTACATTTTTACAACCGTCGAGTGGCTATGTGCGATTTTCCAGTGGAATGGAGATCTATCAGAATTGTACCAATACCGAAAAAAAACATGGATCTGACTGACTTAAAACATTTTCGACCCATATCCCTCATTTCGGTTCTAGCCAAG
This sequence comes from Drosophila miranda, assembly GCF_003369915.1. Classification (NCBI taxonomy): domain Eukaryota; kingdom Metazoa; phylum Arthropoda; class Insecta; order Diptera; family Drosophilidae; genus Drosophila; species Drosophila miranda. Next base: position 5,441,259 of record NC_046673.1, read on the forward strand.
ACAGTAAATGGCATGGTGAAAGCCAGGCTGGAAAAGCATATACAAGAAAACAAGATTATACCCTACAGATCTCAGCATACCAAAAAAACAAGTCTGCAGTGATGTGCATTAATGATGTCATCAATGTGGTAGCGGCAAAGAAAAAGAACAAGGAACACGTTACTCTTGTGGTTGTTGACCTCAACAATGCCTACAATTGTGTCAACCTGAAATTCCTGAAAAGACTAATGGAAAATGAGTGTTTTCCTAAAACATACATTGACTGGATCATCAGTTTTATGTCTATGAAAATAGGGGAAGCTGTTCAGGTAGTTCAGGGAGGAATCCCACAGGGCTCTTGTCTGTCGCCCCTCCTTTTTAATGTATACACAAAAAGACTACATCAGATCTGTGATAGAAATACTCATATGATGCAATTTGCAGATGACTTCGTTATAATATCTCACAACAGAGAGTTTACTGTAGCGGTTGAAAACCTTAATAAAAAACTAAATGACTTTAACCTTCTATGTGGTGATCTCGGTTTTAGCTTCAATCCAAGCAAATCTGCAGCAATGAATATAGGAAAAAGACAGGTCAGAGCGGTAAATATTTCTGTTAGAAATGTGCCTATACCAAATCGAAAAGATATCCGTTTCTTAGGCAGACTGATTAGCGCAAACATTTCAAATGTCAGTCATGTAAAAATGGTTAAAGAACAAACAAAAAAATGCAACAGACTCCTCCAGCTTGCGACTACTATCAAATCAGGTCTAAAACCTAAAACAAGTACCAACATCTTCAAAGCTTTTATTAGAACAAAACAAGAATATGCTATCACAAGTTTTTCAGACATGGGATCTGGAGCAAGTAAAGATATAGAAATAGCGCAAGCTAAATCACTCAGAAGGTGTGTTGGGGTGCCACCTGACACAAGCAAACACGAAATTTTTGTCCTCGCTGGTGTAATGCCACCTGTTTTCAGGGCGAAATGGCTTACAGCCAAAGAACTGCTTAAAATTAAAAGGTTCAATCCAACAATGTTTGACGAGCTAATACGCTCAAAAGCGGATACGAGTTACACACGTACTTTAAGAGAATTTAATTCCATCTTTGTAAACACTCAAGAATGTGATAGTGTTAACACATGTAACAAAATCCATGTATTAGATAAATTTTTAACTAAGGGTAAAGAAGAATACTCGAATGAAGAAATAAAAACTATATTTTATGAGATTCTGAACAAGTACAGAAAGGACGACTGGAACATTCTATCAACAGATGCCTCAGTTACAGAAAGTACATGTGGCATAGGAATAGTAGAATGGCCTAGTGGAAATATCCACAAGTACAAAATAGAAAACAGATTATCCTCAGTAGGTGCCGAACTCGTAGGCCTTAAAAAGGCCTGCGAACTATGTCTTAAATATAATTACAAAAAGGCTGTGATTTTAAGTGATGGATTAGGAGCTATTAATTTAATTAAAAATAAGAATACAGACTCGTACCTAGTGAATGATATTCACAACATAATTAACCAATCAGACATTCAGAAACTTGACATTCTATGGGTCCCTGGTCACAAGGGTGTGGCCATCAACGAAAAGACTGACATAGCAGCAAAGGCTGCTACAAGTGAGGGGTTTACAATAAATATAAAATACAGCTACAAGGAGGCTCAAAGAGAAATTAGGAACGTTTTAGTATACAAATGGAATGAGGACTACAGGACGAAGTGTAGGACGAAGGGATCCAGCCTCATAGACATATTTCCAGACATACCCAGTAAACCCTGGCATTTTTCTCTTAAATGGAATGCTAAAAGCATCAAGACCATTAACAGACTTATGACGGGACACACATACGACAAAGTCTTCCTGCACAGAATCAAAGCAATTGACTCAAATATCTGCGAAACGTGCAATGTAACTGAATATGCCGAACACCTGATCTTCGATTGCCAAAGATTTGCCGGGCTCAGAAGGAAATTCAAAATCTTTAAATATTATAACAATTTACAACAATTATTAATAAAAAAAGAGCCGCTACATCTCAGAGAGCTGGCAATCTTCATCAAAACTGCTGACTTAAACTTTTGACCCCTTTTTTCCTCATCATGCTATAAAGTAATTTCAGTTTATTTTCTAAAACAGTTAAGTAATTTTCCTCTTTTTTTTTATATACCGACCTGTCAAACTCGCCAAACTACATCACCAGTATCTGATCAATGTGGCTACAGTGCTACGATCAAAATTCCGATCATCCTTGAGATGATTTAAAACCAAAAAAAAAAAAAAAAAAAAAAAAAAGAAAAAGAAAGAAAAATTTGAGTGAGAAAATTGTCTTGCTTCGACTCCACCAACAATGTGTATAGCGGAAGGCGCCAAACAAAAGTTCACCCCTCTCCCCCTCCTGCACGGAGCGCACTGGATATGCCCCTGCAACAGAACGGGTGGTCGGCGAGGGCCGATTTCATACGCAGTACGTACCGGTGCTTCAGTGCCCTGCTCTTAACAGCTTTCCTTTCAGTTGCCAGGCGTGGCGCGGATTTTTTTGCCGGAAAACTTGGAGCCTGTGATAAACACAACCGCACTTCCATCATGATAGTGTGCGTGTATGTGTGTGTGTGTGTGTGTTTTTTTGTTTTTTGTTTTTTTTTATGTGACTATAGTCATGCCGACTCAGCCGAAGCCGAAGTGAAGGACTCTAACCGCTCTAAAACACACCACACCTATCTCGAAACCCCGCCGGTACTGTCGCGAGATATTGGATTATGTGTGGATTATGCGCTCAAGGATCTTACCCACTGTGTCGAGCATGCTTAGTGGTCTATAGGATGATGGCTCCTCTGTCGGCTTGTTCCCCTTGGGTAAGAGGACTAGCCGCTGTCGCCTCCGCTGCTTTGCCGTTCTTGATCCGTTGTAGAGCTTCGAGGTCTTCTGCTTTCGTGGTGGCTTCTATTTCAAGTGGCGGAATTCTATCCATCACCTTTTGGGCTGTCACTTGCTCTGGAAATAGGGTTTCTATTATGTTCACCAGCAGATCTGCACACATAAGCGGCGGGGGACTGAACACTCGCAGTCTCTTCATTACCAGCCTGTATGCGTAGCCCCAAGGGTTCGCATCTGCGTCATCGCAGAGCATTTGCGCTTGGCATCCTTGAACTGCCACATCAAGCAGCGTCTGCTTTCTTTATATTCTCCTTGGAGCCTCTCGAATTCTGGGGAACCTCTCGAACGCTGGTATAGCCGTTGTTCGGAGCAGAACCCAGCCGACTAGCTGCTTGCCAAATAGCACCTAATTCTTGGCCCTCAGCCGCTTATTTTGTTTGTTACTTATGTCTATGTCACTCATTTGTTTGTTAAAGCTTTGCGCTTGCTTGCCCTGCTAAACGCTCTCTGCCAGCTCGCTCTTCGCTATCTCCGCTTTGCGTCTGCCTACCGACGTCGGCCGAGCGAAGCTGCGCTCAGCGATCGGAGCGGCAATGTAAAGGGCAGGCAAGCCACACTTGCAATTTGGATGTCACGCATTAAAGAACATATCGTAACTTTATTTCTGCGCCGAGTTTTATTTAATTCGAAATAATTAGTCGGCCGATTGGGGATAAAAAACATTATCTCCACATAAAATTTGGTGACCCCGACGTGATCTCTGAGTTGCAGTGTCAATTAATAATCATTCGCGATCGACATTCGTTAGCCCTAGCAAATTTTCGGCGGTTAAGCACAATTCGGTGCTAAAACACACTTACATACACCTACATACACGCATTACTGGCTATTAATTTCTCTGTCGCGACAATTCGGTCAGTGCAGTGCAGCGAACTCACTAATACACACAAGCGGAGTACAAAGCGGAATCGGACAGCTCGCACAGCCGCACAGCTAAAGGCATTAGCTGTAATCCCTTTGCTTTCGGTTCCCACGTTTATACGTATACTGGGTGTCTTTTACGGTCGTGCTGAGTGACTCTTTTAAAACCTCAACATGGCAGCCTACCAATGTCGCGAACGCAGCAATGCCGAGTGATGTAGATTTCTACAAGCACAAGGCCGAGTCCATCGCGCGCCAACTAAAGGCCATGGATCGCTTTCTCACCAAGGAAGAGCTTGCCGAGTTAGATGAGGCAGAACTTCAAGCTCGCTTAGAGCAAATCGAGCGAATGAATGCGGATTGAAAGGCTGGATTTCCTGCAGTTAGCCCATGATGCCCGACTGGACTTTTCGAATGTTTATGTGAAGGTTAGGTCCAGGCTGTCGCGAGAGTTGATGGCTGCTCGCATGGTAAATGTTGCCAATTCAACGGCTCGGCATACTCTCGAGGGGAATTCGTCGTTGTTCGCCTATAATAGTATAGGCCGTTCTCGAATGCCCGTGTTGCAGCTTTCGCGATTCGGTGGGAACTACATGGATTGGCCAGAATTCCACTCGATGTTCTCGACAATGGTGCACAAAGACCATCGTATACCAATCATCGAAAAATTCCAATATCTTCGTGGATGTCTAGATGGTGCTGCGCTGGATACGATTCGTTCCTTGGAGCTTTCTGAGGAGAATTACGACAAGGCGTTGAATTTACTAATGTTGCGATTCGATAATAAACTGTTACATTTTCAGGCACACGTCAAGGCTATTTTCGGGCTGCAAGGGGTGGAGAAGGGCTCGGCTATCGGCTTGCGCGCACTCAGCGACAAAATCAATTCGCACTTGCGTGCACTTCAGACCTTGGCAACCCCGCAGGAGATTTCGGATGGGTTACTGATCTACATCATAGGTACGAAATTGGACCACAAGACCAAGGAGAAATGGGAGGAGAACCAGCCGACCTCAAGATTGCCTCAGTGGTCAAACATGGCCTCATTTTTGGAAGCGAGATGTCGGATGCTGGAGAATTTGGGATCAGCCATGGAAATAAGTCCTAGTCAACAGGTGCGAGAAGACAAACCTGTCACCCTTATCACCTCCAGTAACAACCATCCTAACCCCACATGTAACCATTGCAATTCCTCCGAGCATTACATATCTAGATGTCAGGCATTCCTGAATCTCTCTGCGTTTGAACGATACAAAGAAGCAAAGAAGAGCCGCTTGTGTTTGAACTGCCTCAATAAAGGCCATGAATTGCAGAGGTGCAGGTCAGGACTTTGCAGGCATTGCCAGGCCAAACATCACACGCTACTCCACATTCCATCGGGAACTGGTGCTTCATCTTCCTCTTCACCGGCCGAGGAATCGATCCAGCAAGAGGCCGCGACTGTGCTTCTAGCAAGCGGATGTTCTAGCCCTCCCCCTCGATCAAGAAGTCTCAGCCTAGCCAGAACGTGTTGCTACCTACTGCCCTCGTCCATGTAACATATCGTTATGGAGCACTTATCCCATGTCGTGCCATTTTGGATTCTGCAACACAGGCAAACTTTGTAACGTCTAGATTTGCTAATCAGTTGCAGTTGGATCACCGCTCGTCTTATGTTAACATCTCCGGTATCGGAGATTCCATTCTACCTTCGAGCAAGTCTGTACATATAGTTGTACAATCCCAGGACGCAAGCTATCGAGCTTCCTTCGCTGCAATTGTCACCAACTCAATTACGGAAATGCAGCCTAACTTCGGCCTAGACGCAAAGGATTGGCCCATGCCGAATAATCTAAAACTAGCTGATCCTAATTTCTTCAAGCCCCAACGTATCGATCTGTTGATAGGTTGTGGTTTGTTCTTCGATTTAATGTGCGTCGGACAGATTCGACTATCAGACCAATTGCCAACATTGCAGGAGACAAAACTTGGTTGGATAGTGTCAGGAAGCATTGATAGCTCGGAGAATAAGCGTGCAGTTTTAGCCGCTTTTGAAAATTCCTCTTGCATCTCTAATGACGATTTTCGGCCCACAACGCTGGAGTACCAAAACTTAGAGCAGCAATGCAGGAAGCAGCTGCTCGAGTGGCCGAGGGCCGTTAGAAAAATAGCGGTTCTGCCCCTTCAGGATGGATCACTTGAATGCCTTTGCCTTCCAACGGGGGGTGAATGTTCGGAGCAGAGCCCAGCCGATTAGCTGCTTGCCAAATAGCACCTAATTCTTGGCCCTCAGCCGCTTATTTTGTTTGTTACTTATGTCTATGTCACTCATTTGTTTGTTAAAGCTTTGCGCGTGCTTGCCCTGCTAAACGCTCTCTGCCAGCTCGCTCTTCGCTATCTCCGCTTTGCGTCTGCCTACCGACGTCGGCCGAGCGAAGCTGCGCTCAGCGATCGGAGCGGCAATGTAAAGGGCAGGCAAGCCACACTTGCAATTTGGATGTCACGCATTAAAGAACATATCGTAACTTTATTTCTGCGCCGAGTTTTATTTAATTCGAAATAATTAGTCGGCCGATTGGGGATAAAAAACATTATCTCCACATAAAATTTGGTGACCCCGACGTGATCTCTGAGTTGCAGTGTCAATTAATAATCATTCGCGATCGACATTCGTTAGCCCTAGCAAATTTTCGGCGGTTAAGCACAATTCGGTGCTAAAACACACTTACATACACCTACATACACGCATTACTGGCTATTAATTTCTCTGTCGCGACAATTCGGTCAGTGCAGTGCAGCGAACTCACTAATACACACAAGCGGAGTACAAAGCGGAATCGGACAGCTCGCACAGCCGCACAGCTAAAGGCATTAGCTGTAATCCCTTTGCTTTCGGTTCCCACGTTTATACGTATACTGGGTGTCTTTTACGGTCGTGCTGAGTGACTCTTTTAAAACCTCAACATGGCAGCCTACCAATGTCGCGAACGCAGCAATGCCGAGTGATGTAGATTTCTACAAGCACAAGGCCGAGTCCATCGCGCGCCAACTAAAGGCCATGGATCGCTTTCTCACCAAGGAAGAGCTTGCCGAGTTAGATGAGGCAGAACTTCAAGCTCGCTTAGAGCAAATCGAGCGAATGAATGCGGATTGAAAGGCTGGATTTCCTGCAGTTAGCCCATGATGCCCGACTGGACTTTTCGAATGTTTATGTGAAGGTTAGGTCCAGGCTGTCGCGAGAGTTGATGGCTGCTCGCATGGTAAATGTTGCCAATTCAACGGCTCGGCATACTCTCGAGGGGAATTCGTCGTTGTTCGTCTATAATAGTATAGGCCGTTCTCGAATGCCCGTGTTGCAGCTTTCGCGATTCGGTGGGAACTACATGGATTGGCCAGAATTCCACTCGATGTTCTCGACAATGGTGCACAAAGACCATCGTATACCAATCATCGAAAAATTCCAATATCTTCGTGGATGTCTAGATGGTGCTGCGCTGGATACGATTCGTTCCTTGGAGCTTTCTGAGGAGAATTACGACAAGGCGTTGAATTTACTAATGTTGCGATTCGATAATAAACTGTTACATTTTCAGGCACACGTCAAGGCTATTTTCGGGCTGCAAGGGGTGGAGAAGGGCTCGGCTATCGGCTTGCGCGCACTCAGCGACAAAATCAATTCGCACTTGCGTGCACTTCAGACCTTGGCAACCCCGCAGGAGATTTCGGATGGGTTACTGATCTACATCATAGGTACGAAATTGGACCACAAGACCAAGGAGAAATGGGAGGAGAACCAGCCGACCTCAAGATTGCCTCAGTGGTCAAACATGGCCTCATTTTTGGAAGCGAGATGTCGGATGCTGGAGAATTTGGGATCAGCCATGGAAATAAGTCCTAGTCAACAGGTGGGAGAAGACAAACCTGTCACCCTTATCACCTCCAGTAACAACCATCCTAACCCCACATGTAACCATTGCAATTCCTCCGAGCATTACATATCTAGATGTCAGGCATTTGTCACGTGCAACCACGATGTAGGCGAGATGGTCCTCTCAGCTTGAAGCGGCACGCTGTCAATTTTCCGGCTACTGGCTCGTCGGCCACGAGTGTGGTGTTCTTGTTTATTTGCTCCTAAGCTGAGGCCTACCCTATTATTATTCTACATTTAATGCGTGTCAATAAGCCATATGAAACCGGACGGAAAGCACAACACCTAAAACGAAAGACAATAACTGCACTGGTGAACGGACAACGAAAAGAATTCCTCAGCTGTTCATGAGGAGTGATGTTCGCCCACCCTACCTTGGTCTTGCTGTGCCCGATACCACATAATTTGTTACAAGACCCCTTATATTATGCGAGACCTACAGGGGCTTGCTGCAGGAGATCAAACACTATTTCTTCTACTCAGACATTATAAACGTTTATTTATTTCTAATGACTAAAATTAGTGATCCCCAGTAATTTAATGTTCTCATTTGCCCTTCCCGAGTATTGGCTACGACTTAATTTTAAATAATTTGCGTAAAGTACTGTAAATAAATAAGAAGCTTAGGCTAGATATGAGAGAGAACAGATGATTTGAATAGGAGTGAAAAGAAAAGAAATGTAAGAAAATTTTATGTGAGCAATTGCTGGCATAGCGATCCACCAAAAGAGAAGGTGTAATGTACGAGAGGCGTAGGGAAAAGAATCAAGAGGTGACTTTCTGATGCCCTCTCTTTTCAACCCACTAATTGGGTGCGCTCCCGTGGCGAACTTTCATATTTTTATATATTTTTCGAACTTTCATATACATATTTTATTTATTCAATTGAACGACTTACAGGAACCTCCATCGACGAAGCGCTTCCGATTTGGGCCCCTGAAAAGTATAAAAAAAGAACACACACAATTCGCACACACAAAAAAATTGAGATGACGACCGAGTGGCTCAGGCAGATCGAGTTAATTTTAACGGTGATTGCCTGTCTCTTTTCTTCCCGTCCCTCACGCCGCCTTACATTCCTCTGCGCTCAGTCTTGCATTCCTATGTGCAGATTAGCGGCGCTTATCGGGCACCGGTATGTGGGGGCTCGCCCGCAGCGCAAAGTTAGGTGGAGAGAGATAGATAGGGATAGAGAGCTAAAGAAGCCTAAATGAGAGGGAGAATAAAATAACTCGGGTATTGATGCTTAGAGCATCTGACTACGATCCGTTATTTGTTTCTTATATTTGATTCTTTTTTTTTTTGTTATTGTTATTTTGGGCGGGGCTGGCCTTCTATGAGAAATTTTCTAACTCGATCTGCCACTATTTGTCGCCACTGAAGAACACTTTTTTTTCTTTGCCTCCTCCCATGCGCACGGGGTATGGACGCATACGCGGAGCGATGAACAAGCCGACGCGGCTGCCGTCTGCCGGGCACTAGTTGGCCTCTCCTCTCTGGCTCGCCGAACTGCTCCAAGGCGACGACCCAAAGCTCCGGCGAATTTCTACGAATTTCAGCTGGCGGTCGTGGAAGACGAGCCTCCTCCAATTTAAGACCTATGGAAATTTGCACCCACAGAACACCTTTATACTCTTTCGCTAGGCTGTCTTTTTTTTTATTCCACAACTTACCCAAACGGGTGACCCGTCGAAAGGGTGTATCGAAGAGGTTTCACTAATCACCGTCTCACTTCCTGGCTACTTTTCACTAGTTATTGTATTTATATGGTTTTTCTCTTTTTTCTTTCTTTGAATATTCAACTACGGCTGACACTATAGAGGACACTTGGAGAACAAAATCCAATGCTGTCGACCAGGCTTGGAATCCCGCAATGGCGTCCAATGCCATCTATTTATAGCCGTTTATCTTGTCCGACTTCGACTTCGAACTCGCTCTCCTTTCGACGAGGAAGTCTGACCTGGCTCTGACCCACTCTTTGATCCCAGGCCCTCTTTGCCGACTGTTAAAGAGAGTTTGTCTTGCCTCTCGTTAGACGGTGCCTAATTTTCGGCGGACCCCAAAAACCCTAGGCCTCCTCACAGCAGCTACAAGCCTCACCGTACAACTCCCCCCTGCCAAGATCAGACTTGGGGTGCAGAAGGCTCACAAGGATGAACCGCTTGTAGCTGTTATTGGCGGATATCTTTCCCGTGGTATTTCCCAATGCTTCGGCCCTGCAAATCTTCCAACTCATAAAGCGAATTTCCTAGCTTTCTCCGAACTCTAGCCTTTACGAAGGCGTGCCCAAGCTTAGCGTTGTATCCAGCTTGGAAGTTGCTTTGTTTAAAATTCCTTCTATAAACTTCCTGCCCAACCTGGTATACTATCTCTCTTGATCTTAGATTATACTGCTTTTCATTACGTGCATTTTGCTTATCCATTACTTCACGTGCTTTCTTCCTGACCAACTCCAAGGAATCCTCTCTTGTAAAAGCTGCCGCCCTGTCTTCCAACATCTCTAGTGATCTCAGCAGAGAGTAAGTGCCACCAGAAGTGATCATCTGCTGACCAAACACCATGTAGTATGGCGTAGCGCCTACTCCCGAGTGGATGGACGATCTCAGCGCGCAACAAATGCTGCTTAAATTCTCGTCCCAATCTTTTTGATCCGGACGCACATACGCTCTGATGGCGGCAATCACTGAGCGATTGACTCTCTCGGAGGCATTTGCCTGTGGCGCGTGTACCGCTGTCAAGGTATGTGAGATACGGTGGCTTTTTAAAAGGCTTTGGAATTTTTCAGCCCTGAATTGGGATCCATTGTCGGACACTATGGTTTCGGGCACCCCGAAAGTATGAAAGAGATCCTCCCGCAAGTATTTGATAATTACATCAGCTGTCAGCTTCTTAACGGCTTTGAGGAAAACAAATTTAGAATAATGGTCTAACACGATAAAAATAGCGACGTGACCACTTCGTGACCTAGGATATGGACCAAGAAAATCAATGTATAGTCGCTGAAAGAATCTTTGTGATTCGGCCGGCTTTCCCATGGGTGGCCGCAAGGTAAAGTTTGGCGCCTTTGTGGTCTTACACTCACTGCAATTGTTCACATAAGCTTTGACATCGTTAACCAATCCTGGCCAAAAGTAGTACCTACGGACGCGCTCCAAGGTCTTGTGAATACCCCCATGCGAGGCTAACGGATCATCATGTGACTGTTTTAAGATCTCGCCGATCAATTCCTTAGGCACCCATAATTTCCAAGCAAACGAGTCATGAAGTAAGTCGCCATTCGCATGCTCAGCTCTCCGGTAAACTAAGTTGTCGACCACTTTTACGTCTGGCAATCGTTCCTGGTTGCTCTTTACCCGCTGCACCAATTCAAGATACCCTACCGCTCTGAAGTGAGGAGAATCTAGATCCACCAGGAGCCCATTACTCTTGTCTATTGCTGCGATCTCATCCTGGTGAACCCTTGACAATGCATCTGGGACTATGTTCTGGGTTCCCCTTCGGTGCTCGATGCTAAATCGGAAACCTTGCAATTTTAGTGCCCATCGAGCTAACCTCGAGTGCAGATCATTTTGGGACATCAACCACTTCAGTGAGGCATGATCCGTTATCACGGTGAATTGATGACCTTCGACATAAGCTCTGAACTTTTTAATGCACACTAAGGCCGCCAGGCACTCTAGCTCGGTCACTGTATAATTGCGCTGGGCTTTATTCAGCTTTTTAGACACGAAAGCTATCGGCATCTCATCCCCTTCTTCCGTCTTTTGGACTAGTACCCCCCCTACTCCCGTATTGCTCGCGTCGCAATGTATATAGAAGGGCTTTCCAAAGTCAGGACTTCTTAAAACTGGCGCCTTGCACAGCGTTTCTTTCAATTTTTCAAAGGCCTCTATTCCATCCTGGGACATGACGAATTTTTTTTTTGTTTTAGCAAGTCTGTTAGAGGGGCGGATAGTGAAGCAAAATCATGTATAAATTTCCTATACCACCCGGCCATTCCAAGGAAGCTCCTTAGGGCTCGGAGAGTTCTTGGGAGCGGAAACTTAGTAATGGCGGAAATCTTTTCCGGGTCTGTTTTAATGCCGCCTTCGCCAATTACGTGACCTAGATATTTTACGGATCTCCTACAGAATCTGCTCTTCTCTATATTTATGGTCAGCCCTGCGTGACGAATGTGTTCTGCCACCGAACGCAGTACCTCAAGATGCGAGGGAAATGTGTCTGAAATGACCAGCAGGTCATCTAAGTAGACAAAAACTTGATTTCGGAGAGCGGCGGGTATTACCTTATCCATGAGTCTGGACATGGTTTGTGAGGCGTTGCATAAACCAAACGGCATGACCTTGTATTGGTACAACGGCCTCCCTGGTATGGTGAACGCAGTCTTGTCTCTCGACGCCACCTCCAAAGGTATTTGCCAAAATGCATCTTTCAAGTCCAGGCTAGTTACATATTCTGCCTTGGGCAATCTACTCAAGATGCCATCAATCTGGGGCAACGGGTACGCATCTTTTTCTGTCACCGCGTTTACTTTTCGACTGTCCAGACAAAGACGAGCTTTCCCAGGCTTTTGGACCAGTACCACCGGAGAAGACCAAGCGCTTCCTGACTCCTCAATCACCCCTAATCTCAGCATCCTATCAACTTCCCCGTACAGCAATTTCTCAACAGCCGGTGAGACTGAGAAATGTCTCTGCTTTACGGGCTTCGCATCCCCCACATCGATGGTATGACAAAGCATATCTGTTCTTCCCAGACCCGACACAGCGAAGGATGGAAATAGGGAAATAACCTGGTTTAACGCCGCCTCCTGAGCAGACGTAAGTGTATGAACATCAGAACTCTCGCAAATTTCGGAAATCTTCCATTCGGACGGTAATAATTCAAAAAGGGACCAAAAATCAATACCTAAATATAAATCTTGACTTAAATTAGGAATTATGAATAGCTCTATGTTTTTAGACTCCCCACGGTACTCTATCTTAGTTGTTAACTTTCCTACTATTTGATGCTTCTTTCCATCAGCCGTAAAAGCATTGGACGACACCAATTTAAATGGTTTCTTACTGCATACTACCTCCTTTGCCAATTGACCACCCACGCAACTCATTCCGGCGCCGGTATCTAGCAATCCTACTACGGTTCTATCCAGTAACTTGACTTCGGCATAAGGCCTCTTATCTCCCTCCTTTTTCCTTATCTCATTAATACATTTGAGAGAATTAAAATGGGCCTTGATCCTACGTGCATTTCTAGTTAGTCTCCTTGACTTAACAATTTCCACTGGAGGTTCTAACTTCTTACCCTCTATCAACTTCATATGCCATCCCACTATCGGTGGTTCCGCCTCCCCAAAATCCCGAGAAGGCTCTCCTTGCGTTTCGCCACTTGCTACATCTAGTCCTGTTTCGCCGACCCCCTCTGCGGAACACTGGTCAGCCGACGAGACTCTGCCGTGTTCTCCTTGGTGTTTTTTTGACATTTTTTGCAAGATGGCTTATACGTGTTTGGCGCTCCGCAGCCAAAGCAGAATATTTTCCGTTTAGCTACGCAGTCGTGGTAACGGTGCCCTTCTTTTCGACAATTCCAACACACCAAGGATAAAGCTGCTATCTCCTCCCCAAACTCCGATTCCGAGAATTCTTCCGCATCCTCTCCCAAGGCTTCGTCCACTAGCTCCGAGATTTGCTTTCGAAAGGGAGCAGGTTTTTGATAGCCATGAGTCCGACGCACCTCTTCCATTAAACATTCTCGCCTCCGACATATATCCCGTAGTGCTTCTATTGAGTCTATTTTTTGATTCAGGATTTCATGTTGTTTTTCCGGCCGCAAGTTTCGGCGAACGATCTCGACCAAAGTTTTATGAGAAAGAGGCTGCTCTAACCTGTCAGTGAGCTTTTGGATTGCGTCAAAAAATACCTCGAAAGTCTCTTTTTCTCTTTGTTTCCTATCGCGAATCATCTGTCTAATGTCTACGTCCGTCCGGGAATCTCTGAACTGCTTCCTCAACGCTTCACACAGATCCATCCACCGCACTGAGCCAGCTGTCTTGTGATACCTCCAATAAAAATCAGATGCTTTCCCTTCAAACAGAGTGTTTGCATTGCTGCACAACAGCATAAAGTTCCCTTCCAACGTTTGATGGGTAAGGGCCTCTACTCGGTATATAAATGAATCCACGCTTATGGAGTCTGAGGCTCCCGAAAAGCGAAGCTTCCAATTATTCATTATATGACCCACCTTGTCAGGTCTCTGAGCTAAATCAGATGCTGCTGATCTAGAGAGCGAAGTCCGGAGTGGAGGTGTGTAAACTGCGCCCTGGTTCCCCTCGGGAATTTCTAGCAATTGATCCAAAGAAGCGTTCATATTCAGGCTCCCTACTGACGGCTGCGGAATTTGCGCATTAGAAGCTAGACGAGCTTCTACAGTGGTACTTATCATTTGAGACATCTTCTCCGTCAGGTGGATAAGTAATTCATTCTGCATACCCCTAATAGCCGCCCTGATCTCCCTAGACACTTGATTTGAATTAGCCGCTTGATTTGAAGTAGACGCTTGACTTGAAATAGACGCTTGACCCTCCGACCTGCTTGGGATTGCTTACTGCCTCCCGCGAGAACTGACTTTGTCTGCTGTCTAGTCTTGCCAGGCACCAGAGGAGGCTGACCAGCCGTTGGGGCACTACAAACCGCATTGCAAACTGGACAGGTTGTTTGTGTCTTAAGGTATGTTCGCATGCATGTTTTATGGAATTCATGCTGACAAGGAGTTCTATAAACATCTTCGGGGGCCATTGTGACTTTGCACAGCCTGCAACAGATTGCTGAGGCGCTTGCCCCTTCATCATCAGACCGATCCAAGCCCATCTTTCTTCTTATAGGTGTTTACTAAAAAAACTATCTGCTTAACTCGTAAAGGTTATGTATGTTTTCTTATATATATGTAATAAGGAAATTTAAAAGTGAAATGAAATTTGAATATTAATTAAACAAAAAACTTTCAACTCAACAGTTTCAAATAAAAAAATAATACAAAAAAATTCTAATGGTTTGATCTCCCAGCTAGCCTGGCTCCCTGCAGAGCCTCTCTTAATTGTCCGAATTATTTCACCAAGTACAGCTAAAGAGGAAAATACTTTCTGGCAAGTTAGAACACCTAGGCCGTGGGCAGTGGTAATTCTAAATTCTGCGCACCTGCGTCCAACAGCGCTTATAGAAGCAGTGATCCAAACTGCCAAACAAAGATAAGACAAAGCAAACTGAGGCACTTAATGAAATGATCCGTGGTCAGGAGTGCACTTAAGCTAAATGCATCACCAGTGAATCCAAGACGGTTCAGTTTTCCCTTGGTCCCTCAGGCATAAAGTTGAGTAGCACTTACAGCGCAAACTGAAATGACATGGACAACAGATAGCTTCTTAAAGCTATTCTAGTAGTATTCCTATTAATCACGACAATCAGGCTATTTGTACAGAAATAAGTCAAACTCACTCAGAACCCTTAGAATCGTGGCCCGGAAACATACCCTGGGGCTTAGTTTTCTATCGGTGTTCCAAAGATCCGTAAGAGAACTGAATGAAAGCGGAAATGATTTGCGTTTCTTTGTCTTCAATAAAGACATCGAACAGTCGATGGAAGGAAAATTTTAAAAGTGAAGGTTTGTTTTAGGTCATTGTTCGTGAACCACACCCCTAAGTACAAATTGTAATAATTCCCACCTAACAGTGAGGCCCCACGTTGGGCGCCAAAAATAATAATAAATGTCACGTGCAACCACGATGTAGGCGAGATGGTCCTCTCAGCTTGAAGCGGCACGCTGTCAATTTTCCGGCTACTGGCTCGTCGGCCACGAGTGTGGTGTTCTTGTTTATTTGCTCCTAAGCTGAGGCCTACCCTATTATTATTCTACATTTAATGCGTGTCAATAAGCCATATGAAACCGGACGGAAAGCACAACACCTAAAACGAAAGACAATAACTGCACTGGTGAACGGACAACGAAAAGAATTCCTCAGCTGTTCATGAGGAGTGATGTTCGCCCACCCTACCTTGGTCTTGCTGTGCCCGATACCACATAATTTGTTACAAGACCCCTTATATTATGCGAGACCTACAGGGGCTTGCTGCAGGAGATCAAACACTATTTCTTCTACTCAGACATTATAAACGTTTATTTATTTCTAATGACTAAAATTAGTGATCCCCAGTAATTTAATGTTCTCATTTGCCCTTCCCGAGTATTGGCTACGACTTAATTTTAAATAATTTGCGTAAAGTACTGTAAATAAATAAGAAGCTTAGGCTAGATATGAGAGAGAACAGATGATTTGAATAGGAGTGAAAAGAAAAGAAATGTAAGAAAATTTTATGTGAGCAATTGCTGGCATAGCGATCCACCAAAAGAGAAGGTGTAATGTACGAGAGGCGTAGGGAAAAGAATCAAGAGGTGACTTTCTGATGCCCTCTCTTTTCAACCCACTAATTGGGTGCGCTCCCGTGGCGAACTTTCATATTTTTATATATTTTTCGAACTTTCATATACATATTTTATTTATTCAATTGAACGACTTACAGGAACCTCCATCGACGAAGCGCTTCCGATTTGGGCCCCTGAAAAGTATAAAAAAAGAACACACACAATTCGCACACACAAAAAAATTGAGATGACGACCGAGTGGCTCAGGCAGATCGAGTTAATTTTAACGGTGATTGCCTGTCTCTTTTCTTCCCGTCCCTCACGCCGCCTTACATTCCTCTGCGCTCAGTCTTGCATTCCTATGTGCAGATTAGCGGCGCTTATCGGGCACCGGTATGTGGGGGCTCGCCCGCAGCGCAAAGTTAGGTGGAGAGAGATAGATAGGGATAGAGAGCTAAAGAAGCCTAAATGAGAGGGAGAATAAAATAACTCGGGTATTGATGCTTAGAGCATCTGACTACGATCCGTTATTTGTTTCTTATATTTGATTCTTTTTTTTTTTGTTATTGTTATTTTGGGCGGGGCTGGCCTTCTATGAGAAATTTTCTAACTCGATCTGCCACTATTTGTCGCCACTGAAGAACACTTTTTTTTCTTTGCCTCCTCCCATGCGCACGGGGTATGGACGCATACGCGGAGCGATGAACAAGCCGACGCGGCTGCCGTCTGCCGGGCACTAGTTGGCCTCTCCTCTCTGGCTCGCCGAACTGCTCCAAGGCGACGACCCAAAGCTCCGGCGAATTTCTACGAATTTCAGCTGGCGGTCGTGGAAGACGAGCCTCCTCCAATTTAAGACCTATGGAAATTTGCACCCACAGAACACCTTTATACTCTTTCGCTAGGCTGTCTTTTTTTTTATTCCACAACTTACCCAAACGGGTGACCCGTCGAAAGGGTGTATCGAAGAGGTTTCACTAATCACCGTCTCACTTCCTGGCTACTTTTCACTAGTTATTGTATTTATATGGTTTTTCTCTTTTTTCTTTCTTTGAATATTCAACTACGGCTGACACTATAGAGGACACTTGGAGAACAAAATCCAATGCTGTCGACCAGGCTTGGAATCCCGCAATGGCGTCCAATGCCATCTATTTATAGCCGTTTATCTTGTCCGACTTCGACTTCGAACTCGCTCTCCTTTCGACGAGGAAGTCTGACCTGGCTCTGACCCACTCTTTGATCCCAGGCCCTCTTTGCCGACTGTTAAAGAGAGTTTGTCTTGCCTCTCGTTAGACGGTGCCTAATTTTCGGCGGACCCCAAAAACCCTAGGCCTCCTCACAGCAGCTACAAGCCTCACCGTACACATTCCTGAATCTCTCTGCGTTTGAACGATACAAAGAAGCAAAGAAGAGCCGCTTGTGTTTGAACTGCCTCAACAAAGGCCATGAATTGCAGAGGTGCAGGTCAGGACTTTGCAGGCATTGCCAGGCCAAACATCACACGCTACTCCACATTCCATCGGGAACTGGTGCTTCATCTTCCTCTTCACCGGCCGAGGAATCGATCCAGCAAGAGGCCGCGACTGTGCTTCTAGCAAGCGGATGTTCTAGCCCTCCCCCCTCGATCAAGAAGTCTCAGCCTAGCCAGAACGTGTTGCTACCTACTGCCCTCGTCCATGTAACATATCGTTATGGAGCACTTATCCCATGTCGTGCCATTTTGGATTCTGCAACACAGGCAAACTTTGTAACGTCTAGATTTGCTAATCAGTTGCAGTTGGATCACCGCTCGTCTTATGTTAACATCTCCGGTATCGGAGATTCCATTCTACCTTCGAGCAAGTCTGTACATATAGTTGTACAATCCCAGGACGCAAGCTATCGAGCTTCCTTCGCTGCAATTGTCACCAACTCAATTACGGAAATGCAGCCTAACTTCGGCCTAGACGCAAAGGATTGGCCCATGCCGAATAATCTAAAACTAGCTGATCCTAATTTCTTCAAGCCCCAACGTATCGATCTGTTGATAGGTTGTGGTTTGTTCTTCGATTTAATGTGCGTCGGACAGATTCGACTATCAGACCAATTGCCAACATTGCAGGAGACAAAACTTGGTTGGATAGTGTCAGGAAGCATTGATAGCTCGGAGAATAAGCGTGCAGTTTTAGCCGCTTTTGAAAATTCCTCTTGCATCTCTAATGACGATTTTCGGCCCACAACGCTGGAGTACCAAAACTTAGAGCAGCAATGCAGGAAGCAGCTGCTCGAGTGGCAGGTGCAAGTGGAAAAACTGCGATCGGAGAATCAGGAACTGCAGCGCGAACTTTTCGATACATTAAAAACCTACATATCCACGCTAAATGAAATTCAACTTTCAACAATTTCTACATTGCCAAATTACAGAGGTTCCCGATGATCAAGATGTAATCACGACAAGGCGCCTTCGTAAAGAAGCGCCGATTGCTGCATTCGACGATCATACCAGCGTAGCCGCCAGCTGCGCCCAAGCAAGCATCTTCAAGAGGGCCGTTAGAAAAATAGCGGTTCTGCCCCTTTAGGATGGATCACTTGAATGCCTTTGCCTTCCAACGGGGGGTGAATGTTCGGAGCAGAGCCCAGCCGATTAGCTGCTTGCCAAATAGCACCTAATTCTTGGCCCTCAGCCGCTTATTTTGTTTGTTACTTATGTCTATGTCACTCATTTGTTTGTTAAAGCTTTGCGCGTGCTTGCCCTGCTAAACGCTCTCTGCCAGCTCGCTCTTCGCTATCTCCGCTTTGCGTCTGCCTACCGACGTCGGCCGAGCGAAGCTGCGCTCAGCGATCGGAGCGGCAATGTAAAGTCAGCCAAGCCACACTTGCAATTTGGATGTCACGCATTAAAGAACATATCGTAATTTTATTTCTGCGCCGAGTTTTATTTAATTTGAAATAATTATTCGGCCGATTGGGGATAAAAAACAATATCTCCACAGCCGTCTTTTCCGGCTCTACCTATACCAGCGTTCCACCAGTACGTTGGCCTGGTTGTTCAGGCTTCTTCTTTTCCTTAACATGGAGGCATCACATGCTTCCAGCGAATGTATGGTCAGTTGGCTTGCTCTCTCTTCAGCATGGCCCTCCTCAAACATGGCCCTAACCATATCCGGCTCTAGCGTTTCGGTCTTATAACCGATCTGCTTGCCAATGACCGGGTTAGGTGCGCCCGCGGCCTGGATTTCACATATGAGGGCTTGGTGGTCACTCCCGCTATATAAGCCGCTAACTTTCCACGTTGTCCTGCGGCTAAGGCTGCTGCTAACGAACGTAAGGTCTATTGTAGATCCCGTTCCAGCTCTGCCGAACGTCTGCTGTGTATCTGTGTTCAGCAGTACGGCATCCAAAAGTCGCAAAGCATTCTATGAGCGCTTGTCCCCTTGGTTCTCGGGCATCTCCACTCCGTCGCCCAAGCGTTGAAATCGCCGGCTATGAGCTTAGGGTGTTTCTCTCGCGCATCTTCGGCAATCCTTTCCAGTGACTGCGTCGCCTGCTGCAGGCTGAGGCTCGGGGGCAGGTAGCAACTATATATGTGCACTCCATTTATTCGGGCTCTGGCGAATCGGTCTCCGACGGATGTGTGGGACTCCCACAGCTCCATATCGCTGCCTTTTTGCTCGAGTCAGCAATCCACTCTCCCGAGCTGCGATTCCGGTATTGCTCGTTTATCAATACGGTGTTCCCTTATAGTCTGATCAAGCAGCTGCTGTGCCATCTCACAGTGGTTAAGATTTAGTTGGATGATTTTTATCTATCCTTCATCTGCTGCATCGCCTTTTGGTACTGCGGGCACCTCGAACTCGTCGTTTGGTGTTTCGGGTCCGTCCCCCGGTGGCGCTTACAAAGAATGCAAGTTGGTTCGACTTTGCAGTCTTTGGCCTGGTGGTCAGCTCATGCGCAATGGTAGCAGCACTTCGTGAAGTCTTGGCCGCTCTTACAATTAGGCGCGATGTGGCTGAACTCCATGCACTTGTAGCATCTTCGGGGAGTTGACTTGGGTCATATTCCGCAATACCCCCACCCCAGGCGAATTCTTCCTTTCTCCAGGAGGGGCTTTGCTATAGCCGGTGGAACTTTCAGAGTCAGGGTCTGCGTGCTCCTATAGGCTGGTCTGATGGAGATGGCTGCGGCCTCGCAGGTTTCCACCCCTGCCTGCGCTTTGAGTTCCGCTAGGACTTCCTCTTGGGTGGACACTTCGTCTATGTCCCTTACCTCCAAGATGACAGTTTCGGTAAGACTCCTTACTTCAACCGTGCTTCCTAGCGCTTCCTTGACTGCTGCCTGCATCTCGTGGGTTCTCGGGTCCGCCGATTTTTCCAGCATCAGCAACAGCTCAACTTTTGCTGTGCGTCGCATCCCTTGCACCGATTGCCCTAGTTTTTTAAGACTTGGCTCGGTCTTAACCTTCCTTAGGATGTCTGGATATGAGACAGTGCTGGTGGCGGCGATGACTATTGCATCGCTGCGTGGCGGTCCTGGTTAAAGCTGCTGCTTTGGCCTTTGCCCAGCTACGAACCTCACCCACCCCTCATCGCAATCCTTTGGGGCGTCCTCCGGTACCTTGCGAGGTACGGCGTTTTTTTTTTTTTTTACATTTTGGACCCATGTTTTGGTTTCTTCGGCATTGGAGACGGGGACGGGTGGGTGGTGTTCCTGGGCTCTAGCCGTGCCCTCTTTCCCGCCCTTTCCGCCACTGCCAGCTGTGCAGCCTTGGCGACAGACTGCTCCGCAGAGATCGCCTGCCAGCACGATACCACCTCTCGCTGCAGATAATCGATCTCGTCCACCAGGTCCCTCAGTGGGTTAGTGATGGACCTCCTTGGTAGCACCAACAGCTTCCTTAGCTCTATGGCCTTTTGGCCCAAACTCGCCAAATGCGCCTTGGCTCTCTCCATCGGGTCTGCTTGCTCCTCATGGGAGGAGCAACGCTGCAGCCTTGGAGGAGAGATCCTTGCGCGCTTGGTTTGGTTTTCCAGCATCCTTGGTACCAAACCTTCCACCGTTATGGGCCCCCCTAGGATGCCTTCTGCTCGCCTGCGGGCCTCTGAAAATCTGGCTCATGTGGTCAGCACATGCTCAGCGTTTTCTGTTGTTCCGCAGCAGCTGCACAGCCCATCTTCCTCGTGGCCAAAGCGGTGAAGGTACTCCTTAAAGCACGAATGTAAGTTCTCCATGCCGCCGATTCATCCATGCTGCAATGTTGGGGATTAGTCGGTGGGTCCAACGGCCAGTTACAGCATTATCCCATCTTAGTTGCCAGCTCTCGAGACATTCAGCCCTCGCCCTGTTCTTAGCCATCCTAGTATCTTCCTGTGTGTTGGCGGCCTTTCTTCCCTTGTGCATTTCGCTGGCTTCCTTCGCTGCAAGCTCGACCAGTGGTATGCCGCTTGTGACCATTATGGCCTCTGTGGAGTGTAACGAACCGTTCTTTTCCGTCTGATGCAGCTGGGCTGGCTCAGCGGTCGGTAGGCTCGCCGCAACAATATTTGTATGTTGCCCCGACGACAAGTAAGAAGGCACGGGTTGGGTCTTGTACTGGTATGCTAATATGCTTTATTGGTATCTTAAGTCTATCTTACGCTATTCCGACTCCGGTGCTGGTTCTCCTCTTGGTTCTCCTCTATGGTTCGATGAGCGTGTCGCTCCCTGGGCCCCCCACGGCGTCGCCGAGCGTGGCACCGCCGGCTCTACTGACTGGGGCTAGCGATTCTTGGCACGTGGCCCAAATCCGCCTCTCAGTCAGGCGCCTGACGCGTTCGCTCTCACTCGACTCCCTTGGCTTTGCGGCCCGAGGGTGCCTCACTCCTGGTGGGATGCGCTTCAAGCGTGGCACCGTTGGTTCAAGGGATTGGGGTCTTTGGCTCTTGGCTGCACGCTCGAGTCCGCCTCTCAATCCTCACACAACGCGTTCGCTTTCTAGAGTTCTTTCCCTTCGCTTGGTCTCACTCTTGTGGCACACTATTCACTTCACTCTTGCTAGCTCCGCTTGCTGACTGTCCCGTTCCTGGTCGCGGCCCTCGTCTTATAGGCTCGCTTCTGCGTCGGCGCCGCCGATGCCGCCTGGCGCTAACGGCACTTTCCGCCATGCGGTGCCCGTATTTTTCCATCGGCGTTCCTTCATTCCCTTGTCGCTTTCCAACGGGACCTGGCTGGTGGCGTGATCTCATGACCATATTTGGTCATGCGCTGGGCCACTGCCGGCCCGATCCCGTCATCCCGCTGCTCTCTCTCCAGGGGTCCTCCCCTCTCATCTTGGGTCCCCGGGAGAGCTCTCCTCGGGAATTCGCCGCCTCCGGATATCCCCGGATAACGGCCGTTAGCGCTAAACCCTATACTGCCCCCTACGTGTGGGAATACCTTTCCTCACACTTCCCCCTTTCTTTTATTGGCGGAAAACCCCGGTTTTCCGCGTCCCAGGTTTGGGATGCTTCAAAAACGCCGCGCGACCGGCGCGCACGTGCTTTGTTCTCGACCCGGGTGCCCCCTGGCGCCCTCTTTCGGCCTCGCGCCTTGCGGTGTTGCCGTATCTCTCCGATGAGCGCGATCGATTCGATTCCCCCTTATCGATAGTTCGCATAGGAGCTTATTTTGGACCGCCCGATATAGGGTACGGTCGCTATTCTGACCTACTCGATATGACACAGCGTTGCCCTTACGCTCCACTCGATAAAGCGTAGGGACGTTTTTTTGTGATCTACTCGATATGTCGCAGCGTGCGTATTCTACTTGGATCGCAAATTCCACAATGGACTGGAAACGTACTATTTTCTCGCGATGCCGGGTGTTTTCTTTGTTTTTCTTGTGCGCGTCTGTTTTTCCCTACTACCCTTCGCTGGCGCGCATGCCTTCCGCCGGCCCTCTGGATGCTTCGGGTAAGTTTTCCTCCCGCTTTGACGCCTTCCGCTGCCTTCATTCAAGCTTCACCGATCCCCCGCTGTTCCCCCTTGCAAGGTAAGACCATGTTTTTTTTTTTTTTAAACACCCCTTTTTTTTTGGTTTTTTTTTTTTTTACTTGTTCTTGTTTTCAGTTACTTTTTTTTCCATTCTTCTTCTCTACTCTTCTTTTCTCCTCAATACCTAGCCCGGAATACCTCCTGCCGATCGGTGGACACCAATAGCCGGTACCGGACGCCACCGTCGTTGACCAGACGCTTCACCCTCCTTGCGGTTGGCTTTATCCGCGCGAGAGAGCGCGTGACGACGGCCGGCCACTCCTCGCGTTTGACGGACCGCCACCGTGAGTTGTCCGCCGACCTCGTCTGGGGCCACGATGCCTGGCGCTGGAGCTCGGGCCGGCGCGCCTCCGCCCGCTCCCCTGGGCACGACGCCTGTCGGCCCAGCTTCGGACGCTCGCCCTGGCCGGGTTCCGGCCATCGCCAAGGACCTCTCTCCCATGGCTCAGGTGAGTGTTGTTCCGCGGCCTCGTCCTTCTTCGCTTCCGCCGTTGCTCTCGCGCCGTCATCCGCTTCGCCGTCGGTCGCCACCTCGACTTCGGGTGCCGCCGCTGGGCCCTCCGCCGTCAGTGATGTTGGCGTGTTCGTCGTACCCTCCGTCTCGACCTCTGCCGTCCCCCCGGGTGCCTCCTCGGGCACCTCTTCGGCTGTGGGTGCCACCGCTGGGCCTGTCGACTCCTGTGGCCGTGCCCGCCGCCTCGGGTCCCGCTCGTCACTGGCGCGTGGTGCCTCCTCCCACAGTCGAGCCTCCCTCGCCTCTTGCCCGGGCTGCTGGGGCGCGGGCCCAGAGGCCCACGATATGTGCAGCGTTTGCACGTGCCACATCATGCCGTCTCGTACCGCGGAGCGCACCTCCTGCGAGACGAACGGCCCGATGGCGGCTCCCTGTGGCCCGTGCCAGTGCTGCTGCTGCTGCTGCTGCTGATGCTGATGCTGCTGCTGCTGCTGCTGATGCTGCTGCTGCTGACGCTGCTGCTGCTGCTGCTGATCCCCTTGACCGCGCGCGTTGTCAGCCGGCGGCCGACGCTGGAACAGCTCTTCCTCTGCCCCCGGTGACGGTGGGGCCTGCGGCCGTGGCTCCTCCTCGGACTCGACGTGTTCAGGGGGTGGCTGCCAGAGCTCTTCCTCCTCCACCTCGGCTCGTCGTAGCCTCTCCTGCCACTCCTCTTCGGGCGACTGGACTCGAGCCGCCTTCGGCACTGGTGGGCACTCCGCCTCCTCCTCATCGCTGGAGATCACCGCCAGCCCGCCTGCCGCGCCCTCCGCCCGCGTCGCCCTTGCCTTCTCCGCCTCCGCACGCAGACGCGCCATCTCCCTTTGCTCCGCTGCGTCGATCCGGCTAATACACCGCCATTGGTGCGTGACGTCCCGTTTGTGGCGCTCCGCCTCCGCTTCTTGCGCCGCCTTTTCAGCCTCTTGCGTGGCCTTCAGCCTCTTTGCCAGCGTCAAGGCGTCCTCCCATACACGCCGTTGCCTCCGCTCCTCCGCCGCCGAAGCCAGCGCGAACCGCCGGTGCCATTCCGCGAGGCGTCGTGCCTCAGCGGCCGCGTTGTTTTCCGCGATGTCGGCCTGCATTGCCTGCGGCTCTTTGACCGCGGCTTCGGTCGGCGTTGTCTGCGGCTCTTTGACCGCGGTTTCGGTCGGCGTTGGCTGCGGCTCCTCGACCTGTGGGTCTGTCGGCCGCTGATCCCCTCGCCGCGCCGTCGACCTCCCCCTTGTGCGTGCCGACGACTCCTCTTCCTTGGCCGTACGCGTCGAACGCGTGGACTCCCGCTTCGAGGCCCGCTCACTGGGCTCCTCCTTCCGCGTCTCCGTGCGCCCCCTCCTTCCTCCCTCAGGCCGCTCCTCGCGCTTGCTGGGGTGGGGCTTCTCGCGCTTGCCGGTGCGGGGCTCTTCGTGCTTGCTGGTCCGGGGCTCCTCGCGGCTGCTGGTCCGGGGCTCCTCGCGCTTGCCGGTGCGGGACTCCTCGCGTCTGCTGGTCCGGTGCTCCTCGCGCTTGCCGGTGTGGGGCTCCTCGCGCTTGCTGGTGCGGGGCTCCTCGCGTCTGCTGGTCCGGGGCTCCTCGCGCTTGGTGTGGGGCTCCTCGCGTCTGCTGGTCCGGGGCTCCTCGCGCTTCGCCTCGCGTGCGCGTTTTCTCCGTGGCGCCGGCTCCCAGCTCACCAATTCCAGGTCACTTTCCGCCTCGGTGTACCCCGGCGATACCACGGGGGACACCGTCGGTCCCATGGATCCCGCGGTTGACACTAGCGGTGAGGCCAATAACTGTAGCTCCGGGGACCTACTCCTACTCGCCCTTTGCTCCTCGCGCTCGACCTGGTACGCCTGCCGCCGACTTTGCGTATCACCCATAGCCTGATACCCGCGGCGAATCCATTTTCGCTGCTCCGTTATATACCTTATTAAGTGCTGCTGCATCTTACCCTTTCTTTTCACACGTGGTCAACTTTTGAAAAGACCTGATCGTGCGCTGCTCCCCCCTTTATAAGGGCTCGTGCCGGTGCTCACCGTTCCCTGTAACGGTGCCTTACATGGGCCCGTGGGACGGCTCTCTCTTGCCTTCCAGCTGGCTCTCTCGCTCGCTCCCGTTTTGAAAGTTATCCGCGCCTCTCGCCGCGTTAACACTAGGGTGCCCCCTGGTTTTGTTAGCTTTCCTTCGGTTCCCACTTTTTCTTCCTTTTTCCCCTTTTTTTTTTATTTGGCCCTTTCTACTTCCAGGTCTGGCGACGTGTTGTTTGGCTTCGCCTTGAATCTGGTAAGCCTCCCGAGTTCTTGGGTTCCTCATCTCACCTTGCCTTTCTTCCAGCCCGTCCTTGGGTTCCAGTCCAGGGTGCTGACCGATCTCCCAGCTCGTGATCAATAGGTCCTCCGACCTTTCGCCCGTGCTGCCAAACATCGGCCCGCCCCCCGTGGCCAGCTCCGCCCGTCTCTGGATCGGCTTAGACGCGGATGTCACCCCCGTGCAGCGCCTCGGACCCAGGGATCATCCGATTCCCCAGCCGGTAGACCGCGCACGGGCGGCATCCGCTTTTGTCCCGCCATCCCCGACGTTAGCAGCTGGCTTCGATGCCCTGGACCCGGACCCGAACTTCTGCTCATCTCGGAACCCCTTTCTCGGGTGCCCCCTCGTCCGTCGACGCACCACGCAACCCGCCCCCCCTGGGATAGTGGTAACCCGGGTATCTTCTACCTTCTTTGCCTTTGATCGGTTCCTATTGGCTGACGAGCTAATCCTCCTTTTTTCCTCTTGTAGGTCCAGCTTTATTGGTCCGCCGGCCGCCGTCTGCTGCTTAGTTTTACTGAACCTTAGTTGTAAGAGTATCCTGTACGGCCTTGTCCTGCGTGGCATCAAGTTGGGCCGCCCGCTCCTCCCTTGTGGGCGATTCATGTCCTGCGTGACACGCGTGGTTCTTCGTTTTACTGAACCTTAGTTGTAAGAGTATCCCGTACGACCTTGTCCTGCGTGGCATCCAGCTGGGACTCTCCTTTCTGCCCCTGCCGCTAGTCTCTGTCTTTCGTGCTCGTCCTTCCTTCTCCGTATGCCTCGCCCGTTGCCCCTCCTTGTGCGTCGTCTACGCTTCGGTTCCAGGGCCTGTTTTAGGGGTTCCTTCCCCGGGTTGTGGCTTCAGGTCCCCTATATGGGCGGTCCGCGTCCGTTTCTCGCTGTCCTTCTTTAATTTACAAATGACCGGGGACACGAAATCCATTATGGTGTAGGGACCGTCATATTTCGGGGCCAGTTTTGCCGCAAACCCTTCGGCCGCGTTGGATAGATGGTGTTGCTTGGCCCATACCTTGTCTCCAATCGTGGGTTTCCACGCTCTCCTCCTCAGGTTATAATACCTCGCCTGGTCCTGCGCCGCTCTTTCGAGATTCCGCCTCACCAGTTGAAATACCTCTCTCAACTTGGCCGCGTTCTCGTCCGGAGTGGGCGTGCCCTGTCCTGTGCCAAGCGCTTCGTCATCGTATAGAGCCTTTGGTAGCCTCGGCTCTCTCCCTTGGACCACAAACGCCGGCGAGTACCCGGTGGATTCGGACACCCCTGAATTTACGGCCAACATTATCTCTGGCCATTTCTCATCCCAGTTCCTCTGGTTCCCTTCGGCGAACTGCGCTATCATAGTTTTCACTGTCCGGTTAGTTCGCTCCGTCGGGTTCTCTTGCGGCGTGTACGGGGCCGTGAACTGATGCCGTACACCCATCTGCTCCAAAAACCTCTTAAAAGCTCTACTGGTGAACTTGACGCCATTATCCGTGATCACCACCTTCGGCACGCCAAACCGGGACACGATGCGCTCTCGGAACGCTTTTGTTAGTGCTTCCGCAGTGGCCTTGTTTAAGTTTTTTAGACTGGATAACTCTTTGGTAAACCAAGGGGGTTTTCCAGATCTAGTCGGACAAGAAAGCGGGACACAAGAATCGAAAAATGTGCCAAGAGCATTGTAAAAAATGTTTGTGCCGTTTATGATATCAGTGCACAAGTACAAAGCGGACCAATCAAAATCCCTAATGAGGTTATTAAGCTTCGCAAACTCGGCTTTACGAAAGCAGCGGACACGTTCGGGCAGCCTACTCGACCGATCCAATACAGTTGGTCCTATATCTAGCGACACCTCGAAAGTAGGGTGGTAGGCGTCTTCAGGTATAGTGAGCGGAAGGGCTCGGGTTAACAACACTATGGTCGGATCCGATACAAAGCACAGATCAAGCAATCGACCCAAGGAATTATTCACATGGTTGACTTGAGACAGGGATAGGTCAAGCAAGCCGTCAACAAAGTCATGTCGTGACATGGGCACTAGGATACTAGACTCGTTTACCGAAGACCAAACAGTTCCTGGCAAGTTGAAGTCACCAAGAACTATCATACGATCTTTATCAGATAGCGAGGAAGAAACAGCGGTTAAAGCGGACAAGTGCTGCTCATAAATTGAAATATCCGAAGAAGGTGGGATATACGAGCAAGTAATGAATATAGCGAAAGCGGGAAGAATCAGTTTTACACACAGGAATTCCAGTTCCTGTTGAACTTGGACTGTGAAGTGTTCCGACGTGAAGTAAGAGTCCACTGCAATTAGAACCCCCCCTGCCCGTCGAGACGAACGGTCCTTTCTAAAAGTTGTGTACCGACCTGCCAAAACCTCGGAACTAAGAATGTCCGGCTTTAACCAGGTTTCAGTAAACACAATAACGTGGGAAGCAAATGCAACACTATCCCGGAAAAGAATGCTGAGCTTACTACGCAAGCCTCTTACATTCTGATAGGTTACTAAAAGAGAAGTTAGTTTTTTGGAAAGGTGGAAGCAAGACGGGAAGTTGAGGAAGAGGAAGTTGAGGTTGAGGTTGAGGGTGGCACACTGGAAAGGTTTGGAAGGGATATGGGGGGCCTATTCTTCTTCTTAGCCTTAAACTCCTTCACCACCAAATGCTCCGGCCAAAATTTGGCGGAGCAAATGGTGTCAAATTGAGTTGGGGAGATGCTTATCTTAAACGAGGCTATCTCCCTGGCATAAGAGAAGTTAAATTTCTCCACCTTTAAACCCACGGCTTTTATTTTGCTTTGAATAAAAGCAATTACATCATTAGATGTGAGGTCAGGGGCCAGCCGTGAAACAAAAACTTGTCGTTTTGGTGGGACTCCCACCAGTGGTTTAGTCACCACAGGCCTAGTACCTGTGGTGGCAATATCCGGAGGTCCGGAACGTCTATTTACTGGTGGGATCGGTATAGACGGGACAACTAGCGAACTTGCGGACACCACGGACACGGACGCTGCAGACGTACTTGGCTGCACATTCTCCGAGGCGATGAATTCGGCTACCGAATCTGCGTCGCCAGCAGCTGTCGTTGCCCTTGGAGTGGCAAGCGAGATCAACTGCTGCACACTTGGA
The DNA here is from genome assembly GCF_003369915.1 of Drosophila miranda. NCBI lineage: Eukaryota > Metazoa > Arthropoda > Insecta > Diptera > Drosophilidae > Drosophila > Drosophila miranda. The sequence continues at coordinate 5,470,246 of NC_046673.1, forward strand.
GTGGTCGGAGTCAGTTTTTCGGCGGCGCACGGCTGAGTGACGGTTGGCAATTGCAGATCCCGCGGAGTGACCTTTTTGCGCCTCGGAGACTCATTCAGCAGTTTTAAACCGCTAAACTGAGCCTCCATGGCTAGGAGCCGATCGTATTGGTTTTTAAAACCAACGGTCAGCTCCTTAAAGCCACTCCGCGTCTGCCTCATGAAAGCCACCATGTCTTTCTCCACCGCACGGCATGACTCGCAACTGTAATGCAAGCCATTACGTTTGGCTATAGCATCACTCACGAGGCCAGAAAATCCAGCGCATTTTGCGTGCACTACGCTGTCGCAGAGCCAGCAGGGGACATTCGGCTGATCGTGGGTGATCTGCTTCTTACAGCTTTTTTTGGCACAGACCACAGCGTATTCCATTTTATTTTATTATTTATTTATATATATACTATTATTTGCAAAACAAATTGGTATCAGACCAATGTGCCAGACAACGCTCAAAGCGGAATTGGTAAAAAAAAGAGAGCAGAGTGGAGAGCGGTTATAGCGAGAGCTACTAAGCAGAGAGCGCTATTGCTCAGAAAGTTTAAAGAGCGAGAGAGAAAGAACAGTTATTGAAGTTGAGGTGATAGCGAGAGAGTGATAAAACAACAAAAGCTACCAGACGAGAGCGGACTGCAATGCAATGTAATGCGTACTCACTCACTGCAACAACACAAACACAAGCACAAGCACAAGCCGACGCCGAAAAATAAAAAGTTAAATAATGTTTTAACACAAATCAAAAGGCATGCACTCGCGTAATAGAATAGGTTTCCAGATTGTTGTCTGGTTAGGAAGTAAATTTAGAATTTAGTTAGGAAAACACCGGCTGTTTATTCAAAACAAAAGGAAAAAATGCGGAGCGCAAAACAAAAACACGTCTGATCACTACGAAAGATACGAAAGAGTTTCTCAAGATTTCTCAAGGGGACCAACTCGGTCCATTTCGAGAACCGATCCACCATCACCAATAACATGGCATTCCCATGCTTTGACCTGGACAGAGGGCCCACGAAGTCGGCACACACCGTTGCCCACGGCTCCTCTGGCACTTGTGTCAGCATTTTTCCGGCCGCCTGCAGTTGACTTGGTTTGTAGCGTATGCAGATTTCACACTTTCTCACGTATGTCCTCACATCTCGGTGCATCCCCGGCCAGTAGTACCGGGCGGCTACTCTGGCCATCGTCCTTCTGCCGCCCGCGTGCCCCGCCTCCGGCGAGTCGTGATTCTCTCTTATGACTCTCTCTCTTAGATCCTTTGGGACGCATAACTTCCATGATGCTATCTCCTCTTCTCCAGCTCGGTGCGGGATGTGCCGGTATATCCGGCCTGCTTCCTCGACGTAATCCGGATATTTTCTCGGTTCCGTCCTCATCCTCTCTTTGACCTTTTTAATCCATCCGCACTCTGCCTCCGGTTCGTGACCCTTCTCTGCTTCCTCCTCGGTGGTTCTCAGGCATCGCTCCGCCAATTGCTGTCGGGACAGTGCGTCCGCCACTACGTTCAGCTGCCCTTTCCTATATGCCACTTCGAAGTCGTATTGTTGTAGCTCCAGCGCCCACCTGGCGATCCTCCCTGTTGGGCTCTCGATGCTGTTCTACCATTTCAACGCCATGTGATCTGTGACTACCTTGAAATGGTATCCCTCCAGATAGGGCTTTAGCTTTCTTATAGCCCATACAATGGCCAGACACTCCTTTTCAGTCGCCGAATAGTTCTCTTCTGCGCTATTCAGAGTCCTACTGGCGTATGAGATGACCCTCTCGCCCTTCTCCGTCTCTTGCGTCAGGATCGCCCCAAGTCCGTAGTCGCTGGCGTCCGTCTGGAGCACGAATTTCTTTGAGAAATCTGGGCATGCCAACACCGGGTCTGCTGTCAGCCGACTTTTTACGTCCTCGAACGCTTGTTGCTGTTCCGTTGACCATTCCCACTTGGCCTTCTTCTTCAGCAAAGTGCTGAGGGGCTGCACCAACGTGGCGAATCCTTTTACGAAACGCCTGTACCAGGAGGCCACGCCCAAGTATTGTCGTAGCTCTTTGACACTCGCTGGCGGCTGCAACTCCTTAATGGCCGCCACTTTCTCGGGATCGGTGCAGATTCCGTCTCCCGTTACCAAATGCCCCAGGTATCGTAGCTCCTTCCTAAAAAATTGACACTTGTCCACATTTAGGCGCAAGTTTGCGTTCTTCAACCGTCGAAAAACTTCTTCGAGGTTGCGCTTGTGCTCCTCCTCGGTACGGCCGATGACAATGATGTCGTCTTGGTACGCGAACGCGTGTGGCATCATCTCGGGGCCTATCACCTGGTTCAATGCCCTCTGGAACGTAGCCGAGGCTGAGTGGAGTCCGAACGGCATCACCTGCCACTGAAACAGCCCTTTGCCGGGCACCGTGAACGCGGTGAACTTTCTACTGTCTTCCTCCAGTGGTATCTGCCAATATCCGTCCTTTAAGTCTAAGCTACTGATGAACCGTGCCTCCCTGAGCTGGTCCAAAATATAGTCTATTCTTGGCATGGGGTACGCATCCTTGATGGACTTCGCGTTTATCTGTCTGAAGTCCACGCATAATCTCCACTTTCCCGTCTTCTTTTTGACCATCACGATGGGTGAACTGTACGGACTCTTCGATGGCTCAATACACCCTCTTTCCAGCAGTTCGTCAACCTGTTGGTTAGTTTCGGCTTGCATCTTGGGATTTTTCGGATAGTAACGCTGTTTGACCGGCTGGGCATCACTCATAGTGATCGTGTGTGTAGCTATGTTCGACACTCCCTTCAGTTCTCGGAACTCTTCCAACTCCTTTGCCAGGAAGTTTTCAACCGATCCCTCCTCCGCTCGCGTTCCGTCGGATGCGGGCTCGACAGACCCTCCCGTGTTCGCTACCACCGCCACTGACAATTTCTCCTCCAACCGCCCCTGGCGGTGGCCTCTCGCAGGGATCACAACCCTGTGTCCCGCACAGGTCACCTCTGCTCCGACCGCGGCGAGGAAATCCCATCCCAGGACCAGCTCATCTATTACTCCGGGCAACACGAGAAGCGGGATTGTAACGATCTTGTCCCCGAAGGCCAGCTCCACCTCGATCTGGGAATTGATTTCCCGGCTGCGTCCGTCAGCCAGCCGCACCAGCTTCCTCGTCTCTTTCTGTCGCCTCTCTTCCCCCAGTCTACTCGCCGCCTCGCAGCTGATAAAACTGCTTGTCGCCCCGGTATCGACCGTTACTTTCCAGTTGCTGCCCGCGATCCTCACCACCGCCGACAGCTGGACATCCTCCTCCGTGAGTTCTCCTATGAGCTTTGGGGGGCTTCGTCTTGCGACCCTGGCACGGCCCTCCGCGGCTTGGGTCGCGGGGCGTTTCCCGCTTTCTGGCAGCACTGCCATGTCGGGGCTCCTACCTTGCCGCACCTCCAGCAGAATGTTATAGGTCGGCCATTGCATGCTTGTGCCCAATGGCGGTCACTTCCGCATCGTCGACACGCCTGGGCTGGGTTTTTCACGAACCCAGCCTCTATGTTCGTGTTCGCTTGGTCGTCCCGCCGCGTTGGGACCGGCCTTTTTTCCCCTGTCGAATCAGAGCTGGCTGTCGTTTCGCCCTGGCAGCGGCGACATATCTCCGTTACTGCCGGACGAGCGAACGGATTGTTTGCTTTTGCTTTACTCGCCGGACACTCCCGTTGGAACTCCAGCCGGTCCCTCTCCAGAGCCTCAAATTCGTCGGCCAGCGTCATCATGTGATCCAGGTCTCTGCACCTATGTGGCCGGATGAACACCCTCAAATCGGGCATGCTGTTGTCTCTAATGAGCTCCAACTGCTCTTCGGGCGTGCATTTTAGTGGCCGCATGAGGGTCTGCATCTCCACCATGTAGTCCTTGAATGGCTCTCCTCATCTTTGCTTCCTCAACCTCACCTCCTGGAGTAATTTTTCAAAATACCCCCTCGGCAGGAAGTATGCTTGGAAGCTACGCGCAAATGCGTTCCATGTCTGCCACTGCCTGTTGTTGGCTACAAACCACATGAGCGCTCGACCCTTTAGCAGCTCAGGCATGGCTCGCGGAATTAAATTCAACTCCAACCCGTACATGTCGGCTGACCACTCGATCTGTTCCAGGAACTCGGGTGGTTTCGCCGTTCCGTCGAACCGAAACGACCACTCCCTGACCTGCTTGGCGACGTGGGCAAAACTCGAACTGGGCGGTCTCGTGGCTTGTTCATCGAGTCCCCGTCGACGATCCTCCCCTGCTCTCCCTTCTTCCAATCCCTGTGGGTTTCTCGCGCTCCCTTGCTCCGGCTGTGCTGGCCTGGAACCAACATGAAAGAGAGGGAAAAGTACTCAGTCAAAGTAAGAGAACCAACACGAAAGGGAGGGAAAACGACGCATACTACGGCCACGCAGCAAAGAAAACCAACATGAAAGAGAGGGAAACGGAGAGAGCCGCCGATCGGTCTTACGCCCACGCAGCCGAAGAAGAGAGCCGACGGCGATGCATCCATACACCCCCGAGCCGAGGCCGGCAGCCGAAAGCTGCGCAGCAGCGAAGCGGCAGAGAAGCTGCCAAAAAGAAAAGCCGAGGCCTGGCACGGGCCAGCGCGGGCCAGGCTCGAGAGTGATCTCCGAGGGCTGAGCCACGGTCGTGCGGCGGAAGCCAAAATAAGTGCACAAAACAAGCAGTGTCCAGACCCCACGCGGCGTACAAAATAAGCAGTGTCCAGACCCCACGCGGTGTACAAAATAAGCAGCGACCGCGCCCACGCGGTGTATGAAATAAGCCGTGACCGAAGTGACGAGGACCCTCCGCAGGATACCAGGACCCAACGAAGGGAAACAAGGGTGAGCCACCTCACGTATGTGAGCTCTGGGGGGGATAGATCGGTGCAGTAGGCAGGGTATAAGCTCAGGAGAAGAATTTTCCCACAGTTGTTGCATGCATATCTATATCCACATGTTGTCGATTATATTTTTGTCGCTTATTCCCCCGCTGCCGGTGCGGGGTTTTAAGTAGGGAAATGATCCGAAAACAATAAAGACACCAACCTCAACCCACCTGTTTCAGAACTTTCTCCCGTAGGAATCACTCACCCCCTCCCCCTCTCTTCCCTTTTCCCTGGGTGCCCGGCGAAGTGGATGTGAGTCGTGGATCATGCGGCATCCACCAAGCTGGGTTTCCCTCTCCTACACCTTTCTCCCCTGGGGACCCGGCGATGCTGGATGTGAGTCGTGGATTCACGCGGCATCCGCAAAACTGGGTTCCGTCTCCTACACCCACGCCCTGGGGACCCGGCGACGCAGATGTGAGTGGATCATGCGGCATCTGCTAAGCTGGGCTCCCCTCTCCCACACCCCTCCGATCCCTGACCCGAACCCCTTCTCCCGCCACGTATGACCCCAACGCACGTCTCTGCAGCTCCCAAGCATGGGTTCCCCCACGCCTCGTGGCCGGGCCAGGGCCGACCGTCCCACGATCCACTCCACGGGCGCGCTTTCGCCACGAACGGCTCTTTCCTTAGGTCCTCACACAACAAATTTTGCTGTGGGGAAGGACCGGGCCCTGGAAAAACTGAGAAGCTGTACCTCGGCCTGAGAACTTCCTTACATACTGATGAGGACCGCTTCCGTCTTCTGCTCGGCAAGTTTTAGCCCTGCCAGGCTTAGCCAGTCGCTTATGGTTTGTATTGCCTCATTCATGCAGCTCATTCATCGTCAGCGAATCCCACGATTTCGACTCCTTGCTGGAAGTTGTGGCGAAGGATTCCATCGTACATGGTATTCCACAATAGAGGTCCTAGTACAGATCATTGTGGGACTCCTCCCGTGATGGAGTATGCTCGAGGGCCATCATCCGTATCGTACATCAACCATCTGTTGTCCAGGTAGTCACTGACCATCGCCTACAGTGTTTTTTTTTTTTTTTATTGAAAAAACAATATTAACAATAGCGGGTGGTGGGAATGTTGAGGGTAGGTCCGTTCCCGCGGGACTGCCGCTAGGCATTACTTCGCGGTGCGGAGCTTGGTGTCTTCTATGGCTTTAGGTAGTTCGGCATCTCCCCAGCCTACGCAGCTCTCTTATGACGCTTGCTGCCATATTGGCAGCCGCGTGCCACGTCTGCTCGTCGGCTATCATCCGCTCGGTGAGGGTGTCTGCACTTATTCCTGGGCTCACCTCTCCTAGCATCTCTCGTTCCCGACGAAAGCGGGGACAGGAAAAGAAGACGTGCTCCGCGTCTTTATCTTCTCCTGGTCCGCAGTAGCTGCAGTACGGATCATCGGAATGCTTGAAGCGGAATAAGTATTGCTTGAAGCAGCCATGCCCCGTTAGCAGTGGGCCGAGGTAGTGGTCAATCTGGCCTCTCTTCCGCTGCATCCATGGTCTCAGCTGGGGGATTAGCCGTCTCGTCCATCTTCCATTCTCGGCTTGGTCCCATCGCCGTTGCCAGCGTGCTATAGTGCCCTCGCGGCGTTCGCTACCGACTGTCATGCAGCTCTGCCGCTCGTCCGCCAGGAGGTCTAGCGGGACCATGCCTGCCACCACTAGTGCGGCGTCCTCTGACACCGTCCGGAAACAGCATGTGCCCTGAAGGCACAGCTTCTGTATGCGCCTCTGCTGTCCCTGCTGTATGACGGCACCCTCATTGCTGGTGCCCACACAACCGATTCATATAGGATTATGGAGGTGACCACTCCGGCGATGAGCTGTCTGCTGCGTTGTCTTGGCCCTCCAGTGTTGGCCATCATCCTACTGATGGCAGCTGTGGCTGCCTTCGCGCTTACGTACTCCAGGTGCGCTATGAATGTTAGTCGCTGGTCGAGTACTACCCCTATGTATTTTAGGGCGGGCTTGGTCCTGATGGCAGTGCTGCCAACCATCACGCACGCCTGTTCGACCACCTTCCTGCTGCTTATGAGCACAGCCTCCGTTTTCTTCTCCGCTAGAGACAGTCCGTCCGCTGTGAGCCATGCTGTTATGCTTTCCACTGCTGCGTTGCATTTCTGCTCTGCTCCTCTGATGTGCTTTGCTACCGTCACTAGTGCGATGTCGTCCGCAAAGCCCACCGGTGTGCAGGCTTCCGGTAGTTCCAGACGCAGGATGTCGTCGTACATCGCATTCCACAGGATCGGCCCTAGGACCGAACCCTGTGGGACGCCACCGGTGATCATGTGCTGCTTCGCTCCATCTTCCGTGTCATACAGCAAGACGCGGTCCGTGAACTAACTTCGCAGCGTCCGGATCAGGTATTGGGATATACCACTCCTCTTCAGTGCATGGAGGATGCTCTTCCAGCTGGCCGAGTTGAAGGCGTTCCGGACGTCTAGTGTGTATACTAGGCAGTATTCCTTCGTGCCTCCTGCCCATCGCGTTCCTGCATTGGCTTCTCTGGCCAGGCTCGTGACCATCTGGATGGCGTCGGTGGTGCTCCTCTGCTTCCTGAACCCGAATTGGAGTGTGGAGGGGCTATTTCGTTGCGTCAGCTCGGCCTCGAGTCGGTTGCATACCAGCCTCTCGAAGATCTTACCCACACCATCTAGCATGCATAGTGGTCGGTATGCCGATGGGTCGCTTAGGTCCTTGTCTGGCTTGGGTACCAGGGCAAGTCTCTGGCGTTTCCATGCTAGTGGTACGCACCGCTCCTGGATGCACTGGTTGTACATCCGTGTGAATACCTCTGGGTGGGCACTGACCAAGAATTTTAGGGCCGCGTTGGGGATTCCGTCGGGTCCTGCCGCCTTGCCGTTCTTCAGTTTGCCAGTGACCTCCTGCACCTCGTTCACCGAGAAGGTGGTGGTGGCCGCCTGTGCCTGATCCTCTACGCTGTCTGCCTCCTGGAGTGGTGGTTGCCGGGGGAAGAGTGTGCACACAATTTCCCTCAGCAGGACAGGGCACTTGGGGTGGGTTGCCTACAGAGCTTTCCCATGACCAACTTGTATGCCCCTCCGAAGGGTTCTGCATCTGCCGCCTCACAGAGCTGCTGGAAGCATTTGGCCTTTCTGCTTCTAATGGCGTCTCTAAGGGCTCTCCGGTTTGCCTTGAATGCCACCCCTTTGATCCCAAACTGTGGTGTACCTCAGGATCGCTGGTACGCGCTTCGCGCTGCGCAGCACTCCCTCCTTGCTTGGGCGATGTGCTCGTTCCACCATGGTACTGGGCGGTGTCTAATTCCTCCTAGCTTTCTTCGCTGCATAGCTGCATCACATGCCGCTACGACGGTCCTGGAGATGGATCTCGCGCTTGTTTCGGCGTCACCGGCGGCAGCTAGGTTCTCTGCTGCTGTTAGAAGCGCGTCTATATCCAGCGTCGCCTACAGTGTGTGTGTGTGTGTTTTTTTTTTTTTTTTTTTTCCATGGATACGCCACGGTGGGTGAGAATCTCTAAGAGACGCGACCGGCCCGTACCAGTCAACGAACTGGACTACCCCTTCGGGGCTTCCCAGCTAAACTCACCACCACGCACAGCTGCACACCTCATTCCCCGCGGGATCACCGCAAAGTATTACTTCGCGGGGATGGGTTGCCTACGTTAGGCACTCTCCTCTACGCGTCGCTCCCTTTCGCATCTTCTCAGATCGCTCTGGATGGCTATTAGGGTGTTGCTAACGCGCTGCCAGTTCTCGTCGGACTCCGTCATGAACGCCATTAGCTCCTCTGGTCGTGGGAAATACTCTGCACTTGAGCGGTACCTCGTGCAGTGGTAGATCACTTGCTCCGGATCCTCGCTCTCATTCGAACACTCAGGACACTCGGGAGTATCCTCGTGTTTGAACCTATGCAGATACTTCCTGTATCCTCCGTGACCCGTCAGGAATTGGGTGAGGTGGTAGTTCATCTCTCCGCTTCTCCGCCCTATCCATGACTCAATGTCCGGGATTAGTCTATGGGTCCACCGTCCATTTGTGGCCGTGTCCCATCTTGCCTGCCATTTTTCTATCGACGCCCGCCTTTCCGACGCACGGATGGTCTCTAGCGATGCATTAGTTCGCATCCCTGCGCGCGCTTCATAAACATGCGTCATCTCGAGCGCTAGTATATCCACCGGTATCATGGCCGCGAGGACCAGGGCTGCGTTATCCGACACCGTCCTATATCCAGACACTACTCGAAGAACGCAGAGCCGATATGGCACTGACATCTTTCTTCTAAGACTCATGTTGCCGGATAGGGTTGAAGACCACACCGGCGCAGCGTACAGTAGAATCGAGGCCACTACTCTCGCCAGGAGTAAGCGTCGACCTGCCTTGGGTCCACCAATATTCGGGAGCATCCTTGCGAGTGCTGCCTGCATCCGGGAGGCTTTTTGACTCACGTACTCGATGTGGGCCCGGTAGTTCAATCGATTATCCAGCATCACGCCTACGTACCGGATTGACTCCTGCGACTTGATAGTCGCATTACCCACGCGAAACGTCGCGTACTCCACCTTCTTCCTACTCGTGATGAGTACAGCCTCCGTTTTGTGGCCAGCCAGGTCCAATCCCGCGTTTTCCATCCAGTTGGATACGATCCGGATTGCCTCGTTGGCCGTCGCCTCGACATCTCGGAGCTCTGTGGCTACCACGACCAGGGCGAGATCGTCAGCGAAACCGACAAGCGTGCATCCCTGCGGGAGCTGGAGTCTCAGGACGTCGTCGTACATTATGTTCCACAGTAGAGGTCCTAAGACTGATCCCTGTGGAACTCCGGCTGTCACCCTGTAGAGATTTGGTCCCTCCTCTGTCTCGTACCTCAGTACCCTACCCGACAGGTAACTGGCTATTATCCGAATCAGGTAGGTGGGAACTCCAATTCTCCCGAGCGCCTCGTTTATCCGAGACCAGTTCGCTGAGTTAAACGCGTTACGGATATCCAGGGTCACCACCGCGCAGTACTCCTTTGTGCCAAATCTCCATCTTATTCCCTCGATCGCTCTGGATGCGATGTCGGTGACTGCCTTGATGGCGTCGACCGTTGATTTGGCCTTCCGGAATCCGTACTGGGACTCCGATAAGGCCTCCTTCTCCTAGATCACAACTTGCAGGCGGTTGTAGACGATTCTCTCCAGGGTTTTGCCGACCGTATCCAGCAAACATATTGGGCGGTATCCTGATGGTTCCTCCGGGGGCTTATTTCCTTTGCGCAGAAGGATTAGCCGCTGCACTTTCCACTGCTCTGGAAAAACTCCTTCCCGTAGGCATTTGTTGAACTTGTCAACAAATTCATCTGGTCTGGTGGTTGCTCCAAGCTTCAATGCCTTGTTTGGGATACCGTCCGGTCCTGGTGCCTTTTTATCCCCAATTCTCCTGGTAGCCGCTATCACCTCCTCAACAGAAATCTGTTGCCACACCTCGAAGTCTTGGCTCGAGAAGCTCTCTTCCCGATACGGGTGCTGTGGGAATAGGGCCTCCACGATGCTACGAAGCAGGATCGGGCAGGTCACTTCCGGTGTTGACTGGCTCCTTATCCTCTTGGTGACGACCTTATATGCCGTCCCCCAAGGGTTGACGTCAGCCTCCTCGCATATCTGCTTGAAGCAGGCTGACTTGCTATCCTTTATGGCACGTTAAAGGGCTCTTTTCGCTGATCGGAGCTCCTCCCCCCTGGTGTCGAACTCAGGGCGACCTCGTGCACTCTGGTAGCACCGTCTTGCTCGTAGGCAGGCTTTCCTTAGCTGTTTAACCTCCGCATTCCACCAGTAACAGGGCGCTCCTCTTCTGCAAGGCTTCCTTCTTGGAATTGCCGCATCACATACCTCCTCCATGAGCTTCACCAGTTTCTGAGCCAGGCCCTCTGCCGTTTCTCGCGCAGGGCTCCAGCTGGCGTTGCGCAGATATTCCGTGAAGGTTTCCACATCCAGCGGGTCACCCTTCCATTTAGGTCCGGTAATTTTGGCTAGCTGTCTTTTCGTTGCTGCTCCGCATTCGAAGTGGATCGCCTGGTGGTCGCTGAACGTAAACTCCTCGCTTACTCTCCACGTAGATCCCCTATGGAGTGAGACGCTCATGAAGGTTAGGTCGATAATGGACCCTCGACCCGCCTTGAAGTAGGTTAGCTTCCTGCCATCGTTTGCGAGTATTACGTCCAAGGACGCAAATTCCTCGAGCAGACACGTGCCTCTGGCGTTGGTTTCCTTACTGCCCCACTCTACGGACCACGCATTAAAGTCTCCCGCTATTATTACGGGGGCTCTTCCGCGCGCGTCTTCCGCTATATGCGCTAGCATACTTTGCAAGCGCGCTAGGTCCCAGCTCGGCGGGGCATAGAAGCTATAGAAGGTTACCTCTCTAAGCCTCGCTCTAACAAATCCTTCGTTGGTTGCGCATATATCCTGGGGGGGGGGATTTGTACGGCCCAGATGGCCGCTTTGCCGCATCTGCTGCTGGTCCAACCGCTTCCTGGTATCACCCTGAATGGCTCGCAGATGAGCACGACTTCGGTCTTCCTCTCCCTGACTGCTTGTCTCAGGAGAGACTGAGCAGCTTCGCAATGGTTTAAGTTCAGCTGAGTGCACCTCATGCTGATCTTTTAGTCAGGGCATTCCTAAACAGGGGGCATCTTCCGCTGCCGGCCACGTGCTTCCAGTCTGCACTCGTTCCTTTGCAGAGCATGCACTGAGGTTCCAGGCTACAGTCCTTTGCCAGGTGGTTCTCCTTTCCACATCTTCTACACAGCTTGGACCTGTCTACTTTGCTACCGCACTGTCGTGCCATATGCCCAAACTCGAGACATCTGAAGCATTTGGTGACGCTGATTCGCTGACGCAGTCTGCATCTTACCCAGCCTACTTTTAGCACTCCTATTTTCAGAGCCTTCTTGGCGCTCTCCGCTGGCAGCCTGATTGTGGCCGTCTGGGTTCCGCCGTATGCCTTTCGCAGCTGGATGTCATCCGCAGACAGCTCCGCCAATTCCACCTGGCTTCTCAGAGCTTCGCATATATCCTCCGTGGTGGTTATCTCGTCCAGGTCCTTCCACTCTACGGTCACCCGGTGCGACAGGCTACGGACCTCTGCGTGCTCCTTCAGCGTATTGGCTACCAGGCTTTTAAACGTCTCCGTCTCCTCTCCCGACTTGTTGAGCTGTAGCAGTAGCTCTCCTTTTTGGGTCCTCCTGATCCTGGCGACCGCATCACCGAGTCCACGCAGGGTTTCGTCCGTCCTCACCTTGCGCAGTATCTCTGCATAGGTCTTTTCGCCTTTGGTGGCAATGACGATGGCATCTGGTCGCGCTCCAGTCGGCTTTTGCGGCCTCTTCCTTCTGCGTCGGTTGGACACTGTCAGGAATGGGGTCTCCTCCGGCTCCTTTCGCTCCACGCTCAGCGTGGGCGTCCTTTTCGACTGCCACTCCTGGTGTGGTCTGGACATTGACCGCTGCCTTGGTCCTCTTTGTCCGGGGTGTTGGTGCACCTGCAGCCTGTTTCCTCTTAGGCTCCGGGAGAGGTCTAAAAATCGGTGACGTTTGAGAAGACTGGTGGGTCCTGATCACCGCCTTAGCTCCTTCATCGTGCAGCTGGATAGCAACCAGCTCATACAGCACCCTTATACTCTCGATCGAGTCCCGCATGGGTTGGTGTATGGATCGCCTCTTGCCATCCTCGAGCATCTCCACTAGCTGTGTGATCTCTCGTCCTAGATCACGTAGCGCTGTGCTGCCCTGAGCTTTTTGGTGCTGCTCCGGGCCAGCGTGGGCCGGCAACGGAGCGTCAGTCCGCTCGCCAGTTGGCGTTCTCGCCATTTTCTTGCTTTTATTCAAGCCTTCTGAGTCGTTCGTCGTTATGGGTGTGTTATTTTTACTCATTTTGTTGGGTGCCAACTCATAAGCCGTTGTCCTTGTCTGTTGTACAGTCGCGTTATGATCCCATGGTTGTCTATGCAAGCAGGGAGGCCATGCGAGGGTTGACTCCCGCCCTTATGGGGTCGGAAGTTCAGAGCCGGATCCGCGCTAGTCAGGAGTGACTCAACTGAGCCTGTACGTCCAATTTAATGGTTAGAGATTTGCCAATTTTTCACGGGACGGGGGCAGAAGCAGCATTAACCTAGCAGCCATTTCGGCGGGGTTTCATTCCGCGTACTAAAGTGCTAGAATGCTGGCTTCCGTCATTCCTGGGGTCATCAATCCAAAAAAAGGGGGGTCCAGTTCCTATCCTAAGACTTTACTGGTCTCCGTCTTAGTCACCTTCTCGTATTAGCTAGGTGCTTCACAGGTGTGTTAGACCTATCCGGGGGATACCTAGCATGTGCCGGCGGTTACGAGTTGCTTTAGTGCTCTTTAGAGGGAGATCCTATCCGAGCAGAACATCCCCGTGTCTTCTTAGTGTGTGTGTGTTTTTTTAATTTTTTTTTTTTATTCATAGTAAAAATAGGATATATATATATAAAATATAAGAATATAAAAGTTAAAATAAAAATATATAGCATATACATATAGATGGACCAGACTTGCGGGACTGCCGTGAAGCATTGCTTCACAAGGCTGGCTAGCTCATTACGGCCGCTCATTTCGTGTGCGTTCAAGCCGCCTCAATTCCGAAGCGATTTCTGTTGCAAGACTGCATATCGCCGTCCAATTTGATTGGTTTTCCAGCATCCTTGGTAAACCTTCCACCGTAATGGGCACCCCTAGGGTGCCTTCTGCTCGCCTGCGGGCTTCTGAGAATCTGGCGCATGCGGTCAGGACATGCTCAGCGTTTTCTATTATTCCGCAGAAGCTGCACAGCCCATCTTCCTCGTGGCCAAAGCGGTGAAGGTACTCTTGCTCCCGCGGGACTGCCGCTAGGCATTACTTCGCGGTGCGGGCTGTGGGGTCATCTTTCTGGCTTTGTTTGTCCGGCTTCGCTCCAGCCTGCGCAGCTCCTTGATCACGCTTGCTGCCATGTCGGCGACCGCGTTCCATGATTGCTCATCGGCTAGCATCTGGTCGGTGAGGGTGTCCACATTCACTTCTGCAAGCGTCTCCCCTAGCCTCGTTCGTTTTTGCGAGAAGCGGGGGCATACAAAGAAGACGTGCTCTGCATCCTCGTCGACTCCAAATTGGGCGGAGCCTCTTGCTCGCTGGTAGGCACGCCGAGCTGCGCAGCACTCCCTCCTGGGATCCTCCTTGGCAATGTGCTCATTCCACCACGGTACTGGCCGGTGCCTGCTTCCTCCGATCTTTCTTTTTTTCATGGCTGCATAACAGGTCGCTTTGACGGTCCTGTAAACGGCAAGCGCGGATGCTTCAGCATCCCCGGCGGCGCTTAGGTTTTCTGCTGCCGAGAGAAACGCGGCTC